>NC_067151.1:43077687-43395009 GCF_903995435.1 Acomys russatus | reverse complement strand
TAGCAATCATTTGGGCACTGTGTGTGTGTGTGTGTGTGTGTGTGTGTGTGTGTGTGTGTGTGTGTGTGTAAGTGACCAGAGACTCCCTTGAGTGTCATTCCTTAGTCATCATCTACCTTGATTTTTGAGACAGAGTCTCTCAGAGCCCTGGAACTTGCTGAATAGATACGGCTCGGTAGACAGTGAGCCCCAAGGATCTGCCTGTCTCTACCTCTGAGCTTGGAGGTTACATAAGCCCCTGTCATATGGTGTGTGGTGTGTGGTGTGTGGTGTGTGTGTGTGTGTGTGTGTGTGTGTGTGTGTGTGTGTGTGATGTGTGTGTATGCGTGATACTAGGCATTAACACCAGGCCCTCATGCTTGTACAACAAACACTTTATTTGACCAAGTTGTCATGCAAGCCCCTAAAATTTGTCCTTAACATTTTATTCTGTTATTATCTGTTTAGGCTTTGACATTCCACTGTTCTAGTGTAATATTATATTAAATGGATTACCTCATGCATTTAAAAACCTTTGTAAATATTATTTTTAAATATTGGTACATGTTAAGTAAGAGAAAAGGCATCTTGATAAGAAAGCAAGATGTGAACTTTCCACTATTTCCTAATGATGTATCATATGCACAAAACCCAAGCTCTACCCAAAAATAAGACAATTAAAACCAATAAACACTCCTAGAAATCTACAAGTAGAACATTATGATAGGCAGATTTGGGCCCAGGGGTCCCACTCAAACTAAGGCACCAGCCAAGGACAATACAGGAGGTAAACTTTAAACCCCTTCCCAGATCTAGCCAATGGTCAGAATATTCTCCACAGTTGAGTGGAGAGTGTGATATGACTTTCTCATGTACTATGGTGCCTCACATTTGACCATGTCCCCTGGAGCGGGAGACCTGGTGGCATCAGAGGAAGGACAGCAGGTAGCCAAGAAGAGACTTGATACCCTATGAGAATATACAGGGGGAGGTAATCCCCCTCAGGAACAGTCATAGGGGAGGGGAATAATGGGAAAATGGGGGCGGGGGAGGAATGGGAGGATACAAGGGATGGGATAAACATTGAGATGTAACAAGAATAAATTAATAAAAAAAAAAAAAGAAAAAAAAAAAAGAAAAAAACCCACATTATTAGTAGAGTAGCAAGTTACAAACTCAACATGCAAAAGTCAGCAGTGTTTCAGTATGCCACCAATCATCCCAAAGGAAATGAAGAAAAACTATCCAATTTGCAGTTAGAACAAATAAAAATGAAAAGAGTTACATGCTGTGGTGGTTTGAATAATAATGTCCCCCATTGGATCATGTATTTGGATACTTAGGAGTGGCACTATTTGTTAGACTAGGTGTGGCCTTCATGGAGGAAGTGTGTCACTGGGGGTGGGTTTTGAGGTTTTAGAATCCCAAGCCAGGCCCAGTCTCTCTCTCTCTCTCTCTCTCTCTCTCTCTCTCTCTCTCTCTCTCTCTCTCTCTTCCTGCAAACTGTGGATCTGGATATAGAACTCCCAGCTTCCCCTCAAGCACCATGTTAGCCTAGCTGCCACCATGTTTCCCATCATGATGATAATGAACTAAACCTCTGAACTGTAAACAAGCTATAATTAAATGCTTTTTTTTTTTTTTTTTTTTTTTTTGAGCTGCCTTGGTCATGGCTTCTCTTCATAGCAACAGAACCCTGTCTAAGACTCATGCTAATTTAATCAGAGAGGTGAAAGACTTGTTTACAAACACCTCTAAGAATCTGATAAAAGAAAACAGAGAAAACATGAATGCTTGGGAAGTTTTTCATGCTCAGAGATGGAAAGAATTAATTCTGTGCAAGTGTCCATACTATTACCCAAAGTGACAACAGATTCATGCTATCCCTAACCAAATTGCAATATCATTTTTAATAAAAAAGAGACAAAGAAAAACATATGTAACTACAAATAATCAAAGCAATAAAAAAATGAATAACTTTGGAGATATTATATGCTCTGATTTTAAAGCATATTATACAGTGATTACCAGCAAAGCTGTCTGGCATTGGCCTGCAAACACATACTGGCTGACAGAACAGGATAGTAGGCCAGAAATGACCCACACACTTCTGTAGAATTGATTGTCGATGAAGATGACAAGTCACGTAATGTGCAGCAACTGGAAAAAGACAACTGTTCCGCAAGTGATGCTTGAGAGACTGGATACTCATGCAGAAGAGTGAAGGTGAATCATATAGCACGCCACATGCAGAGGTCAATGTAAAACAACTAAAGATTTAAGTCCCTGAGTCCCTGAGACTCAGACTGTGTGAAAAACCTAGGGACTGAGCCCTATGGCAGGCTGGCACTGATCCCTTTGGATGTAACTGAAAGCATCAGCAACAAACAGAAAGATGGACAAATAAGATACTATCACACAGAAAGAACTCCACACAGTAAAGGAAACAGCTAACAAAGTGATGAGATGGCCTTCAGAGTGGGAGATGGTATTTGTAGAACATTCATTTGATAAGGGATTAATAGCCAACACAGCTAAGGAACCTGGCGAGTCACCCAGAACCCTCCTTTCTGGTGGCTCTGCATCTTTGAGAGTCTCCCCAAGCTCCCCTGTCCACTGGCTCACCTCAAGACTCTCTTGAGCCACCAAAATAGCACGAGAAATACACCTGGTCCTCTTGAGTACCTCTACTATGCTGGACTTTTTAAATTCTTGAGCCTGATGTCCTTGCAAAACCTGTACATCTAAAACTTATACATCCAACTATTTTGAGCCTCTTTCAACCAAACTCTCGAGTTGCCTTTAATGCTATTGAAAATTACTCTTTAAGGCACACCATCCCTGCGGAATTTAAGACATACTTTGAAAAAAGAACAAGGCTGCAGGTTCTAAGCATAAATGGTAAGGATGATAACTCTAAGCTACTAGTATCTCAGGTTATGCCCATAGTATGCTCTGCCATACAGGACTGCTACTGAGTACAGCAAACCAATTTGATTTACCAGACGTACAGAACCTTGAGGTGATTGGATTCTCTCCTGTAGTCTCATTAAGGTACCTGTGAAGTCCTTTCGATGTATCAGAATGAGCCGCCTATGAGAAATACAGTTGTGCCTCTCTGATTGGCCTTTCATCCTAGCTGTTCCAACGCTAACAGTTCCTGGTGTGAGATAGTCTGCCCTGATCCTGAATGCCAGACCCAAGGCACAGCTTTTGTCTCTTATGTGTGCAGTTCAGTGCTCGCCTCCCAGACACAGAATGAGATGAGAGGCATGGGTTCTCCTTCAATTGGTTGAGCACTTGCCTAGGGTACATAAGATTCTGGATTAGAGACCCGATACTGCATAAAATGGTAGTTATGGTATGCACCTGTCATCCAAGAACTTGGGAAGTAGAGATAGGAGAATCACATGATCAAGTTTGCCTACCTACACAGGGAGGGCAACTTGGGGTACAAGCGACTCTGTCTCAAAACAACAAGACGAAACACAGAAAGAAATGCACCGTGGTTTGGCTCCTTTGCCCTCAGATTCGTCTCTACCCTCACCCGGAGCCCTCACCAGACGCTTCAGTTCCTGTGGTACCCTCTGCCCCGCTTCATGCTCTGTTGTCCTTTCCATAATTTTTTCTGCTCCTGTGTCCACATGGAGTGAGGCTCAAGACAACTTTGTGATGCTTTTGAAGTTGCTTAGGATATCAGCAGGGAGCTCTAAAGAGAGTAAAACCATTAAGTAAGAATAAACAAACTTGGGCCCAGGCTTAGTTGTTTAGTTGGAAAGTGATTTGCATATTACCAAGCTTATTCCTTTAAAATTCCTTTAAAACTCCCGGAGTGTTTAGTAGTCTTGCAATTGAGTGGCAATCACCACTGTCCACTTCCAGAACAATTGCTTCACTGTCTCCTCAAACCTCTGTATCTCTGAACTATCATCTTCCATCTCTGCCCTTGACCACTGAAAAGCTCTGGTTGGCTACCTCATCTTTCGATATTTACCTGTTCTGGACATTTTATAGAAATGAGGTCATACAATATACCTCAATGTCTTCGAGGTTCATCTACCTGTGGTGTGCATCGATAATTTGTTTTCTTTGGGGGTTAAGGGGTATTTTAATATTTCACCTTGGTAAGGCCACAGTTTAACTCTTGATCAACTTGTGAATGTTTGTAAGTCTTTTTGTCTCTGAATTGTGCTGCTACAAACATTCATGTCCACACATTTGTATAGAGAAATACTTTCCATTCTCTTGATGAATTGCTGAATAATATCTTTAAATCTGTCTTTAATTTCTTGAAGAATTGTCAACCTGGTTTCAAGACAATCGTGCCAATTTGCATGCTCACCTGCAATGTGTGAGGCTTTTGTCTTCTTTTTGTTTCCACCACCCCTCATTTTTGTGGATATTTTAAAATCATAGACATCGTATTCATTTCAGTTAAGGTTACTGTTGCTGCGATGAAACCCACAGCTAAAATCAACTTGGGGAGGAAAGAGTTTATCTGGCTTACATATCCTGAATCACAGTCTACCACAGAAGCCAGTGCAGGAACCCAAACCAGACAGGATCTGGAGGCAGGAGCTGATGATGAGGCCATGGAGGAGTGCTATTCACCTGGCTTGGTCCTCATCGCTTGTTCAGCCTGATTTTTATAGAACCCAGGACCACCAACTCAGGGGCATTTCCATTCACAATGGACTGGGTCCCTCCCACATCAGTCAGGAATTAAGAAAATGACCTTCAGACTTGCTAGTCCACAGAGCAGCCTATGGAGGCATTTTCTCAATTGAGGTTCCCTCTTTTCGGATAACTCCAGTTAACATAAAGGCAGTCAGAACACTCTTGGAAGTGAAGTATTATTGTGTCATGGTCTACGCTTAAGCTTTAAAGTGATGTTCACAGCCAGCCCAGGATGAGCAGTTGAACACAGGACATACTTTGATGACTGACACTGGTGTTCTCTATGCAGGGTTCTGCTTGAGACAGATTCGATCAGGGATGTGTCTCACCTGCTCATTTTGTGGGCTTCAATTTTCCAGGTCCCCACTTGCCTCGAGGTTTCCCTTCCTCTTACCTTATTTACTATCCAGATAGATACACTCCTCATGTTGTACTTTGTCATTTTAAGTGTGTGTGTGTGTGTGTACACTCACTTAAGCATGTGTATGTGGAGTCTAAAGGTTTATATTGATATTTTTTTCTTTATCACTCTCCACCTTATTTTTGAGTCGGGATCATTAACGGGACTCGGAATTTACCATTTCAGCTAGACTGGCTGGCCACTGAGCTGCCAAGACCTGCTTGTCTTGGCCTTTCAGGGTTACAGTTACAGGAATGTGTCAACATGTCCTAATTCTAACGCGAGTGATAGGGATGTAAACTGAGGCCCTCAGGCTTGTGTGGCAGATGCTATACCTACCAAGCCACCCCTCATGTCCCCTATCTAAACTGTATACCTCAACATCTGGGTATCTTTATCCTATTGTTGTTAAGAAAAGTAAATTAAGCTACAACTTAGGAAGACTTAAATACTGGGTGGGATCAAGCTTTCTGGACTATAAAACTTAGATTAATTAAGATACTTAATATTCTGAATATTCCCTTGAATTGAGACTTAAAAGTGCCTCTCCAATTGCAGCCGTTTGTGACCCCCCATTTTGAACATTGCCAAAGCCCATTTAGTGACCACAAAATGACAGGAACACATCTTAAAGACTCATTCTGTGTTGCTTAGTTACAGTGATTAAAAAAAAAATAACATGAAGTTTGCATAAAGATCCCATGGTCTGGGAAACAAAAAGGGAAAAGGGGGCAGAAACATGTAAAGAAAATGAAGGAAGAAGGAAGGAGGGGAATTAGTTGGGTTGGTAGGGAGTCATCAGGAGTAGAAAGGAGACAAGAGGAGGTGATATGGTAAATATTATTACAATATATTGTATATATAAACATTTGTCAAGAAAAATAAAAAATTCCATCACTGGACCAATGGTATGGAATGATGAAAAGCAAGCAAGGATGAAATCTAAGTGTGGCCTTTTGCTACTGATCCTGTAACGGGAAGACTCGAGGTCATCAAAGAGTGGAAATTAGAGGTTACTGAAGAGTGCTTCAAAGGAGATCAACCAATACATGCGATAGAAAGAGAAGAAACAGCCTGTTTTCAAAGTGGGTCAGTGTCCATCACCTTCAGTCTACATTTTGGTATGAGAACAATCTGTGTGGAATACTGAACCATGTCTACAGGAGAGGAGAGATGGAATCAGTCACAGGATAATCTTTTCAAATTATGTCTTAACTTTTTTTTTTTTTTTTTTTTTTTTTTTTTTTGCACTTAAACACTAGCCATGATGGCTTCTCCCCGCTTTAGAACATTTCTTTTGGTAACTCAGCTTATGGACAAGGTGGAAGGAAAATGTCGGCATGTTGACATGCTTCATCTAGCCAACGAGTTTCTTGATTCCCAGCGTTTTAGAGAGCTCCTGTAGGTTCCGTGCTGTTGTTGTCTTCCTGCCTTCCTCCCTCCCTCCCTCCCTCCCTCCCTCCCTCCCTCCCTCCCTCCCTTCTTTCCTTCCTTCCTTCTTTCCTTCCTTCCTCCCTCCCTCCCTCCCTTCTTTTCTTCGTTCCTTCCTTCCTCCCTCCCTCCCTTCTTTCCTTCGTTCCTTCCTTCCTCCCTCCCTCCCTTCTTTCCTTCCTTCCTCCCTCCCTCCCTCCCTTCTTTCCTTCCTTCCTCCCTCCCTCCATTCCTTTCATTCTTTTCTTTTCTTTCCAGATTTTGTCTACACATCTGGGATCCTGCAGCCACAATTTCATGTAGGGTAGCTCTGAGCACATTAGAAACTATTTTCTAAATTTAATAAAACTAGGCTTCAGCATCAGGCTCACTTCCACGATTGTACAGGGTGTAGTGAAATTTGCTGTGAAGAATTAAATAGGATTTCCCAAAGGATATATTTTCCTGTCAAACCTAATCCTCATGATCAACAACTGTAGCTTCAAGTAATACTTGATGATTTCTTTTATTCATGTTTTTCCAAGCTTATGCTTACATATCCTCCAGGGTAACTTTTATTATAGGCATTGCTGCCTTTTCTGCCAAAAAAGAAGCATGCCTTATATTCAGATGACAGGTAACAGAGTCAATGCATTTCTTCCTAATGGTACTTTAAGAAATATGGGCAATTTTTATAATTCTTATTATTCTCCAGTTGCAGCCTGAAGCACTGACATTGTGTCCTCTTTTCCAGTAAGTGGAGATAAATTAGGCAATTGTAGTCAACACTGCTCCAGCGGACTTTCATAAGCTGTTTAGTTGTCTAGCTACACAGGTTTGTGTACAATTGGTACAGGGATTCCATTTTGAGTTGGGGCAATGTGTTATTCTTTTAAATTCAATTCATTGAGAAAACAGAACTATGTCTGTTTTCTATGCAGCTCAAAATAATGACCTCACACTGGGTCTGGTGGTTCAAGATTCCTTAGCCATAAGGTATCAGCATAGATCAGCCAGGGAGAGAATGCAGGGGTGCCTCTCAAGCCCCTGAGGTGGTTTCACAGGATGCGATGCGTAGCTTTGCAGAGAGACAAAGGCAAGAGCTGGGCTGTCTCTGTTCTCAACTCCCCTGCCCATGACTCACACCTGTGCCCCAGCTTCCTGCTGCTCAGCCCAGGACTGGGGGAGCTTCATTTTGTGGCCTGTGGCCAATGCATAGGTGATGTGATCTTTACTCTTCATGTTTCCCATTTCTTCCCCTGAGACTTTTAAATGCCTCTCCTTCAAATGTTATAATATGCATATTTAATTAAGTCTATCTCGACAAGTGTCCGAGTTTATTACTGAAGCCATAGAATACACTAGTTAAAGTGACTGGTACATATTAGTCACTGTGCTGTGTGAACCTAGGCAAGCTACTTAATCTCTCTGTATCCCAAATTCCTAATCGATGCAGTGGAAATCACAATGTTCTGAGGCGTCCATGAACTACACAGAAAGACTTGGAAGGCTGCCTGGCAGTGTGAACTGTATAAGCATTTGCAGCTGAGCATAAACAGTAATGCCTTATTTTTTCTGTCCATGCCTCTTTAAATACCCACTTCTGTGTCATGCGTGTTTCATTCGCTATCATAATAATTGTTTCCCATGCTGTTTTATAGCTCTGGCATTCTAATGACAGTACTGGTCTATCGCATACAGTGTCCAAGTTGATTTTATCTTTTCTCTGCTATCAATACTGCTGGGATAAATGTCTTTTGTTTGAAATTATAAAAATAAAGAAGAATAAAAGTGGAACATATTTGTAACTCAGAGGTGTTTTTCTGAGTGGGGTGTATAAGTTTTACTGTTAGGGATTAGAGTAGCTCATCAATGCCACGATCACTTACAGTAAACATTTATACTTGCCACATTCGTTTATTGTGTGACTGTTTATATTTGCTTTCGTGTTGCTAGTGACTGTGTGCTCAATTATCTATTGCAGAATTCAGATATTTCATATGGATTATATTCTGTTAAGAAAGCACAGCCTCTCTGCTGCAAGTATTTGAAAGCCACGCATCTTGTCTGTTAATTTTTTATCTATGGGAGATGTGTATGATTAGACAGTAGATTGACTCTTGTAATTTATTGATAGAGTTTTAAATTTTCTTAGAGTTCTTGGAAATGATTTAACAGTCAAGGTATTCTACTGATTGTCAAATAATCTGTATGATATTAATTTTATTGTTTGACATGAGATATGGATCTAAATGGACAGCCTGCTCAGCACAGGTGTTCTATGACAGTAGACTGGCAAGTTGTCCTTTTCTCCTGCTTCGGCGAGGCTGCCTGAAAAACGTATTTAGTCACCATGTAGGCAGCGGCTGATTCAGTGTACATATCTTCACAATAGTGGTCCATCTGTCTTCCCATAGGTGAATCCCCGCTCCAGTGCTCTTGCTTTGAAATACATTTGAGCATCAGATAGGATTAGAGGAACCAGTTCATTTCAAGGAGTCTTGTAACCGTCCATTCTATAGTTTGTGTGTGTATGTGCGTGTATGTGTGTGTGTGTGTGTGTGTGTGTGTGTGCATGTAGAGGCCATACAAGGACCCTGGATGTCTTCTTTTGGTGCTTCTAGCATTATTCCTTTGAGACTGAAGCTCTCACTGAACCTTGCTGTTTGGGGCTTTTGACTAGGTTGTCTGAGCAACGAGATCCTGAGACCTGCCACCTCAGGGCTAGGGTCACAAGTATGCACAGCCATACCTGGCTTATTTACATGGGAGCTTGGGATTGGAACTCAGATCCTTATGCAGTAAACATTCTTATACACTGGGCCATCTCCCAAGTCCTCTGCTCTATTTTTAGGGGGTTTATTTGTGTGTCTAAAGAAAAAAAGATGTAATCTACAGATAACAAAATCCAACCTTCTCTACATTTGGGAAATTTTCCAAAGCCATAATCCTCACCACCCTTCCAAATTCTCTTGCTCCCCATTCACACATCTTCCTCGCTCTTCCAGTCCAGTCAATTGTTTATTTCATTGTTTTCCCCATTTTTTACTTCTCCTAAATGCCATATAAATAAAGCAGTAGATTTAAGACTGAGCTTTGAGTGTATCTCCTTTATTATACCCTAACACTTCTGAAATGCATCCATGTTGATGTGGAAAATGTAGATCTTGATTTCTAACCACTTCTTTCTTTCTTTCTTTCTTTCTTTCTTTCTTTCCTTCCTCCCTTCCTTCGTTCCTTCCTTCCTTCCTTCTCTTTCCCTTCCCCTCCTTCCCTCCATCTCACCTCTCTCTGTGGCAGTGAGGCATGAACCCAGGGCATAGAGATTTCTAAGCAAATACTCAGTCCACCCTGCCATCTCTATTCTTTATGAGTTGTTTATGCCGTTTTTGAATATAGCATCATTTGTTTATTATTCACTGTCTAAGGTACATTAGGGTTGTTTATAGCCTTTGGAAACTGGGCATAATATCACTATAAACAGTTGCACCTTGGGTTCTGTGTAGGCAACTGTATTTGTTTTTTTCCCCACTTGAATTTTCAAAAATATTGTTCAGTTATTAGAAAATACTGTTAAGAGTTAGTTGGTATTTATAAAACCATATTTGTAGGCAAAAAATAATATCTTGTGGAAGTTATTTTTCTTAGCTAGAAAAGAAAGTAATTTAAGGGTTTTATAGTTCTCAAACTATATGTATATAATTTTCTTCAAATAGAATATACATTCTTACCTAAATTATTATTTGGCAACATTGTAATTCTGTCGTTAATATAAACAAAATATTTTTAGAAAAATATCTTTAAATAGTTTTCTCTAGAATACACAATATAGTAAGTGTATATTTATCTTGAATAATTTGTGTGTCAAATTATTGTTGCTTGCTTACCAGTTTCAGCTGTGTGTGTGTGTGTGTGTGTGTGTGTGTATGTGTGTGTGTGTTCACAACATCTCTTTCTTCTGTCTTATATAAAATGTATATTTATGTTTAAAAAATATAAAGCATAATTACTTTGAGAATTCTCTTTCCTGCAATTAATAAGGACCATAATGAGTCTTGTTTGTTTGTTTCTGATTTTGGTAAAAATCCTGCTGGTCATAATTAATTCATAATTAATCACAGCAATAAAATCTTTATTGTTTTACGATATTGAAGTAGCTTAATCTCTTGGCTAAGTGATGAAATGGGGCTGTCTGTGCAGCCTAGCTAGTAACAAAATTAACCCTGCCTTAGTTAATATGTACCTTATGGGAGTAAACTTAGTCTGTAAATTTTGGCACATGCCAGATCAAAGCTCTTCCTTAGGAAACTTGCTTGCTACTTCTTCCAGAGATTCCTGGGCGGCTTATCACTTCTCATTTATATTCCTTTGTTAGATATCACAATACTGACTGTCTTGCTAGTGTGGAATCTGTAATGATGTAATATTGCCTTTGTACTAGAATAGTCTGTTTATTAGGGGAGCAGAGATCACTCAAGACCTAACCCTTCTCTTGACAACCGTCTCTTGTTTTGGTCTACTCTGTTTAGTAGCTTCTTGTAGTTGCACAATGGCCTTATACAAGCAGCTGCACTGTGCTGGGCTGTCTGACCCGCCTCAGCTGTTCTAGTAGGCAGCTGTGACGTGGGCTAGGCGGATTGAATATACTTTACCTGAATGGCACCTTATTATTCTTGCTTTGGAGAATGCGCAATACGAGTTTTGACTTTGGTCCCAGCAGGGATCCCAGCCCAGCAGTGGTCTAGAAGTGGAAGAATCTTGGTGCCTTTCAGAATCAAGTGTGTGGTTTTCTGCTTTGCTTTGTGTTTTCTGTTTAGCCCTGGCTGTCCTGAAACTCACTATGTAGACCAGGCTGCCTCTGCCTCCAGAGTGCTGGGATTAAAGAGTGAGCTATCATAACACTCAGCATTTTTTATTGTCCTTAAAAATCCAACCAAAAAAAAGAAACTCATGTTCTTGGAAAATAGCATTTATGGATAGAGTGCTGCCTATTTGTATATAAATAAAAACCCTTTCTAAAGTAAAAAAAAAAAAAAGAACTAGAATGCTCTACTTAGGGATAGAATATAACCTTAGGGGGAAAAACCCTCACATCCAGTCTACAAAGATAAGACCAAGAATTACTTCAAGAAAATGATAGAGGCCTTGACAAATACATCAAAACTGCTCATTTATCAAATTCGATAGCCACTAAGTGTCTAAGGAGATAAGCACACCACATCAAGAAGACAGACTTTGAACAACGAAGTCACACTCTCAGGAAGTTTCAGATGTGACTGTGGCCAGATATTCAACAATGAGCCGAGGGTCCAGTCTTCATTAGTCTCTCAAGAAACCAGAGAGAAAACTGCACTGAGCTAAGTCAGTGTTGGTTATAAGCTCTCGACAGTGTGGTCTTGAAACAATTCAGCTCAGTTTAACATACCTCTGTAACTCCAAAACACCAGGCTCATTTAGTCATGAAATCAGACACTTCAGCTAAAAAGTTTGGTTTGTTGAACAGGCAAGTCTTCCTACAGAGAAATGAAGTCGACCACCTTTTTTTTTTCATAAATATTCTTATTGTTAAGATATTACTTTACATCAAGTCATATAAGTAGGATAAATTTATGATTCCTAAATTTTTTTTCAAGTTTTTGTTTATGAACTAATTTTCAAAAGAAACTTGCTTTCTGCATAAACATTAAGACTGGGTTGATGATGATTTTTCTTTTTAAGCCAGGGATTTAAAATATAGTCATCAAACTAGTCATAAACTTGTGTAAACACTGAGACTGCAAGCATCAAGTTAGCCCCTCCAGTCCACTTCTAGGAAGTTTTAAGCTGATGATAAAAGCGGCTAAAAGAACGTGCTAAAATGGTTATCATGAGCACGTGGCCTGATTTTTAAAGGAAAAAACTAGAACTTAAAACACTCATTGAAGAGTTTTAATAATGCTAGCATCTATATGGTCAACTTCACTGTACCCACTTAGAGAAAACAGTTTTTCATTCAATATAGAAAGATACTTATGCCTTACTACCTAGCAAGTGAAAAATAAACTTACTGAGGCTAAAAAAAAAAAAAAAAAAAAAAAAAAAAGGGTTCAGTGGTTTAGAGCACTTGCTGCTTTTGCAGAGGATCTGGGCTTGATTCCCAACACCCACATGATAGTTGACATCAATCCAGAGCTGCATTCCAGGACATCTGATGCCCTTTTCTGACTCCTTGTGCACCAGACACGCGTGAAGTGCACACACATAAGTGCAGGCAAAACATTCATACACAATAAATGCATTTGTATAGAAGAAAAGAGAGATTAGATAAACGTGTGTTTGTGTGTGTGTGTGTTATTGTGGGTGTGCTATTATGGGTGTGAGTATGCAGGGAGGCAGAGGCAGAGACACAGAAGTGTTCCATGAGAGCTTCAGCAACCGACCAGGAGAGGTTACATGGAACAGTCTGGTTATTTTCATTTTCATTTTATTTTTTAAATTAAAAAAATTACACATCTTATTTATTATTACATTATTCATTATTTTTAGTGTGTGTGCACATGTGCATGTGTGCGTGTGTGCATGCGTGCGTGCAGGTATAAAGATTAGAGAACAACTTGCAGGGAGCTAGACCTCTACTTTCACCATGTGGGTTCAGGGGATAGAGCTCAGCTCATCAGGCGTGGCAGTAAGTCCCCTTGGGCACTTAGCAATCCCATTGTCCCCTATTATTCTTATTGTTGCCGTTTGCTACTTAAAGTGACTTTTTCCTTTTTTCCTTTGGAGGTGGTTAAAAGAAAAGACACACAAAAATAATAATAATAGGCAAAATGGTAACCTGAAAGGACACTGAGAATAACTGAACACTAAAGAAACTAGGAGATGGCATTTGAAGATTAGTTAATCAAAGCAGCTGTGCTCAGAACCCTGGCTGGATAGATGGCTATTCTATTGGCAGCTGAATACTCACTGACTCTCTTTTGCAGCTAATGAAATTATTCCTCTGGTTCAAATCCCACCTCTTCTTACATGTACTGACAGCTAATACATTAGAGTTGTGAGAGCAGCTTTGCTCTCTGCTGAATTGCAAATCCCGTAATTACGCACCTCTGTGACTCGTGTCCCAGGGCGTGTTTTCACTGGTTACTTAAATCATCTGTCATCAAAAGAGTGGCTACCTATGGGCCACTCTTCTTTAGATCTTTTCAGAGCTTTGTGGATCTTTAATTTGGAGAGCAACCATTTTTTTCCTTTTTATGCTGATTGGCAAACTGAGGCTGAGCAAATCTTGCAGAAGGTCAGGCCTAGAAGTCAAACTCACTGAGATCCCAAACCCCGTGTTCTTTGACTACACACAGTACTGTGCCTGCAAGTATCTGATCTTGTGCCCGCGGAGATTTTCACCTTCCTGAAAGTCATTCTAGATTACTTCTTGTCTCCAGATGAATTATTCAAATGAAAAAAAATCATTTTTGAAAGGAATTTTTTTCCTAAAATTTGTTTATGTAAGTTATCTTTCAAAAACTGTCTAACCCTGCAGTACTATTAGAAATGCACTCAGGAGACGACCAACTCGGTCACTACTCAGGCCATATTTATATTTTTGCTAGAGTTTGTCGTCCATTTTATCAATACTGCCTGTTCTTTGGTTCTTTAAGTACTTTGAATTTGCAGTGACTGAATCTTATTTCCTATTTCACCATAAGGACAGACTCAGGCATTCATCAGCCTTTATGCCAACATCTCCCGTCATATCTTAATGGAACCAATAGCTTTAAGAGCAAAAGAAAGATGCTTTCAAGTCAGAGTATGGCACTGTATTATATGAGCCACTAACCTTAACATAAAATCTTATTTCGGCATAGACAAATATTTACAACTGTTAAAAGTAAATGTTGACCTTGGTTTTCTTTTTTGGCCAATATTTATTACCCATGTAAATAAGTTTCAGTATTTACCGGAAGAGTCAAAATGTATTTACTAGAAGGCTAGGATATTTCATTTAGTCCTACACCAAATAGCCACACAATGCCCAGTAACTGCAATTCAATTAATAAAGTGTTTGAGTTTCAAAATCCTAACCATGTGCTCTCTCTCTCCCTCTCTCTCTCTCTGTCTCTCTCATACACACACACACACACACACACACACACACACACACACACACACACACACACACTCACCCCACTATACATCAGCCTAGGAATGTGACAAATCTTTCCAGATCATGCTTCCTTTTGTTCAGATTTATCTTTGGCCCATGAAACAGGGGAGTGACTGCGGAGCACACGGTAGAACACCTAGCTTCACACAATGAGTAAAGACGTTGCATACAGAAGAGTTACTTTTTAGACTACATTCCATGACTCTCTATTTTGAGTTTCTTGAGGTGAAGAACACAACCACTGCCCTGCGATCTCTGGGAGCTCGGAGGCCGGAAGGGGGAGGGCGTGTCTTCACAATGTTGTCTACAGCGTACTTCTTCAGGCAGATTTGTTTTTGTCATGAGAAGATCCAAGCCCTCTTGTTACCCCATTAAAAAGAAAACTCGTGTTTCCAGTGACAATTCTGTTGTTATTCTTATGCCAATGTTGATTGCATGGCTATTTAAATATTAAATACTAAAAAGCAACACCATGGGGAAGTCCCACTCTGCCCTGGTCTCAAGTATGAGCACCAAGCAAAGCAACGGATGAGGGTGGATAAATGAAAATCAATACACTTGAAAAGGCCTCTTTCATCCAATTGATTCAAACTCAGTGGATAATAGCATGGCAGAAAGCGAGATGGTGTTAACGTGGCCCTGGCGCCAATCCCATTTACAGGAATTACAGTAAAGCGAATCAAAGCGTTGAGGGGATTTAATGGAGTACAATGAACTCTTTACTGTGGAGTTTTACAGATGTTTTTAATATAGTCTTATCACCATACTATTTGAACTTCAATGAGGCAAGATAACACTTTACGATATGCATGTTATTTTTCAATATCTAGGATGTCACAATAGCAAAATGTTATTTCGAGGTAAGAAAGGCAGGCTGTTGGAGTTCGAAGTTGGAAGGTCTTACTTGGTAGAAGAAGAAACAGGAGTTGCCAAAGTCATCATTTGTTGGTTTAGTTTTCCAGAAAGCACATGATTGACATGCCCCTAGTGTTCTCTCTCTTTCTCTCTCTCTCTCTCTCAACATCAGGTAGGGGATGCTGGACTAAGTATGCTGGCTGAGAGATGAAACATAAAACAACAACAACAGCAACACATTATCTGGTTGCTAGGCTGGATTCTCTCATTGCTGCTAAACTTTCAAAAATTCCAGTGGTAGAAATAAGACCATTTTCATAACAATGAAATTTACAGGCAGCATATACTGTATCCGTGGAAACCAGGTAAATGATTATATAGCACACTCATAAAGTAGATTATTATAAAACTGATGACATATAAATTGAGGATGCTAAACATGTAAAGATATAGGAAGGCAGTATTAATTTTGTATTTTCATTTCTTCTTGAGGCATGATCTCACATAGCTCAGGGGGGCCTCAAATACAGTATTTTGCTAAAGATAGCTTTGAACTCCACTCCCTCTTGCCTCTACCTCCCTAGACATGTGCTCTTAAATGTAAACTAGCTCAAAAAGAATATTCATAGGATGTCACTTATATTCAAACTGGAAGTGTCTTATATGCATCTGTGATCTGTTGTTTATCTATGTACCTCATCTTCTCATGATGCCATACTTCTGGTCACGGGGATAAGGTTTTAGGGAATAGAGAAATTTAGTAATGAGCAAACAATTCAAGTTAGTAAAAAGGTCCCTTTGACTAAGGCGTAAAGTTGAAGTCACTTGAACCGAAGTGTGAACCTTTGGCTCCCATGATCAGTATGACTCTGAGTCGGACAATTGACTCCCAAATGTCACATGACCTTCAAGTTCTAAGAACTTCTTTTGACAGGCCAAGTGGCAAATGTCCAAGGAACTTAGGAAACAACATCAGATGCCACCTCTGTGGAACTGCATGCTCCTACATTGCCTTTTCAACATGGCAGAGGAACATGACAGGTTCTGGCTAGTTAAAGTTAGCATGTGAGACCCTCTTTTCTATCTTATTTCTGGCCATTCTGCTCCATAAACTTCTCTCCTAACTCCCAATTGCGCAGTTTGTACCTCAGCTGTGATGGTTGCCTTTAAAGTCAACTTGCCACAAACTGCGGTCACCTGAGTAAGGAGCCTCAACTAAGAAATTGTTGCAAATGCCTTAACTGACATGGGAAGACCCACCCACATAGGAAACACTTTCCACTAGCAGCCCAGATGAAAAGGGCAGAGCGAAGGAAGCTCATTTGCCTTTTCTTATTGTTTACTTGGCTTCCCTCTTGCCATTGCTGCTGCTGTTGCTGCTGCTTCTGGTGGTGGCAGAGGTAGTGGTGGTGGTGATGGTGATGATGCTAATGGTGATGCTGATGCTGGTGATGATGATGATAATGATTCCTCCACTGATATTAGCGCCAGGGTTTGCAGGCTTTCACCCTAGACTGAGGACAAGAGGCTGTCCAGGAACCTTTCTGATTTGCAGTGCCATTTTGGGACTGCTGAGGCACACAGCTTTATTCATGGAGCATCTACTGAGTTCTTGAGGACCACTCCAATTGCTGAGGCACCCAGCCTTAAGGACCAGGCAACTACAAGGTTCTCAATCTGTCAGTTGTGAGACAACTGTTGTGATTATTTCAACATAAGCTGATTTAATAAATTATATGTACTAGTTTCCCAGGATACAAGTATTAGGGCTTGGAAGGCCCTTGTCACAGAAGGACAGGCTGATCAGTACCAAACATCACAGGCCCTCTTGCATCTTTTGCCTCTCTCATGCATTGTTTCCTTTGTCTAGATTGTTCTTTGAGTCCCTCTCCACAGAAGACTTATTTATTCACCAGGACCCAATGCCAAACTCCCCTCAGGATTACTTCTGCTCAGCATTACTAGGTACACCTTTTTTTTTTTTTTTAATTTCTCTTTGCTCTCTCTTTGGCTCTTTGTTGGTTATTTTCACAGCTACACCAACTAACACAAAAACTTTTCTTTTGGGACGTTACATTGTATGTTTTGGACCGAATTGATCTTGGGGTCATATCTTTGGGTGTGTCCTTATGGCGTCAAAGCCACTTCATGAATCACATTCCCTAAGCCACAGCAGGTGTCCAGACAACACCTCTTAGAGAGGGGAGAGGGAGAATTTTCAAATATGTAGAAAGCATCTAGAAACTGCTTCCCCCATCTACTTATTTTTTTCTAAAAATGTATTATAATTTATTCAGTTACATTTGAATTGTTATCACCTTGCTTGTATCTTCCCATTCCTACCCTCCCTTCCTCTTCTGCCCTATTCCCCTCCCCTAGACCTCTGACAGAAGGGGACCTCCTCCTCCACCCTCTGACCACAGCCTATCAGCTCTGTGTACCTGCCTGGCCTGTCCACCAAGGGGAAGTGATCAAATCAGAGACACCAGAGTTTACAGCAGAGCCAGTCCCTGTTCCTCCCACAGCAGTGGAGAACGAGCTGTCCATTGGCTAGATCTGAACAGGGGTTGTAGGTTTACTGCATGCATTGTCCTTGGTTGGTGCAATAGTTTGTACAGGCCCCCCATCCAGATCCATGGGCCTTGATGGTCTCCTTGTGGGGCTCCTGAAGCCTCTGGGTTTTTCCATCCCCCCATTCTTCCATACCACTCCCTAGAAAGTGCCTCTTATGGCAGCTGATGGTGCAGTGAGAAAGTCTTCAGTCCAGAATTCACAGCTGTGTTTTGTAGTCACCAGTGTGGTTTCAGGAGCCAGCAAAAGAAGCTTCTTGGGGAGCCTTATGTGGTACCCTGAGTTGGTTTTCTATGGTTGCCATGGTAAAGTAAACTGGCTGGGTGACTTAATGTCTTCATGCAATCATCCTCTGTCAAAATTTCTCTATACAAAACATCCTGCACTTAGGTTATATTTCAATAACAATCAAATTTTGACTTAATTATGCCCTTGATGAACACACATCTAGAAGCAGCTACCGTCTCAGTGCTGAGATGTCAAGCCTCAAATATTTCTGATTTAGTTATGTGTAACCTAATGAATTACCTTTGCTTTGGAGGCTACCCTCAATTTAATTTTTACTCAGTGTCATTTTCACAGAAATATTCTTTTGCATAGAGTTCTGTCGCAGTTGTTAAGTACAGTTTTCACATAGTACTAAAATAACTTGTCAGATCTCAACCCTCTGTATTAGGTTGTATGTAGACTTCTGAAGGTGAAGGCTGTTATTCTTGTCTCTAATTTTAGCCCTTTAGGTTCTGACACGCACTATGTAAAAGACTGGTAATACTTGTCAAATGAATGAAAATTTGGTTTACTATTAGGAGCAAGAAGCCTGGAAGAGTGGAGATTCTTTTGTTCTTCATTTTCACTGTTTGCACTAGTAGTTTAAGGCCATGGCCCTATGATGGTTGCAATGGAATCTCTGTGCTCTGATCTCAGCATTATTCCATGGTTGGTAGACAAAGGATGGTAGCAGTGGCAAGCAGGGGATCTCTAAGAGGGTAAGGAATATGAAGAAATAACAAATATGCAGGAATCACTGTTTGTAGAGACCACATGCCTTCACGACATGATGCGTAATAAACCCAGAGAGAAAAGAAACTTGCTATTATCTTTTCTCTGATTTGTCAAATAGATGCATGATTTTAGATGCCAAGGTTTAAAACAGTGATGAAGACCGTAAGTACAGAGACCAGAGAAAGTTACTCCACGGAGTCTCAGGTCCTCATGGAAATGTGTTAAAGTGCGTTGTCAAAAGCCCCACAAGGAGACCATCAAGGATGGTGAATCTGGGCTCTGAGGGCCTGCACAAACTGTGGCAGCAACCCAGGAGAATGCGTGCAGAGAGCCTAGAGCCCCCTGCCCAGATCTAGCCAACGGACAGCTCATTCTCCATGGTTGTGGGGAGAATAGGGACTGCCTGTGACATGAACTCCAATTTGATCACTTCCCCTTGGTGGAGAGACCATGTGGACACACAGAGAGGAAGGGGATGTGGGCTATCCAGATCTGGATGAGACCTGATAGGCTGTAGTCAGATGGTGAGGGAGGAGGGACCCCCGGTCAGAGGTCTAAGGTAGGGGATAGGGCAGAAGAGGGAGGGAGGATGGGAATGGGACAATACAAGGAGGGGGATAACAGTTGGGATGCGATCTGAATAGTTTATTGTAAATTTTTAAAATAGCTCTTGCTTCCCCTGCACTTCCCAGAGGAAACATGGCTGCCCCAAGGCTGGCCTTCTTTCTATGTCTCTGTCTCCTCTTTCCCTTTCTCTCTTTCTCTAAATCAGATTTAAAAAAAAAAAAAAAAAGACTATTTTCATCTTTTCCTTTCTTAACATCTGAGTTCCCAAGGGTTAAAGGTTAATCCCCTAGTGGCTTTTCACCATCATTTATCAAGTTCAGGTGTCCTAAACCATTCTTCTTGTTCATTGCACTGAGAGCAATTACCTCTGCGCTTTCCACTGACGGTGAGCCTGGCATCAGTCCAAGAACCCCTTTTTACTGCCTATTACAAGCGGCAATTACAACCATCCCAAACCATTAACTTTAAAAAAAAAAAAAAAAAAAAAAGATATCTCCCTGTTAGGAGGTTAAACTGAATGTGTAAGTTTCAACAGACATCTTTGTTTTCAGGAGTCAAAGAAGAAAAGAAGCCAGAGGGCACAGCTGAGGCTAGAAACCTTCGGATATATATATATATATATATATATATATGGCATGCCAGCTGGGATCATCTTCCTGGACGATGAGTTCACTTGGGGAGGTTGTAGCTGCCAAGAGTGGCTTAGGGATTGTGTATGAGCGGTTGGGGTGTCCTGGGAAGAGGTGGACCCTTTTTAAGTGAGGGATACATGAGCTTGGTACCTGACTCTGTCAAAGGACAGTTATTAGAGCAAACTAGAGGAGTGGAAATGGAGAAATCAGTCTTAGTTCATGTCACAATATTTTAAACTTCTTTGGGGTTATTTCTACAGAACTCTACAGCAGTTTGCATAAAATGCAAGATGAAGTGTTGTTTATTTTATTTTGTTCTTGGTGCATGACTTATGTCTGTGGGTTCACATGTATGCACTTGCACGTGCAGGGGGAGAGGATAGACTTAGATGTTATTTCTCAGGTTTTGCTCATTGTGCTTTGTGGCACGTTCTCTCCTTGGTTAGCCTAAGGTAAGTGGTCGGCAAGCTCCAAGGACCTACATGCCTTTGCCTTCCTATTACCTGTGTTATAACATGTGTCACCATGACCGGCTTTTTGACATGGGTTCTGGGGAGCAAACTCAGGTCTTCATATGTGTGAAATAAGGGCTTTACTGACTGAATTCTCTCCCAGGGCTGAGAAAGTTCTTTACATATTTTTTAGAGAAGACATCCTTAAAAGTTTCACTAATTGCCAAGTTCATTTTGAAGCTTAATATATTTTGTCATTAAACATATATTAAGGTACTAGGGGAATGGCTCAGAAGTTAAAGTACTTCCCATGCAAGCTTGAAGAAGGGAGTTTGGATCCCCAGTTATGCATACACAAATGCGGGGGTGGGGGTGGGGTGGCACGGTGACCTGCTTGTAAATCAGAAATGCAGAGAGGTTGGAATCCCAGAGCATAATCATCAGCAAAACTAACCATATTTGTGAGCTCTGAGATTGATTGAAACACCTTATCAAAATATACAAAGCGGAAGATAGATTATGATTTCTGACATCAACTGCAGGCCTGCACATGCACACACTTGGACATGTACACACACACACACATACATTTACACTCACATGCACATTCTCACACACACACACTCAAACACATCCACACTCACATACACACTTTTACACACAAAACCAAGCACACACTCACACATACACACACACTTGTACACCACAAACACATATAAACATACACACACATATACAAAAACGAAAAGAGAATTTATGTAATATTTATTGAAATATGTAGATTTTCCTTAGGCCTGCCTGACATATTTTACTGATGAATTAATATCTAATATGTGCCATTTAGAATAAAATATCAATAAATCCAATCATTCTTTCTCTAGCTTCTTTCATTCTTTTCATTAAAAAAATCTACAACTGAGATCTCTTGTTCATAAAGTTCAACTCAGATCTACTTACAATAAAGTTTCCAAAGTGCTGTACAAACTTTGTAACTTCCATCCTTTACTTATCTGTCCACATCCAGACATCATTCATCCATCCATTTATCCATACATTATCTATCTATCTATCTATCATATTTATATCTGAAAGAAAAGAAAAATAAAAAGTCACTAAGAATGGACAAGACAAAGGTGTTTACCATATTTGTTTACTATATCATCTTTTCATACAGTTAACATGCATCATTAACACAACACAGAATACATTCTAATTTGTTGGTAATTATCTCCAATTAGATTAGCCATCATTCTTGGAAATACCTAATTATTAAAGCAGCATTTCTTAATGAGAAAGTTGAGCTAATTACAAGCATGATTGTCGGTAACCATAACCAGCTGTTTTTCTATAAGAACAATGTAAAAATGAATATTAAAGGAAATAGTGGTACCTATAAGTTTAAAAAATTTTTTTGTCATAAACTCTTTTTTTAAAAATTTTTAATCAAAATTATATGGGTAGATTTTATCTTGCCACTTTAATTGTATAAAAATCACCCAAATAAATTTGTGCTCTGTGAGGATGATGTAGCTTTTACAGCCTTCTTGGCATGCTGGTGTGTTTCTAACAATTTTAAAATAAAAGTTACACATTTTCTTGTTTAGTTTTATGAAGATCCACACCTAGAGATTGGTACATTCAATTTTCTCACTCTTCCACTTTCAAGGTCAGAGTCCATGCATGTTTGACTGAGTGGTTTTGTATAGAAAAATGACCATCAGGATCTTAATGAGTTTGTTATGAGGTGGGGTATTTCACTCTGTTGACTTCTGCTTTCCTGACAACTTACCATCTCTTTTCTGAGCTCTCTGCCCTCCACTATGTTTAAGCCATTTATATAATTACACACA
This sequence comes from Acomys russatus, assembly GCF_903995435.1. Lineage (NCBI taxonomy): Eukaryota > Metazoa > Chordata > Mammalia > Rodentia > Muridae > Acomys > Acomys russatus. The sequence continues at coordinate 43,372,474 of NC_067151.1, read as the reverse complement.
TGCAGCGATAGAGCTATCATGTGAGGGGAGGTGTAAGGTTTAGGTTTCTTGTAAGATTTTTTTTTTTCATGGAGGGAACTCTTCTGGGTCTAAGGCATTTAGTTGCCTATGAATTTTTCTCATCCTTCCAAATCAAAGTGTGAAAACTCCTTGTAGCCATATAAATGAAAACAATCTGATTTTCTTTAAAATGAAGCCCATTATTCTCTCTTATCATTTTCTCACCATTGGATAAAAAACACAGGAAGACTTTTATTTGCTATGTTAAACAGTTTCTGTAAGTCTCACCATATTCATCTGAGTAAAACGGAGACACAAACTGTGAGCGGAAATCCCTCAAGTCCTGTCATAGCTCATGCACCTAGCTCCTGAGGAGGGATGAGAGAGTCACAGAGAGAATGTAATCAGTCATCCTAAACTGGGACCAAAACCATCTGATCAGAGTAAAAAATTCCATTAAGTTATTTTATTAGGTTGAGGCTATATCTGAGTGGCCATTCCAGGGAGGTTTAACACTGCTCTGTTGGCTCGGATGATCTTTAGTGTAATGCAGGTACAACCGGGGCACATGAGCTATCCAAATCACTCAGAATGTGGGTATTTCTGACTTCCACCAAGCCAGGATAGCTCACACCCAGAATTAGACTCACCAAATCTGCTTCTTGGTATGTTAGATTTTCATTACCTAAGAAATTAGCTGAGAGGAATGATTGATTTGTGTTGCTTAAAGCTGTGCATATTTCATATCATCATGGCTGCCACGGATGTTCACATGGTGGCAAGGGAGTGGGAGAGAGAATGTCCACCCAACATGATTTCTTACTTCCTTGCTTTGTTCCATGTCTGCCTCAGCCTATGGAGTGGCAGGTCTCCCCAACACAGTGTTTCCTCTCTGGAAACACCCTCACAGACACAGCAAAAGGTCTTCCTTACTCATCTCCTCAGCAGTTTTCAGTATAATAAAGTTGGCAATCAAAGTTAACCATGCCTGGCATTTGGCCTCTCTACCTTGCCTGCATCTCTTTGTTGAGCTGGGTGCAGTGGTATATGCCTGTAATCCCAGCACTCAGGAGGCGGAGGCAGGTGGATCTCTGTGAGTTTGAGGCCAACCTGGCCTATAACGTGAGTCCAGGACAGCCAGATACACACCTGTCTTGAGAAAAGGAAGGAAAAATAATTTCCAGCAAGACAGTAATATAGACTCTAGATATGAAATAAGAGCCACCATCTAGAATTTAGCCTATCGTTGCTATTGCATCACACTGACAAATATCTTGATCTTGCTGACTGAATTCGGTTTCAACACCTGTAAAATGGGCTTCTTCAACCACAGGACCACTATGCCCTGCTGATCCTTCCTCTGTCTCTCACTTGTTCTGTGACTCTGGCTAGCTTTCTATGCTTTGTAAGGCATGACAATAATTCCCTAGCTTTTGGAAACCATAAAGCCTAATGTCATGTACCATTGTCCTGTATTGTCTATCCTCCTAGGCCATTCTGTGGGTAGATTCTGCCAGACTAGGCTCTCGGTAGACCTAGTATTCCAAGAACAAGTATAATGATCACTCCTGGCCCAAGATTTACCTGCAAAGACATATCCACCTTATCTCTACACAGCATCTTACTGTAGTGTAAGTCCTTAGGGGAACCAGTCCCGGCTAGAGGAGAAAAATGCATTCTAACTATATAATTGCCCTCCTCTGGAAATTAAAGAACACATATGTTAGGCATTTACGAGAATTAACCTCCTGATACTCAAAAAAAAAAAAAAATCCAAAGAAATACTTTAATTCATTTCTACCTGCTTTCCCTCTTCAAATTAATTGCTCAGCACCTTGGTCTTACTTGGTGGGCTCCTGCCCTTAGCGTTGTGTCTTGTTATAGTTTCAGAAAGGAGGAGGAGGAGGAGGAGGAAATGTTTTTAAATCTGTATTAGTCAGAAAATTTATGAATAGCAATCGACTTTAATTTTTTTTTTTTTTTTTTTTTGCATAGTTCTTGACTTAATATCTAAAGCACCGGGCGCTGAGTGAATTCCGTGCCTGTTGTCGGATGGCGGCATAAAACTGCTCTGTTCTTCTCCCTCTCCACATCACAGTCTGAGCCTGGACAAATCATTGACCTTTCTGAGCTTCGATTTCTTCATGTGTAAAATGAAAAGCTTGAGCTTTCAGGTCCCTTCTGCCTCATTTCTGCTTCTCTATCAAACTATTTGAACATGGGGAAAGCTAAGGCTTCGTGGGTACCAAAAGTGTCCAAATTTGTAGATATACAAAAATGAATACAAACTAAGAGGTAGCTCTTATGACCACAGAAATCACATTTTGTTGTAAAGGGAGAACCACATTTGTGATCTGTGACCATGAGCCTCTGCTCTACTACTGAATTTGAGAATAAAATGTAAGCAGTCAGAGCTTAGGGACACCCAGATCTCCGCTTGCCTGCCTTGTCCCCTCTTTACTGAATTCATCATCTGGTGATAACCTCCATTCAGAATGCTGTTTTGAATGGGTTTCCCTAGGATCTGGCTCAACAGTTGATAAAACACTGCTTCTTAGGAACCCTCCCTCTTGTAGACTCCAGCCATCACACTTAAGATAGATGAGAGGTGCACTGGTAGTGGGCCTTGCCCTTAGCTCAGAGTACAGCTTGGCTGAAAACAGCTGCATAGCTTGGCTCTCAACTTTGGCTATTCATTACATTCATGTGAGTCGTTTTTCAAAACTTCCTGATGATTATTTCTCCGGGTTGCATTATGTCATAATCCTTTGAGAGGTGTGTGCTCACACACTTGTTTTTAAAGTTATAAATCTCAAGATGCCAATGCCAGCCAATGACGGGACTCATTACTGTGTTTGAGTCTTCAAAGAGCTAAATGAAACAAAATGAGATGGGAATTCTAAGGGTCTAGACATGAAGTTACAAGCCCAAGGCAAAGAGACCCAGAATTGTCAAGTTCTGCAAATATCATGACCTCCTCTGGGGCTCAGGGACAGTGTGACAGAGGAGAAAGGGGATGGGTCTGAAATAATGACGCTGAGATAGACGGCAGGTAGAAGAGGAACAGGGGCATGTGCACATCTATTGGAGGTTGGTCTGGTGCTATGTATTCTAATGCTAATTCCTGGCCCCCAAGAATCTGGCTGCTGCCCAGATGAATGTATTCTCGCACACACCAGTCTTTGTTGTGTAAACCTTGCTCTGCCTAATCTAAAGTTAACTGAAGCTGTATTTTTCTGAAGCCTATAACTGGCCAGAAGAGAAGTAGGTGGAGCTTAGGTTCTGAGGATTGGGTTCTCAGAGGGAGACGGAGGAAGAGAGTGAGGAAGTTGGGGGAAGGAAGTCACCATAGGGTCATATGGACCGTGAACATGTGGCCATGAGGGCTGGCCTGACAGGAACACTTAGGGCAGATAACATGGGGTGTGTAGCTGAGAAACAGCAAAATAGCTGCCCAGTTGCTCTGCTTTAAAGATTTTTATGAATCAAGGGGTCTCTGTCTCGATTAGTTGGGAATTAGCTGGAGAAGAGAAGCCCCCCAGAGTCTAATAACCCCCCTTCAACCTCATGCATCAATGCAATGTGCTAACCAAGCCTTTGTCCATCACTGAGAAGTGCTCTAGAGTCTAAAAAGTTAGCAAGATTTGGATGAGTGGAGGCCTTACACACCTCTTCTCAGCCCTGCCCCTAAGTGAATGCTTATAATGAGATCCCAGCTTATGCAGAGAACTGAGAGAAGTTTTTAAAAACTCTAATCACCATAAAGAGTACATTTTTTTTGCAAAGTTGAGTGTATTTGCAAAATAAAAGTATTTTGACTCAGAAAATGCTTCAAAATTATGACAGAGGATAAATCTACAGGAGGCCATTGTATTGAAGGAGAGAATGGATTTGGTATGAAGCTGGATTTGTGTACTAAGCACCACACATCTGTTCTGATTGTGTCCATTGGAGAAGGCTCTGAGGGCAGTGGCTAAAGGAGATTAGCGATGACATTTTTACCACCATAGATCAACAATTCTTGGTATGTAGCATACATCTTATAAAAATGTACTCTTTTGTCCTGAGTCCAACTCTGTTTCAAAAGCTTTAGCAACCATGAAGATTATATCAACACAACACATGATGCTTATGGGACCCTGGAGTTAGAGGCACTTTTTGGCATTTAGATTCAGGCAGGAGAACCCACTGATGAAACGCTGCTCATTTCATATGCCTCACAGAATCACTTAATTGTGAATTCATGGTAGGAATCCCTTGCTGTGATTTTTACTGTCAATCAAAAACATGGTCATGTAGAACATTACTGAATGTGGGGCTATGTATTAGCATAGGGAGGACAAGGACACCTCCAAATAAGTAGAACAATTCACTGACCTGGAAACCTTGAAATGTTCATTAAAAAATGAGTCTGTTCTCGCCAGTAAGAAAGATGTAAAAGCTCGCTAGTAAGAGACTTTGATTCTTTCTGATGATTAGTGGCATTTTCTTCCCCACTCACAATACCACAGAGGCCCAGGGTTCTATGAGGTTTATCTGTATGTTTCCCTTTTGTTTTGGCTACAGTGGTATTTTCTTACACACCCCAATATCCTTCCCTCCCCTTTCCTTTTTTTCCTCCTCTCAAGCTCATGTTTTCCCCTCATTTCCATCCCATAGAAAACAACTTTACTTCCAAGACTGTAAGCTCAATCAATGTCTACAAGATTAGACCAAGGCCCAAGGCCATTTCTTGTTCAAAGCTAACACCTCCATGGCTTTGGGCAAATCACTTTGAACCAATAGTTTGCAATGTAGCTATCTACATAAATAATGAAATACTTAAGTTTCATTTAAGTATCCACGTACTTATTTCTTATTTTATTAAATGAAAAAAAAAAAGGCATGCTGGGTGCCTTTTCTTTTCTAAGTTGTGGAAATGACTTCAGAAGTATTGTAATACAGGGCTGAAAAGAACTCTTACTGCTATTATTAAAGTATTTTTCTTCATTATTGTAATGTCTTTGGGCCTGTTGGAATCCTAAGCTTCATTTGCAAAGACACAATTAAATGACTATTGACTTCATTTTTCCACATCTGTAATAAAAAGGGGAGGACAACGAAACACAGAACTTTGTTCCTTGCCAAGAAAACCTCCTCCTTTTCTCCTACATTTATTAGCAGGCCCCCTGCTCGAGTTTACTGCCTTGCAAATGGCTCTGGTTCAGCCTGCAGGCTTATGTTCTTATCCAAGATCTACACACCATTTTACAAATGGAGTCAAGAGAGGTACATTAGATTAAATATTGATTGAACTGTAAATCCATCCTTCTAACATTTGGGCAAAAGAGAAGGGCATCAGGCTAGCAGCAGGTAAGGCCAGGCCTGCAGGGTGATTAAAGCAGAGTGTGACAGAGTCAAGGGCACCTGACACCCAGAAGGGCAAGCTCAGGCCCCTAGCTGGGAGGTGCATAGACAAATTGTGCTTTGACTTGCTTTCTTTTCCTCCCACTCAATTTCAATAGCCTTCTAGAAACTTGAGTTAAGCAATGTGTTGTTGTTTTAAAAGGCAGGTGGATAAGGACACTGGCAAGGCTGTACAGGAAGTTGGGAAGCCCAGATCCACTCCCTATCTCTCTTGCTGGCACTTCTGAGTAATTCTTCGGAGACAGTTGTCCCAGGACCATATTAATTTAAAGGGAGATGAGGCTGTGGTATGTAGTGCCATTGTCAGTAACACAGGATGATACACTTGGTCTTATTTCTCTGTTTTATTTCTATTACTCTTCTTCTTTGTCAATAAGCATGAATTGCAAAGGTAGCTCTCTTTGTTTATTGGACATCCAGTCACACTTATTTTCTATAGTAAATCCTCTTCAGGGGCTACACAGCATCTTACAGTGGAGCTCTGGCTGTCCTGGAGCTCTCTATGTAGACCAGCCAGGCTCTCATCTTGTGGTAATTGTCCTGTTTCTGTCTCCTAGGTACTAGGATTACAAATATGCATCACTGTACACTGTTTCTATAGCAGCTTCTAAAATGCTACAATTTAGTCAGCACACAGCAGTCTTCTTAGACACATGCTGCCCACTGCAACTGGTGCAGGAAGACCAGACTGAACAGTGTGAGAGAGTTGCCAACCCTTTACATATTCATGAAGCTATTTAACCCTCACAGCGGCATAATGAGGATATAATGTCAAAGGCAAGATGGTTATTCTGACTGAAAAGTGGGGGAAACCATGATTCAGAGTTTACACATGCCCTAAACAATTATATTGAGGAGGATTTGGAGGCATGGCAGTAAGAGCCTAGAAAAATGGTCTGGGCAGCAGTTCAAATCTGTGGTCTGGTTAGTATTTTGGTCTGGAGGCGTGGTTAGTTTGGAAATCGCAGTGTTTCAGATATTCTTGAATTTGAACACCTACTTCTCCATCCTTCCCGCTGCTCCAATTTTTTCTTCCAGGGTACCACAAACCTTGAAGCCTACAAAGACAGTTGGAGTCATGATTATGACCATAGGCTGGATTACTGGAATGTATGCTGAAAGAGAACGAACTTCTTATGAACTTTGTACAGTCTCATGGCTCTTTAGTTCTCAGACAACTCTCCTAACATTCAGCCATTTCATCAGGCCAGCAGCAAGGTCCCACAGGATGCTCACCCAGCCATTCTCCAATAAGTGAATTAGCCTTTGTATCTTCCAAAAAAATTCTTAATCATTTTAATGCAGATTTGTTAAACAATCATAGTACAGGTGGATCCTGGGTAAGTGGTGGTTCAACTCAGGATTTTCCTTCTTTTTTTTTTTTTTTTAATTTTCCATTAGCTTTTATTCTGAGCTGTTCTTAGGTTCTTAATACGCCCATGTTCTAAATATTCTTTTTTTTTATTTTATAATTAATTTTTTTATTAATTTATTCTTGTTACATCTCAATGTTTATCCCATCCCTTGTATCCTTCCATTCTTCCCCCCCCCCATTTTTCCATTATTACCCTCCCCTATGACTGTTCCTGAGGGGGACTACCTCCCCCTGTATATGCTCATAGGGTATCAAGTCTCTTCTTAGTAACCTGCTGTCCTTCCTCTGAGTGCCACCAGGTCTCCCCCTCCAGGGGACATGGTCAAATGTGAGGCCCCAGAGTACGTGAGAAAGTCATATCCCACTCTCCACTCAAGTGTGGAGACTGTTCTGACCATTGGCTAGATCTGGGTAGGGGCTTAAAGTTTACCGCCTGTATTGTCCTTGGCTGGTGCCTTAGTTTGAGCGGGACCCCTGGGCCCAAATCTGCCTATCATAATGTTCTACTTGTAGGTTTCTAGGACCCTCTGAATCCTTCTACTTTGCTATTCTCCCATGCTTCTCTCATCTATAGTCCCAATAGGATGTCCTCCCCTCTGTCCCAGTTTCCTGGTAAGTGAAGGCTTTCGTGGGACATATCCCTTCGGTTAGTATGCAGATATAAGTGAGTATATACCATTTGATTCTTTCTGCTTCTGGGTTAACTCACTCATTATGATCATTTCTAGCTCAATCCATTTGTCCACAAATTACGGGAATTCATTGTTTTTAATAGCTGAGTAGTATTCCATAGTGTAAATGTACCACAGTTTCTTAGTCCATTCTTCTACTGATGGACACCTAGGCTGTTTCCATGTTCTGGCTATTATGAATAAGGCTGCTATGAACATGGTTGAGCAAATGTTCTTGTTGTGTGTTGGAGCATCTTCTGGGTATATTCCAAGGAGTGGAATAGCTGGGTGTTGGGGAAACCCTATTCCCATTTTTCTGAGATAGCACCAGATAGATTTCCAAAGTGGCTGTACTAGTTTGCATTCCCACCAGCAATGAAGGAGTGTTCCTCTCTCCCCACATCCTCGCCAGCATGTGGTGTCACTTGAGTTTTTGATCTTAGCCATTCTGATGGGTGTAAGATGGAATCTCAGAGTTGTTTTGATTTGCATTTCCCTGATGACTAAGGAGGTTGAGCATTTCTTTAAGTGTTTCTCAGCCATTTGATACTCCTCTGTTGAGAATTCTCTGTTTAGTTCCAAGCCCCATTTCTCAATTGGGTTATTTGGTTTGGTGGTGTTTGATTTCTTGAGTTCTTTATATATTTTGGATATTAGACCTTTGTCAGATGTAGGGTTGGTAAAAATCTTTTCCCAGTCTGTAGGCTGTCGCTTTGTTCTCTTGGTAGTGTCTCCAGCCTTACAGAAGCTTCTCAGCCTCATGAGGTCCCATTTATTAATGGTTGACATTAAGGCCTGGACCGTTGGTGTTCTGTTCAAGAAGTAGTCTCCTGTGCCAATATGTTCCAGGCTCTTCCCCACTTTTTCCTCTAAGTGACTTAGTGTCTCTGGTTTTATGTTGAGGTCTTTAATCCACTTGGATTTGAGTTTTGTGCAAGGTGACAAATATGGGTCCAGTTGCATTTTTTTACACATAGACCTCCAGTTAGACCAGCACCATTTGTTGAAGATGCTATCCTTTTTCCATTAAATGGATTTGGCTTCTTTGTCAAAAATCAACTGACCATATGTGTGTGGATTCATATCTGGGTCTTCGATTTGATTCCACTGATCAACCAGCCTGTCTCTGTGCCAGTACCATGCTGTTTTAATTACTATTGCTTTATAGTACAGTTTGAGATCAGGTATGGAGATTCCTCCGGAGTACCTTTTATTGTACAAGATTGTTTTAGCTATTCTGGGTTTTTTGTCTTTCCATATGAAGTTCAGAATTGAACTTTCAATGTCTTTAAAAAATTGTGTAGGTATTTTGATAGGGATTGCATTGAATCTGTAGATTGTTTTTGGTAGGATGGCCATTTTAACTATGTTAACTCTCCCAATCCATGAGCAAGGAAGATCATTTCATCTTCTCAGGTCATCTTCAATCTCTTTCTTCAGAGTTTTGAAATTTTTTTCAAACAAGTCCTTCACTTGCTTAGTTAGAGTAACTCCTGGATATTTTATATTGCTTGTGGCTAATGTGAAGGGTGTGGTTTTCCTAATTTCTTCCTCTGCAAGCTTGTCATTTGTGTATAGGAAAGCTACAGACTTTTTTGAGTTAATTTTGTATCCAGCCAATTTGCTGAAGGTGTTTATCAGCTGTAGGAGTTCTTTGGTGGAATTTTGAGGGTCACTTATGTACACTATTATATCATCTGCAAAGAGGGATAATTTGACTTCCTTCTTTCCCATTTGGATATCCTTGATCTCCTTTTGTTGTCTTATTGCTCTGGCTAGAACTTCGAGTACTATATTGAAGAGATATGGAGAGAGTCGGCAGCCTTGCCTTGTTCCCGATTTTAGAGGAATTTCCTTGAGTATCTCACCATTTACTTTGATTTTGGCTATTGGCTTGCTGTATATAGCCTTTATTATGTTGAGGAAAGTGCCTTGTATCCCCGATCTCTCCAAAACTTTAAACATGAATGGGTGTTGGATTTTATCAAATGCTTTCTCTGCATCTAAAGAGATGATCATGTGGTTTTTTATTTTCAGTTTGTTTATATGGTGGATTACCTTGATGGATTTCCATATATTAAGCCATCCCTGCATGCCTGGAATGAAACCTACTTGGTTATGATGAATGATATCTTTCTGTGTTCTTGTTCATTTTGCAAGTATTTTATTTAGTATTTTTGCATCGATGTTCATAAGAGAAATTGGTCTGAAATTCTCTTTCTTTGTTGAGTCTTTGTGAAGTTTAGGTATCAATGAGACTATGGCCTCATAGAATGAATTTGGTAATTTTCCATCCATTTCTATCTTTTGCAATAGCTTGAATAGTATTGGTATTAGCTCACCCTTGAAGGTCTGGTAGAATTCTGCACTGAAACCATCTGGCCCTGGGCTTTTTTTGGTTGGGAGACTATCAATGATTGCTTCTATTTCTGTAGGGGAAATGGGACTATTTAGCTTGTTTATCTGTTCTTTACTCAACTTTGGCAAGTGAACTTTATCAAGAAAATCGTCCATTTCCCTTAGATTTTCAAATTTTGTGGCGTATATGCATTCAAAGTAGGATCTTATGATTCTTTGTATTTCTTCAGTGTCTGTTGTTATGTCTCCCTTTTCATTTCTGATTTTGTTGATTTCAATACTGTCTCTCTGCCTTTTAGTTAGTTTGGCTAATGGTCTGTCTATCTTGTTGATTTTCTCAAAGAACCAGCTCTTGGTTTTGTTGATTCTTTGGAATGTTTTCTTAGTTTCTAATTTGTTAATTTCACCCCTGAGTTTGATTATTTCCAGACATCTACTCCTCTTGGGTGTTTCTGCCTCTTTTTTTTCTAGGGCGTCCTGTTGTGTCGTTAAGATGCTTATGTGTGATATTTCCAATTTCTTTTTAAAGGCACTTAGTGCTATGAATTTTCCTCTTAGCACTGCTTTCAATGTATCCCACAAATTTGGGTACATTGTTCCTTCATTTTCATTGAATTTCAGAAACTCCTTGGTTTCTTTCTTTTTTTCTTCCCTGACCCAGGTGTCATTTAGCAGAGAGTTGTTTAGTTTCCACGTACGTGTAGGCTTTTTGTTATTTCTGTTGTTGTTGAATTGCAGCCTAAGAGCATGGTGATCTGATAGGATACAAGGTATTATTTCAATCCTCTTGTATTTGTTGAGGCTTGCTTTGTGACCTACGATGTGATTAATTTTGGAGAAGGTTCCATGGGGTGCAGAGAAGAAGGTATATTCTTTCTTGTTTGGGTGAAAGGTTCTATAGATATCTGTTAGATCCATTTGACCCATGGCATTGGTTAATGATGTTATTTCTCGGCTTAGTTTCTGTTTCAATGACTCATCCTTCAGTGAGAGTGGGGTGTTGAAGTCTCCCACTATTATTGTGTGGGGATCGATGTGTAGTTTAAGCTTTTTTAGCAGATCTTTTACAAATGTGGGTGCCCTTGTATTGGGAGCATAGATGTTCAGAATTGTGATGTCATCTTGGTTGACTTTACCTTTGATGAGTATGAAGTGTCCTTCCTCATCCTTTTTGATTAATTTTGGTTGAAAGTCTATTTTGTTTGATACTAATATGGCTACGCCTGCTTGCTTCTTGTGACTATTTGCTTAGAATATTTTTTCCAACCTTTTACCCTGAGGTAATGCCTATCATTATGGGTGAGATGTTTCTTGAATGCAGAAGAATGTTGCATCTTGTTTATGCACCCATTCAGTTAGTCTGTGTCTTTTTATTGGAGAATTGAGACCATTGATGTTGAAAGATATTAATGACCAGTGACTGTTCAGAGTCTTAATTTTGATGTTGTTTACAGTCGAGCGTTTGTGTAGTATCGTTTTTGCCATGGGAAAGTTATCTATTTCCTGAGTAGTTTTGGTTGTAGCTTGCCCCTTTGGGATGGAGTTTTCCTTCTAGTACCTTCTGTAAAGCTGGATTTGTGGATAGGTACTGTTTGAATTTGTTTTTGTCATGGAATATTTTGTTTTCTCCATCAATGGTTATTGATAGTTTTGCTGGGTAAAGTAGTCTGGCCTGGCATCTGTGGTCTCTTAGCGTTTGCAGGATCTCTTTCCAGGCCCTTCTGGCTTTTATGGTCTCTGCTGAGAAGTCGGGTGTAATTCTGATAGGTTTGCCATTAAATGTTATTTGGCCCTTTTCCTTTGCAGCTTTTAATATTTTTTCTTTGTTCTGTGTTTTGTGTTTTAATTATTATGTGACGGGCAGTTTTTCTTTTCTGGTCAATTCTATTTGGTGTTCTGTAGGCCTCTTGTATGTTTATAGGCATCTCTTTCTTTAGATTGGGGAAATTTTATTCTATGATTTTATTGAGAATAGTTTCTAGGCCTTGGACACTGATATCTTCTTCTTCTTCAATGCCTATTATACTCAAATTTCTTCTTTTCGTGGTGTCCTTAATTTCTTGGATGTTTTGTGTCAGGAGTTTTTCAGATTTGGCACTTTCTTTAATGGTTGCATCAAGATCTGTGATTGTATCTTCTAGACCTGAAATTTGTTCTTCCATCTCTTGGATTCTGTTAGAAAAGCTCACCTCTGTGTTCCTTGCCTTCTTCTCTGAGGTCTCACGTTCTTGTTTTTCTTCTGTTTTCATTTTCAGATCTTGAACTGACTTTTTGATCTCTTTCATTTGATTGTCTGTATATTCCTGAGTTTCTTCCATTGCCTCTTTATACGTCTTCAGAGCTTGAATCATTTTATTTATTTATTTCAACTGGTTGTTTGCATTTTCCTGCAATTTTTCCAGTTCCACTCTATGTGCTTCTTTTATGTCTCTCACCTGTTTGTCTGCATCTTCCTGCATTTGGTTATGAATTTTATTTGTTTCCTCCATTACCATCCTCATTACTAAGGATTTGAAGTCATTTTCTTGTATTTCCATTGTATTTGAGTTCTCTGGGTTGTTTTCTTTGGGATAGCTGGAAACTGGAGACGCCATGTTGTTTTGGGGGTTTTTGTGTATGCTTTTTTGCTGTCCTTTAGACATCTTGCTGTCTTTGTTTTTGTTGGGTAGCTTCCAGAGTTGGATGGAGGGAGTCTGATGATAGATTCACTTGTTTTCTCAAGATTTCCCTAGGCTGTTAGCTCTAATGCCTCACTGGTGTGGATGTTAGGTGGTTAGCCCTGTTGTTTTGGACTCTCACTGCCAGTGATCTTTAGCTCCTCTGTGCTGTGGGTCCTGCAATCGTTCTGGGTCTCTGAATGAGCGTTGGGTCAGGCCAAGGTGTCCACAGCCTTCTACGTCCCCTGCCAAGTCCAGCCAGGAACACTGGGCCCGAACCACGGGCCGAACTCAGCTAGATTCTCAGGGCCTGAACCGTCTGCCGAGCTTAGCTAGGGATTCTGGGCCCAAAAATGCACACAGGGTCCAGCCAGAATTTTTGGGCTGGGACTACGCACCAAGCTCAGCTAGGGTCTTTTGGCCCAAAGTACGTGCTGTGGTCAGTTATTGACTCAGGGCCCGAACTGTCTGCCAATCTCAGCCAGGAATTCTGGATTCAAACTGCACACTGTGTCAAACCAGAGTCTTAGAGCCGGTGGAACTGAGCGCTCCGCCCAGCCTGCATCACAGCAGGAGAACTGCCGCTGAGCTGAGGTGGTGCCTAGGTTGGAACTGAGCACTCTGCCAAGCCTGCACCACAGCAGGGGAGCTGTGGCCGCGCTGAGTTAGTGCCTCCAGCAGAATTGCTTGCTGGGCTGGGCCAGAACCCGGGACTCTGGGGCCAAACTGTCCACCGAGTCCAGTCTGGGTCCCAAGGCACCATGCGACCCAAATCCTGCCCAGAGACCCCTCTTCCGCAGCAAGTCCCACTGGCCACCACACCAATCGGCTCCACCGGAAGGCTATGAGTTGCAAACCTCAGGCACCGCTGCTGCAGCTGCTGCCTCTGCCGCTGCCGCTCCGATCCTCCCGTGTGCAGGAGTACACAAGTCCTCCGCTCCCTGGTCCCTCGGAACTGTGAAGCACTCCCGCTTCCGTGGTGTGCGGACCTCGGTGTTCCTGGCTCAGAAATCTGTGCCATTCCCTGAATTGTTCACTGGAGCCTCCAAACGCGGTCCACACTGCTTGCTGCCATCTCGGATCCCTCCCTCAATTTTCCTTCTTTAATGTGATGCAGACTCAGTACATATCCCAGTGAAAGATTACATTGGATTTATTTATCTATTTTCAGAAGCACTAGGGATTGAATGGGTTTTTAATTACATTTTTTTCTAAGGTAGAGATGCATGGTGTGATATTCCTTCTACATTCTGGGTAGCAGCAATGAGCCACATTGCCCAGTCAGCCATGCTAGCACCAAGGTAACTAATTGATGCTCCACAGTGTACTGTGAAGCTAATCTAAGATCCTTAAGGTATCCTGCCTTGTAGGGTGCATATCAAATGTCTTCAGATTACGATGAATTTACTGGAACACAACCCATTTAAGTTAGAGAGAATCTATGTTTATTGTCACGCAAATCATTATTGTTTTAACACTTACTGTTAAATAATATTAAACTAGTCACACAATGTATGTGTGTGTTTATTTTATATTTGAATATATTAATATGTATGCATATATTATCCTTAAATAGAGATTATATGATACAGTGTTCTATATTTTTGTGTCTTTCATATTTAGGACTTATGGTATATTCTGACAAATGGTTAGGGTATGGATAACTTAAATAATCAAAATATTGAGATGACATAGATAAGTATTATCTGGACATATATCCCATTTTCCGTGGGTTCTGGACCCCAAATTAGCAGGTACAAACTGTAGTGTGCCATAAATTTTATACAGAAGACCTTATAGGTTCTTTGAAAAGATAATGTGGTTTCACCAAGAATTTCTATGATCTTTACCTGGAATGGGTTTCAACATATCTTTCTGATGGCACTTATTAAAGTATCCATGATTTCACATTTATTAAGCTTCTGTCAAGGCCCAAGAAGTTCTGTTGGATTTTTTCTTAATAATGTGCATGCATGTGGGGGTGTACATGTGAATGCAAGTGCCAGTGCAGGCCAAAGGCACCAGATCCACCTGGACTTAGAGTTACAGGCAGTTGAGAACCATCCAGTGTGGGTGCTGGGAACTGAAGTTGGGGCCTTGGCCAGAGCAGTATGGGCTCTGAAGTGCTGAGCTGCCTCTCTGGCCCAAAGGACTAAGACTTTTAACAAATCATGTCACTCTATTTTCACTTTACTAGTGAGCAAACTGCGACAAGCATTAGTACCTTGTCAAAGTCAGACAGTAGTCTCTTTTACTGCCAGTGCTTAAAAAACAAACAAACAAACAAACAACCCCTTCAGTTATATAGTGCAGTCCAGACACATAAATGCCAAAAGTATATTAATGATGTTAGTATGGAGACCAAGACACTTACTCCTATGCGTCTAGTCCCAACATGTCTTGTTTGATCTCTTTTGTCACATACATAAGCAATGGAAAGTGGCCTGAACACATATTTGATCACAGAAATTCTTGCTCATGTACAGCTCTTAACAACAGAGCCATGAACAGGTCATGGTGCTTTCCTCTCAAAGACACAAAGTCATTTGCATCTTCTCAACATGATCGGTGAACTTTTAAACTTCTTTGCATACTCCTAAATTCTAACGGGGGGGGGGGGGGGGGGGGAGGGCAAGGGCACATCTCTAGGTTCTTTGTTGGATGAGTGACACAGAAAGATTTTGAGTTTGAGGATAGCCTGGGCTATATAGCAAGACTCTATGAAAAAAAGAAAAGGAGAGACAGGGTGAGAAAAAAGAAAATGAAGGAGGAAGCATGAGGGAAGGAAGATGGGGATGAAAGAATTTAGGATGAAGATTAGAGCCACAGCCAGTGAACTGTTTAGTTAGCTTTGCTTTTGCTGTTGAGAAGTGTTTGCAGTCTCCCATCACTTTGCCCATGTTTGCTTATATGCACACAAGGCAACATCCCCTGTATCACAGTAAATATTGTCTTGTCCTGTTCTACTTTTTAACTGTTCCTCACAAGGAGTGTCCTGCCAAATGCTAAGACATATGTATGACCCAATAGGCTTAATTAGGATATATCACTGTAACAATATTAACTGTGCGTGTGTGTGTGTGTGTGTGTGTGTGTGTGTGTGTGCGTGTGTGCGTGTGTGCGTGTGTGCTGTAGCAAAATCATTCTTTTTGCTTTTATATAAAAAGGAAGGGATAGCACACTTATCTGAGTTGAAGGAATCTCTGTGTGCCTGGTAGATCAGTGGGAAGCCATAGGCCTGCAGGACAAACAATACCCTGACTCTAATATTTAAGATTTTTTTATAATTTCAGTCCAATAGAAGTTATTATATTATATTACCCCAACTCCCTATCTTTACCACCCAAATGTCATGTTGTTTTGATGCAAAGTTTACCTTTTGTTTTCTCCAATATCTGTGTGTTCTTTGTTTTCTGTCCTCTGTATTTATGATGGTTCTGTTGCTTCTGTGTGGAACGTCCATCATTCCTGATTCTGAGTATAAAAGCCAATTTCTGTCTTCTCTAAGAAGTCACTCTTGGGTTGCCCTTTTCCTGCCTAGAGTTCATTTGTCTCTGCATGTGACTTGCTGTCTCTCTTCATTCATTTCTCTTCTTAAGACTTATGTTAATTCAACTTAGAGTGCAAGATTATAAATGCTTGCAAAATATGATTCATGCTTGAATATCAACCCTGAGTCCATCCCTTGGAGAGATTCAATCTACATCAATTAATGCAGTGGGAATGTCTTTAAAGAAATACATTGACTTTTTGAATGATGCAATAATTTTCCCAGTTCCTTTTGTGCCAGATGTTGCTTTCCCTCCGCTGCCTCTTCTTGGCTTACCCCGGAGGCTCCCCATGGGTGATTCTTGTGTACATACATACGTCTCAAGCACATTCTATGATTCCCTAGCTACAGATGTGTTCTGCAGCACACTAACAGAATAGGCTAGAAGTACGTACTTCCTTAGGAGTAACTGTCAACAAGTGAGGAGCTGCTTAAGTGTTTCCTCTTCCTCTCCTGTAGGTGTTGTTCTTAAGTGAGCACCACATGTCCCCTTGAAGGTATCTGACAGTGAACTATTCTGTTCTCTTCTCCACAGCGTGGCAGCCCTCTGTCTTCTTTCTGTTCTTACTCTTCCATCGATAGGCCTGTTTCTATTTTCCCTAAATAGTGCACCACTCCTAAACTCTCTCTTGAGGGTCAGCTGTAGTTTGAAGAATGAAACTGACCAAATTCTCTTGGAGGAACTGGATGCAAACATGTTCTAAGTGTTACTGGGATTACTATATGGAGCATGGTGAATCTAACTGACAGAGACTGGTCTCAATCTCTTCTACAGATATCATAAGTAGGTCTTGTCCACAGGTGCAATCAAGGCAACAGAGCTGGAGGTTACACCAAAGCCATTAGAGCCTGCTCAGGCTTCAGCCAGAGTATAGCAGAGAGACTGCCAGCCTTGAGCAATGTGACTATGCTGGAGGGCCCGAGAAATACCCCCGCCCTCCCCCACCCGTTACTGTTTGAATAACAAAACAAAACTGGTTCCCATATGTTTGGGAGTTCTCTAGAATGCTTGCCTAAATGCAGCGGATCACAGAAGCAGCGCATGCCTGATCAGAAAGGTTCGCACTTGTAACAGTAATGACATTTTTTACCACTCAAAAAGAGCAATTTGCTTTCCCAGCTTCCTCCTCTCCTTATCCCTGCCTGCTAGAGAAAATCACAGTCTCACACATGAAATAGTCTCAAACTAGAGGCGGCAGGTTTATGGAGGATTACACTGAATGTATTTGGGTTCCGACCAACTCTCCCAGCTCCATAATATTTGTGGTAAGCATGCCTTCCAAGTCTTGCGTTGTCAGAGTTTTCCATTTATTGTTAATATAACTGTGAAGTCTCCCAGGGGTGTGTGCTATTTTCTCACTTATATAATCATAAGGCTTAGGATAATCCCTCATTAGATCAATAATATTCTTTTCAAACAAATGTACCATTGTTCGTGTGAGAATATTCTACTTGACTGTCATGGGGAAGTGCAGTTCTTATCGCTCTGAGGGTTTGTCTCCTCAGCTTCATCTTCAACTCCACATTTTGAAGGTTTAGCAGCTTTTACTTGGCCCAAAGTGGTAGTCTTCCAGTGAGACCACAGCCCTTCCTGGTAGATGTCTCTATTCCATCTTCCATGCTGTCATATGGTACCCTGCTCATCAAATTATAGATCCAACCATATGGTCACCCAGCTCTGCCATGGTTGATAGCTTCTCTGGAGGAACTTTAGAGTCCACCCTGCATCCACACTCCCCTTCGCGCAGAAGATGTCCTTCTGCTTCCTTTTAGATTCCACTCTCTTTTAGAATGTTCTTCTTTACATCTCTTTCTTATCTCTTTCTTCTCAGGGGTAGGGAAGAGGGCTGGGTGCCATGTTTTTAAATTTTGCATCTTCAGCAGGCTGTCGAGGCCAGAAACAAGGGTTGCAGCTTGGGCATTCTGATCGGAGGCTCATCTTTGCTGGGCCTATGGATGTGCATCTAGCTTTTGGTTTACTCCCACAATTTTCTTTACCTTAAACACAGTCTGTTTCTATTGTTGACAAAAAAGAAACCTTGACTGACAGAGCTCACCATGGATTTCAGAACTGAGATTTACTTAGTCTCAACTCTTGCCAGGTTCCCCAATTTTATGTGACACCCAGCTGTACTATCCTATCACTTTCTGAGCACAGGCTAGTTAGTTATTAAAACAAACAAACAAACCAAGAAAAAGCCCACCCTTCCTCTGAAGGCCAAGATCAAAGGTCTGATGCTGCTTTCTGCTGCCTTTGCTATTTACTCTCCAAATACACTAGATTCCTCCCTCACTGAGGCCCCATGTTTTATTATTCTTTCTAGTCCTTATTACTGTTTTTGTCAGCCTTTTCTATATATGCATACAAGGTTCCTCAAGACAGGGTCTATGACTGTTTTTCTCTTCATTACCCAAGGGACACTCTGTCACATGGAGATTGCATTTGTCACACGGTGGTTAGGAGTTGAACATTGTGGGTTTAAATTTTATCTCTCTACAACTGTTCCCCTGACAACAAGTTGCTTTTTAAGTTGTTTCACCTTAAAATGGGTAACACTGCTTACTTTACACCATTGGTGTGAAAGTGAGAGCAGGAAGGCAAGGACTCAGACATGAAGTAGCAGAGGGGGGAAAAAAAGAGACGTATCTTGGTAGCTGTGTCTCCTGGTTCTCTAGGGAGTTACATGTGAGGTAACCAAGGAAACTACAGCTGCATCATGGCACTATGTCTTTTGATTGTTAAAATGTCTCTTTGTGGTTAGATAGCTTTAAAATTTCAGCTGGGTTCTTCCACTATATCAGAAAATGAGGCAGCAGACACTATCACAATGGCACACACGTTTACAACAACAAGCATCCTGACAAACAGAGAAAGAAAAACAGCAGGGGCATCTTGGTGCTGAGGGGAAATGAGACTGGGTGGAACTTAGCAATGATATCAAAAGAGGTAGGAGACTATATGGCAGTACTTAAAAATTTACAACACAGATCTACTAAGCTATCTGAGCACCATCACATCAACATGCTCCCATCTCTCTTTGGAGATTGTGATCACTTTGCTTTGACAAACAACCTTCTTCTTAGACTCTCTGTGTCGTTCAGCTCACACAGGAGAATCCCAACCCTATAATAAAACCAGACAGGTAGTTTCTATCATCATTCAGAACCCAAATGTTTGCTTAAAGAACAATGGACCTTTGTTGCACATAAAGTTTCCTTTAACTTATATAAGGTTTACTCTTTAAAAACAAATAATCCACACATGAGTGTGTGTGTGTGTGTGTGTGTGTGTGTGTGTGTGTGTGTGTGTGTGTATGTGTGTGTTCAGAGGTATTTCTGGATTGCTTTAATTGACCTATCAAGCATGAGCAGAACTACTCTGTCTAATCCTGGACTGCATAAGAATGAGAACATAGGTAGAGCATATGAACTCATCACTCTCTCTTTGGTGATGAATGCAAGATGCCTTATGCCTGCGCTGGTGCAACTGTCCTACCATGATGCACTGTAACTTGCTCTGTGAGCTGAAATGAACCCTTTCTCTTTTAAGTTGCTTTTCTTGGGTATTTTGTTGCAGCGACGTGAAAAGAAACTAAGACACTTAGTAATGAGTTAAAGGCAGGGAAATGTTAAGCTATTTATCAATTGGAAGGAAGTTATAATCCTAATTTCACCAGAGAGGATGAAATGAAACCCATATCTTCTCTAGTTGTATATATTGCCTCCAACTCTGAGATACAGATCTTAGACTCTAAGCACCATTCTCCAGTGGACAAAAGACAGCAAGATGCAGCCACATTATTGAGCAAAACTTTTTGAAGGGCAACTCAGGAATGACTTCAGAAGAAAAAACATAGAACCTAGCTTCTTCAGTCTAGCCCATCTGGGTGCTTGGCTGGATGAGGGTAGTTTTTTTTTTGAGAAGACTTGGTAGGACTAAGGGTTGGGTGTCCTGGGTTGTAGGGTCCCTGATAGTGGAGCACTCTTTAAATGATGGCTCAGTATCAGTTTTCCTGAAAGTAAGGGACCTTGCAATGATCATACTTCGTAGCCAGGCTCTCATAGTTCCAAGAGTTCTAAGGAATTTCTAGGGAGTGGAAAGGGGAAAACTCTGTATTTCATTCTAGCCCCTTGTTTAACATCATGGTTCTACATTTTATCCTATATACATATGAAATCTGTTAAGGTTGTTTCTTAATACTTAAGTGATTATTAATCTCAACAATCAAGAATGAGCATAAACACTCATGTAATATTTATTATGTATAAGACTTTTTCTAATCCCTTTTTTACACTTATCAAATTGCTTTCCTTTATAACAACCCTGAGAACAATGTTATTATCCACACTTTACCATTAAAGAAACAGAACTGTTAAACAATTTGCCCAAGGTAATAAATCCTATAGGCAATAAAACTGGCATTTGAACCAAAGTGTTCTGACTGCATCACTGCCACTTCTCATGGTTATCATGCCTGCTCAAAGACTCTATGTCTCAATATTAGAAACTTGGTCTCATCGACATATAAACCTTATTTTATAAAACTAATCTTGACTTACAAATTATTCTACATTATAAGGCTCCCGTTGAGCAAGAATTCAAGGTTATTACCTTTCAGCAAAGGGTAGGTAAGAAAATGACCTTGGTTTTCCTTAGTAGGAAGTAGACATTTGAAAGACAGGTGATGATCAATTTTTCTTCTCTAACATTTACTGATAAATGTTCATAGACCAGAAAACAAGCTAGGCGGTGAGGATGAGAGTATTGGAGTCACAGTTTCTGACATCAACGATCTCAGGATCTGAGTGACATGAGTATAAGTCACAGAGCATGTCCTGAGACATCGCAATATGCCATGCTAACGAAGAGCACGAGCTACTTGTTGGCAAGAGACGAGAAAGACTCTAGAAGAGGAACCTTTACACAGTTACATGCAAACTGAAACCAGTTCAGTTTCTTAAAGTGTGGATAGTTACGTCATTCCTGGGAGCCATTATAAAAGAAAGCAATTTGGTAAGTGTAGAAGGAGGCTTAGAAAAAAAAAGTCTAGGATGTAATAAATATTACATGAGTGTTTATTCCCACTCTTGCTTGTTGAGATTAACAATCCCCTAAGTATTAAGAAACAGCCTAGCAACCATGTAAAACATTAGACAATGATTACAGAGCACATGGGTACATAGAATATGGAGACGGAGCACAGATGTGTACAGAAGCATTTAACAAATTATACAAATCAAGAGGGGCTCCCTTTGGCTAATGATATATTCAATGGCATGCAGGTGAAAGGTACCATAATATTCTTGAGGCTCTTCAAATAGTTGGTGCGTCGGGAAAGATAAGGGTTAGCAGGGTTATTCCTACAATTGGCTCAGAAGAAAACTAAGTACCTGTTAAGGGAAAACCTTATCTACTAAAGATTTTGCATTTTGTCCTCAAGAAAATGATGTGCAGTACAGATCTAGCAGAGAACTACAGGAGATTAGAGTGGGGAGAATGAACAGTGTTCAAATAGAATCAATAGAACTGTGTATCTGCAGTCCACGGCTAAGATTTGGAAGGAGTCGGCTATGTTTGTTATTTACAGTATAGCTCGTCAGACTTGCCTGACCCCTGAAGTGTGGACACCTAGTGTGTACCATATGTGGACACCCTCACTTTCACAGAGCTGCCCTTACTGGGCATGTAGGCCACGGCAACTCGCACAGCCAACATGCTACCTGTTCTCAGTGTTTAGCGCCTTTGCTGAAAATTTTAGATGACCACAAATCCCACCATTCTTTGTTTTTCATAATTTGGTTAAAATAGACTTAACCATGTAAGTTTCAGGCCAAATTAAAGTATCAAAATGTTTATAAGTTTTGCCCCAAACTAATCATTTTAGCTAGCAAACTTTAAAATAAGAAAGTGAAAAGGTAAGAATCCCTGTAGGTGGATAACATGGGGGGGGGGAGGGCGGGAGGGGGGAAGGAATCAAATGAAAAAACAGGGCTAGTGTTGAACACCTACCATGGAGACAGAGCTCTTGTTGGATTCTCGCCAGGCCTTAAGATAGCTTGTACCTTAAAGCACCTGCACAAGGCAAGTGTTCTACACATTTTACTGATAAAGAAACCAAGGTACAGAGACATGACTGCACTTCCAAGAATAGGTGCTGGTGGTATGCCTGCTCCATTCTTCTTGACAGCAACACCTATACTGCTGCTGTCCACGCACAGTGTATCTCAAAAGATTGGGGAAATGTAGAGATACAGTGTGCCTAAATGGGCATGTGTGTGTGGAAGGTTCCAGCTTGAGTTGCTGGTTACCAGCTTTAATTAAATCACTGGTAATCTGCATGGTTACATTGAGTATTGAGCTGGAGAGATGGCTCAGAGGTTAAGAACACTACCTGCTCTTCCAAAGGTTTTGAGTTCAGTTCCCAGCAACCACATGGTGGCTCACATTGGGTACTACACCCCTGGACCATTTTTAGCACCTTTCAGTTCACCCTCATTTCCCAGCTGAACATTTAGCTGCTGTCAGACCCCATCAGCTAACACACGTGCTTCAGACATTCTTACCACACAATCAGGAATCATCCTGGTCTTTTGCCACTTGGCCTGGTTGTCTGTATCTTGTGCTGAGTGATGCTATGCAGTGAGCTTGGCTCTGAAGCTAACGTCAGTGTCATTTGATTCTTATATCCATATGTCCATCCAATGTCTGCAAAGATTTTGAGCTTGGTAGGAGTGAAAGTCACACCTGTTTAGTACAAGGAGCATCACACATGGTCTGAGGAGAAACCCCCCAGAGAGGCATTTATGCAGCATAATTGCACACCACACAATCTTATTAGCATGCACTAAGTACTCAGCAAGATCAAAAACACTCTTACATGCACAATGTCTGAAAGAAGGGTCTTCCTTTGTGAACGAACCTTGGAACTGTGAAGAGCCTAAGGCACAGGGCTCTCTACCCCCTCTCTTGGTTTACATTTAATCATGTTGAAGGTGCTAAATTAAGAAAACACAAGCTGGCATCTGAAGTTAGATGCTTTGAATTTTTGCATGAGAGCTAGCACTTGTCCCTATGTAAAGGGTCTTGTTTTGAATTGCCTGTTGCTTTGATATGCTTTCATAGCTGAAAACATAAAGAAGCCTGGAGAAGCAGGTTATAAAGAACATTGCCCTCAGGTGTTCTGTGAAACTACACAGTCCATAAAATAAGATGTGTATTGTGTGGAGTATCTTGCTTAGCCCACACGGGAACCTTGTTCTTTGTCATTATTGTTGCTGAGACATTTTGTCCCTAGATGACTCTTGCTGGCTTAAGCTCACAGCAGCCCAAGTTGACCTCAAATTCAAGATGATTTTGCCTTAGCCAGAGAGCTGGGGTTATAGGCAGGCGCCATCATGCTGGCTACAACCTTGCTTTTGAGTGTGACTTTTGTTTACACAAGGAAAACTGGAAGCTTCACGAGGCTATATGATTGCTCAAGGCTCTGACTAGCAACAAGACAGATTAGCTTCAAAAATTCTGCCTTAATGCACAAAGTATTCACTACCCCGACTCATAGGTGTAGAAGGGGCAGTGCTGGAAACTGAACTTGGGTCTTCTGCTAGAGCAGCAAGCATTTTAAATTGCCAGTCCATCTGTCCACTCTCTACCCTGTTGCTTCACTGACCCAAAGCCATCCCCAACTATCTTCTCTTCTGTCTGCTTCTGACTACTCTACAAACAGACTAGAAACTCAATTCCCTGCCCCCTGGTCTTCCTTTTGAGAGTTGAGATGCTATCTTGGACAATGATCTATGAGAAAAACCTTCTAGAGAAATTTGGAAAAAGTTGGCCTAACTTGAGAACTATCCTGTGGAAGAGAGCCAATCCTGACACAATGATACTCGGCTTTGCTTGCAGACAGGAGCATAGCATAACTGTCCTCTGAGAGGTCTCACCCAGCAGCTGACGGAAACAGCTGGTTCAGAGACCCACAGGCAAACAATAGGTAGAGCTTGGGGAGTCTTCTGGAAGAGTGAGATGAAGGATTGAGGGAGCCAGAGGGGTCAAGGACACCACAAGAAGACCCACTGAGTCAACTAACCTGGGCCCATGGGGCATTACAGAGACTGAGCCACCAACCAAAGAGTATGCATGGGCTGGACCTAGGCCCCCTACACGGTGGATGTGCAGCTTGGTCTTCATGTGGAGCCCCTAACAATTGGAGTGAGGGGGCTGTCTCTGTTGCCTGTCTTTGGATCCCTTTCCCCTAACTGGGCTGCTGTGTCTAGCCTCAATAGAAGATGCACCTACTCCTACTGCAACTTGATATGCCAGGATGGGTTGGTACCCGTGGGGGTCCTCCCTTCCTCTGAGAAGATGGGGAGAGAGGAATTCGGGGAGGGCTGTGGAGGTAGGACTGGGAGGAGAGGAGGGACAGTGTGCAATTGGGATGTAAAGTGAATAAATAAATGAAGAGGAAAAAGCAGGCACAGGGAAACCATAATCTTGTTCCTGGAGCTTTCAGTGTGAGCATCTGCTGCCTGGGGCAGTACCCATCTTGATGCCCTGAGAGGAAGCACAGATATTTCTGCTACACCTACCTAGGACCAGATATCAGGAAAGCCATGAAGAAGCAGAACCAATTAAGGCCCAAATCTGTTGATCAAGAACTGTGTCTTGAAGGGTTAAGGCACATAGTGCTCAGTTTGCTGTTACCTATTGCCTTATGTAGCCTAACTGGTGTGGAGCAGGAACCAGCTGACAGAATCGCTACTTTCCTTCTCCCTTGGTATCCCAGAGAGATCCTGGATTCTGGATTGTGAGCTCTGCTAGAGCATGGACTGTGTCTATCTTAGGCATAGAGGTATTATTGTCATAGGAGCATTCCTGCAGGCAGCAGAGTGGCCTGCACACGAAAGGCATGTGGTAATTATTTGCTGATTCATTTTAATTAATTACCCCAGATAGTCTCTGTGCACTCCAATCTTATATAAGGCAGGGAGATAGATATAGATAAAAAGAGGTGGCCACATATGCATGCAGTGTTGACATATGGGAAGTACCCTGCTACAGGGCAATAGTAAGATGTTGCTGGAGAACGGGATGTGTGTGTGTGTGTGTGTGTGTGTGTGTGTGTGTGTGTGTGTGTGTGTGTGTCTGTCCACATGTGTATGCAGAGAAACTAATGATGCCTTGACTACAGGTAAAGTTAAGAGAGACTTTGCCAGAATTTGATATATTTAACTATCTTAGTGTTCTGTCACAGTAGCAAATACTTAGTCAGTATGTTCTTTCTTTACAGCATCGTTCCTATCCTCTCCCAGCAGCCCTTGTAAAAGCAGCTCATCTTCACAGAGCTTAGAATGCACCAGTCACTGTTGCTTTGTGACTCACATACATGTGGTTTTGGTTTTGGTTTTTGGTTTTTGGTTTTGTTTTTGTGTTTTTGGTTTTTTTGTTATTCAACACAGCCTAGGATGCAGGTAGGTGCTGTTATCTTTTCATTTCACAGATAGGAAGAAACAGAGACAGAGAGAGATTAAATTAATTCTCCCCACACATGTTTAGTAAGTAGCAGAATCAGAACTGAACCCAGGCCATGAGACGCCAAGGGGCAGCTTCTAACCGGTATATCAAAGCCATGTTCACTGTTCTCCGTGTGGTTTCCAAACATTTGAGAATAAACATAGATGCTCCTTGAATTTGATCTGAATACATTTTTTTTCTGGGCTTTAATCCAAGCAGGAAGCAGGCTCCAGCTTTGTGCCCAAAACAGCCCCCCCCCTTGTCTTAGAGAGCACCCGGAAAACCTCAAACATGATGCCACTGATTTCTACCTGCATCTTAAATGTGGTCAACACAATTCCAACCCTAAGTGAAAGAAAGTCTTTCTTGCATATGGAAAATGAGTTTAAAAATATTTTCCACTAAAGACATTTTTCCCCTTACAAAATGTGAGAAATGAGAAGTCTAATTATTTAGCTGCACTAGATATGCCTTTTCCGCTTCTGCTAGACTTAGCTCAACACAAACTGTGCTTACCCTTGCATATACAATGAGCCTCATTAATTCCTTTTCCCTTCAAGCTCACTGAAGGAAAATGGCAGAGGAATGTTGGGGGAGGGCAAATTCTTCCCATGTTATTGTCTCCATGGGCAGCTTCGGCTCAAATCTGACTCTACCCACTCGTCCAAAGTTGCCAGCTGGATGAGTGGTCAGAACATACAGAAATTCTAACTGGAATATTTGCTTTTCCTGAGTGGTACACCAAAGTGTACTTGCTGATGTCTACAAAGGCGAGGCAACATGGCACCGCTTTCCTTCCCTGTTACATTAGGAGAGTAAGTATTCCCCAGTCCTGTCTCAGATGCCCCACAGACACAAGGGAGTGACAACACCCTCAGAATTGTGCACATCTGTGCAGGCATGGGCATGCAGAACAGTATAGCATGGGTTTTTTTTTTTTTAACGCCCGTGAATCTCAGTTCTTAAGTATATCACATTTCCAATGGGAGATTCCCTAACTCTCCTTTTAAAAGATACAATATGGACATTTTATTACAACACACCCTTTACATTAGCTGCTTATGTGCATGTAACGCCATGGTATAACTAAGTCAAAGAGAGAAAAATATATTCCTATGCTGTTGATATTATTTATGTGTACAGAAAGCTTATTTGGTCCCATGGCAATAAAAATCAAGACACTTTCATTACATGTACATGTACTCTTAATTGAAGCCATCTGTATATTTAGCTGCCTGTGTACTCCAGCCACGGCATCATGCTTATTAACACTTAATAGTCATCACAAGACACCTAGCCTCCAGACATTTAAACATGTCCACTAATTCTTTAGTACTCTTCACTTGATAGCATAGAGATTGGCGACCTTCCCTAAAGATGTGCACTCTAGGTGAGCCGAGCATGGCAGAAAGAATGGTGTATGAGTTCTGATCCCAGGTCACTAAAGGACGTGTGATATGCCCTGCTCCTATCATCACCTACTTTAGGACAGCTAGCTGCCACACTCTGAAGGTACAAGCAGCACGATAGATAGACACCCCCACAGAGGGCTCATAAAACTTCCTGCCAAGAGTCAGCACCAACTTGCCAAGTGTTCAGTGACCCAAGATGGAGGTAAATTCTCTCTAGATTCTAATTGTCAGCTCAGCCAACCTCACATAGACCTTTAGTCAGAACCACCCAGCTAGGGGGCCCACAGCAATGGTGTGAACTTGTGAATGTCTTAAACTACTACATTTTAGAGTCACCTGTGCAGCAAAATGGACAGTTAGCATAGTGTCCAGGTAAAGAGGCAAGGGACCGCGACAAAAGGGCATTGGCATTCTCCTGACAACACATCTGCCATCAGCTGCAATGCCTGAAAGGAATGAAACTTTGTAAAACACTTCTCATATTTTCTAATGTTAACCTTGCACCTACTTTTGCAGCCAACACATTTGCCATCAGCTGCAATGCCTGAAAGTAATGAGATTTTGTAAAACGTTTCACGTATTTTCCAATGTTAGCCTTGCACCTACTTTTGCAGCCAATCTCTTTCTGTTTCCTCTTTGCTTTTGCTACTTCTATTTCTATCACTTGCCTTTCTGTCCCTTCTCAATCCCCCACTGTGTTCTTTTTCTCCTCATCCACTCCCTTCTTCTGCCCCCATGAATAATTTTTATCTACAAAAACAAACAAACAAACAAACAAAAACAACCTCAAAGAAGGCTTTATTTGTTCTATTTCATTTTTCTGTCTTCTCTCCTCCATCCCTATTTTCCCTTCCACCTCACTGGCCTCTACACACTGACAGGACACTTACTTTGAGTACCACCCATCCCTACGGTTCCTCTCAGATGCCCCAGCTCCTAGCCCCCAGTCCCCAGCGCCCTCTTGACCCACTAGTCACTGTTCTGACCCTGGCGAGGTTCGCCGGTAGCCCTCTGGGCTTTTTCGAAGTCAACCTTGGCAGATGGCCTCTCTGGTGCTCTCTGCTTTCCTTCTCTGGATTAGGTGCTTGACTTCTCTCTTGAAAAGCAACTCCTCATAGAACGTCATTCACTGTGCTTTGAATTGGAGTTCAAAGTGCAGGCTCTAGATTTCTTTCCTTGGAGCTTTTGCCTTTAGTCCTATTCACAGTTCCAGCGCCAACTTCTCTCTTTATCTCTTGAGTCTCAGCGTCTTTCTTGTTTACCTGAGGTTTTGCCTTGGGTTCCTGTGCTAGTACACCTGCCTGAGGCGGGGAATAGAGATTCAGGGCTTTATCCGTAGCTCGGTTACTCTCCTGAAGACCACTATCCTCCTGGTCTCCCTTGCAGACTAGATGTACACCTCTTATTTTTGCAGTCTCAGGGTACAGTTCCTGTTGCAGGGTTCTCATCCCTACCGTGCTATTTTATAGCTCTGTAAATTGTTATTTCCCAGGGAGAAGGGGTCTGTAGAAACTTCCTTGTGTCCCGTTTAATGGCTGAGGGACTCTCCAGTGCCCCCAATATTGCCAGAAAACTGTTGGGAAACCAGAGGGCAGAGCACATGTCAGGAAGGATTCCTTCTTGTCTGGCACAAAAATCAGCCTCCTGGTTTTACAAATGTAAATTGTATGTAAAAATTAAAATAGATGGCTTCATTTTAACAAATCGTAAATATAAAATGGTGAAATTTTTCTATAGACCCCCTTCTCCCTGGTAAATAACAATTTACAGAGCCATAAAATAGCTACAGAGCAGCTATTTTTATAAAACTTGAGAAGCAATTCAAAACGAAATGCCTATATCTGATCCCAGTACATGAAGGCACACACAATCCTTTGTTCTCCCTGAATTTACAAACCTGTGTCATTTACCCACACTTTTTTTTCTAAGTAAACAATATTTTTTAATTGCTTGGATTGAGGATGGAGGAAGCCCAGTGGAACCAACTTAATATCCTTGTTTGGGTTCCGTGTTTGAAAACACTTAGCATCCTTTTCCTCCTCTTCCAGGGCTTCCCCAGGGGCTGTGACATCATTGATATTCATAAGCGACCATAGTGACAGTTTAGTAAACAAACCAGATGATAAATCCGTCTCTCCCATCACATGCAACGGAAGCTTTTTTTAGAGGCCTTATTTATGCAATTTAGATTTTTCAGCCTGAAAATATGTGGTAATTTTATTTCACAAAGGCCCCAGGCAGCGAAGCGTCTATTTTACACTCCTGGACCCCATTTAAGATGTGGCATATCCTGCTCCTGTGTTTATCTTTCTGCAAATGAGTGACATAATATGGAGATGCCACCTGTTTCATGGTGGGAGAGCCGGAGAGACGTGGAGGATTAATTAGTTAATATCCACAAAGTGCTCTGCGGATGGAAAGTGATACACAAGTGTGAATTTTCATTATGGTTCGCCGCTCTCCTTGGTGCTTACTGGGATGCAGAAACAAATTGGTTGATTTCTTGCAACAAGAAGCATTGCTCTAATTTATCATTTAGAGGCTTTGGTTTTAGAGAAGCCGTTCTGTTGTGATGACGGGAGTGTTTACTCCCCGCCCTGACTTCTCTGTGGGAGAGGGAAAGAATTTTCATTCTTCACAGCACCAGAAATAAGGACCTTCAGGAAACCTTTTAGGAAACCCTCAGGAACGAACAGCTATCAGTGCAGCCCATCATTAGCACGTGTGCTTCACTCTTCTTTTCCTTTTGGGAGAACAACCAGTTCACTTTCAGAAGAATACGTAGACCCTGGAACCGCACTCTTCGGCATATGGAATCTGCTGAACACCTTCACCTTAATTCCAAGCAATGGAGTGCCTAAGACAGCATCACTCACAACTGACACACACCGGAAACTGTCCCAACACCCTCTGAGAATTGAAGAGATGGATAAATAACGACGCAGTCACAGAGGGAAATATAGCGAAACAATGGAAATGAGTGTTCTGCCACTAAAGCCACTCCAAAAGCACACACTTTATAAACATAATAAAAACAGAAGGAAGCAGAACAGAGGAGCACAGGCTTCTCCCGGGGACTGAACACTGAGAGAATAAGCTGCCCTGTCATTAGTGAGGTGAGGGATGACGCTGGCATGGGGAATGGTAACTGGAAGGATTCACAGGGGGTCAGCACGTCTGTCAATGTTCTGCTTCTTGGTGTGGGGGTGGCATAGGTACTTCCCTGCGGTGAAAATATGATGGAATTTATATTTGCTATTTATATACAATCCTCAAAAATATAAATATAAAATGAAAAAACCCAAAATTCTTGTGAAATATTTAATAAAATTCACATAACAAATTATTCCAAGAACATTAGGTGAGCTGAATTTCAAGGTGCTCGTAAATAAAATTATACGAGTGTTCTGCTAGGTGCATCCCATGTGAGTGCTCTGCTAGGTGCATCCCATGTGAGTGCTCTGCTAGGTACATCCCATGTGAGTGCTCTGTTAGGTGCATCCCATGTGAGTCTCTGTTAGGTACATCCCATGTGAGTGCTCTGCTAGGTACATCCCATGTGAGTGCTCTGCTAGGTGCATCTCATGTGAGTGTTCTGCTAGGTACATCCCATGTGAGTGCTCTGCTAGGTGCATCTCATGTGAGTGTTCTGCTAGGTACATCCCATGTGAGTGCTCTGCTAGGTGCATCTCATGTGAGTGCTCTGCTAGGTACATCCCATGTGAGTGCTCTGCTAGGTGCATCTCATGTGAGTGCTCTGCTAGGTGCATCTCATGTGAGTGTTCTGCTAGGTACATCCCATGTGAGTGCTCTGCTAGGTGCATCCCATGTGAGTGTTCTGCTAGGTACATCCCATGTGAGTGCTCTGCTAGATGCATCTCATGTGAGTGCTCTGCTAGGTGCATCTCATGTGAGTGCTCTGCTAGGTGCATCTCATGTGAGTGCTCTGCTAGGTGCATCTCATATGAGTGCTCTGCTAGGTACATCTTGTGTGAAAACTCTGCTAGGTGCATCCCATGTGAGTGCTCTGCTAGGTACATGTGGCAGAAATCACACAAACTGAAGCATTTGAGGTGTCAGAAGATAAGGTAATGACATACTCTCCCCCTTTTTAATTCATAGCAGTCCGGAACCCTCAGATTCCTGCTAGGCCTGTCACTATACATACTGAAAAGACAGACAGCTTCAAAAGATGGCCTTTAGTATTTAAATTCAATAGTTAAATAACAAAATATAATGGGATGCTCACCCAAATACCCCACATTTAATCTCAAAATTTATCATTGGAAAAGTCTGTCCTAAGTTCTCATTTGCCCTGTTTTCTCTCTTGGGTTTCTTTCTGAACTACGGTGGTGTTTACACAGTCACAGCATGATTAAACATGCCTCTGACGGGCTTCAGAGTAACAGTGTACTTAAAGATTTTGGGGTGAGTGGAAAACAAGGAAGTCTATAAAAAAACAAACTTCCTGGATAAAATGAGTATCTAATTTGAATATACATATACATATATATGTACACACACACACACACACACACACACACATATATATATATACATATATATATATATGTATATATATATATATATATATATATATATTCCAATACTAAGCCACAGGCAGATGTCTTTATGGTAAATCAGAGATGTAATAATATACTTATGACTTCTGTTGGCTTTTCTATAACAAACTTTATTCTGGCTCTTGATCAAGTAAGATTGACCCAGTTATCATTAGATATATTTGTGACAGTTTGTTGTACACACACTCAATCAATATTGAAACAATTCAGAAGGTGGGTTGGACTGAGAGGGTAGTTCAGCATCAATGTGAATGTCCTAGCGTAAGTAAGAGCCTGGGGGTTGTCTCCAGCACTGGACTGCTCAATCGGCTTATTTTTCTCCTCTTGTATTGGAAGAAGTCCTCAATCTCTAGAATAATGAAAACACTAGAGCCACAAAATCCAGTATGGAATGGGTCTCTTGAGTGAACAGCAGGGCTTCTCTCCACACTGTCAGGGTACCTGTGGCTGAGATTGCTAATCCAAGTAAACACTTCTTCAAACATGTGAAGTTTGCAAACTTTCCAATGATGCAGGAGCAGAGAAGACTAAAACTCCTGCTCTTGAAAAGTACATATTTCAGTAAAATGTATAATGAACCATGAACTTAGTAAATGAGACCATCATGTCACGTGAGAGAAAGTAACAAGTCTTTTGGGACAAGAACAGAAAACCCACCAGGAAAAAAGGCACAGCAAGTTTAGACTTATGGTGTGATAGAAACAAGTTGAAAATTTCAGTAGATTGGTCACAATCTCTGGTCTTACCGAAAAAGTAAGTTGGCCCCTGATGGACACTGTCTCCTTTTCCCCACACGAAACAGGCTTGTCTTAAGCTCTACTGCACAAGTAATTGTTCTGTCTCAAAAACAATTGCATGTCATATGGCCATATTGGGTATTATGATCGTCAAGGCAGGCGGCACCAACTGTCCACCATAAGCCATTGTCAAGCTTTAATAAAGCTTCTCAATGACCAACACGCTAGCTTGCTTCTTGGGATGATCAAATGGAGCCAATTACATTGGAACGACATCTGCCCAAAATAACCCACTTCGCTTCTGAGTGGTTGATAATTGTGTCATTGTTTCCAGTAATAGTCAGAGAGCAAGACAAGATGCCTTTTGAGACCTCTTCTAGTTCTGAACAATCAGACCAAATGATCCATGAAGACGAGATTTCCATCTTATTCTCAGTAGCCTATGTGGCAACCATCCACGAGCTTTCACATCATTAACTTATGAATTAGGAATAAGGAAGGACACACGGTGTGATGTTAAGGTCATAATCCAGTCTGACCGTAATGCTCTTCCCCTATCTGCCATCCCATCCCCTTCACCTGATGCTCTTGACATTGCCACTAAGAAATTATTTATATTTTTATGCTCCTTGACTTTTTAAAAATTTTATTAATTTATTCATATTACATCTAAATTGTTAGCCCTTCCCCTGTTTCCTCCCATTCTTCCTTCCCTCCCACTTCCCCCCTTCTCCCCTCCCCTATGTCTGTGATTGAGGGAGACCTCCTCCCCCTATATATGCTCTTAGAATATCGAGTCTCTTCTTGGTAACTAGCTATCCTTCCTCTGAGTGCCGCCAGGCCTCCCCATCCAGGGGATGTGGTCAGAAAAGGGGCACCAGAGTTCGTGTGAGAGTCAGATCTCACTCTCCACTCAATGGTGGAGAATATCTTGTTCGTCGGCTAGGTCCTGGTAGGGGTTCGAAGTTTATTGCCTATATTCTCCTTGGCTGATGCCTTAGTTTGAGAAGGACCCCAGGACCCATATCTGCCTGTTATAAAGTTCTTCTTGTAGGTTTCCAGGACCCTGTGGGTCCTACTATTTCCCCATTCTTCCATGCTACTCTCGCTTAGAGTCTCAATAGGATGTCCTCTCTTCTGACCCACTTTTTTGGTAAGTAAAGTTTTTCATGGTACGTATCCCTTGGACTAGTGTTTTGATATAAGTGAGTATATACCGTTTGTCTCTTTTTGCTTCTGGGTGAACTCACTCATTATGATAATTTCTAGGTCAATCCATTTGTCCACAAATTTCTGGAATTCCTTGTTTTTAATAGCTGAGTAGTATTCCATAGTGTAAATGTACCACAGTTTCTTAGTCCATTCTTCTCCTGAGGGACACTTAGGCTGTTTCCATGTTCTGGCTATTATGTATAAAGCAGCTATGAACATGGTTGAGCATATGTCCCTGTTGTGTGGTAGGGCATTTTCTGGGTATATTCCAAGGAGTGGGATAGCTGGGTCTTGAGGAAGCCCTATTCCCATTTTTCTGAGAAAGCACCAGATAGCTTTCCAAAGTGGTTGTACTAGTTTGCATTCCCACCAGCAATGAAGGAGTGTTCCTCTCTCTCCACATCCTCGCCAACATGTGGTGTCATTTGAGTTTTTGATCTTAGCCATTCTGATGGGTGTAAGATGGAATCTCAGTGTCGTTTTGATTTGCATTTCTCTGATGATTAACGAGGACGAGCATTTCTTTAAGTGTTTCTCAGCCATTTGATATTCCTCTGTTGAGAATTCTCTGTTAAGTTCCAAGCCCCATTTCGCAATTGGGTTGTTTGGTTTTGTGGTGTTTAATTTCTTGAGTTCTTTCGACGCAATCCCTATCAAAATACCTACAAAATACTTTGAAGATATTGAAAGATCAATTCTCAAATTCATATGGAGAAATAAAAAACCCAGAATAGCAAAAACAATCCTATACAACAAAAGATCCTCTGGAGGAATCTCCATACCTGATCTCAAGCTGTACTGCAGAGCAACAGTAATTAAAACAGCATGGTACTGGCAAAGCAATAGACTGGTGGATCAATGGAATCGAATCGAAGACCCAGAGATGAATCCACACACATTTGCTCACTTGATTTTTGACAAAGAAGCCAAATCTATTCAATGGAAAAAGGATAGTATCTTCAACAAATGGTGCTGGTCTAACTGGATGTCTACATGTAGAAAAATGCAATTAGACCCTTATTTGTCACCATGCACAAAACTCAAGTCCAAGTGGATTAAAGACCTCAACTTAAAACCAGAGACATTAATTCAGTTAGAGGAAAAAGTGGGGAAGAGCCTGGGACACATAGGCACAGGAAACAACTTCCTGAACAGTACACCAACAGCCCAGGCCTTAATGTCGACAATTAATAAATGGGACCTCATGAGGCTGAGAAGTTTCTGTAAGGCAGGAGACATTGTCAAGAGAACAAAGCAACAGCCTACAGAATGGGAAAAGATCTTCACCAACCCTTCATATGACAAAGGCTATCGTGATGGGAGTATTCCTAATTTCTTCCTCTGCCTGTTTGTCATTTGTATACAGGAAAGCTACTGACATTTTTGAGTTTATTTTGTATCCTGCCAATTTGCTGAAGGTGTTTATCAGCTGTAGGAGTTCTCTGGTGGAATTTTGGGGGTCACTTATATACACTATCATATCATCTGCAAATAGGGATAATTTGACTTCTTCCTTTCCCATTTGGATCCCCTTGATCTCCTTTTGATGTCTTATTGCTCTGGCTAGAACTTCAAGAACTATATTGAAGAGATATGGGGACAGAGGACAGCCTTGTCTGGTTCCCAATTTTAGAGGGATTTCCTTGAGTATCTCTCCATCTACTTTAATGTTGGCTGTTGGTTTGCTGTATATAGCCTTTATTATGTTTAGATAAGTGCCTTGTATTCCCGATCTCTCCAGAACTTTAAACAGAAATGGGTGCTGTATTTTGTCAAATGCTTTTTTTGCATCTAAAGAGATGATCATGTGGTTTTTCTCTTTCAGTTTGTTTATATGATGGATTACATTGATGGATTTCCATATGTTAAACCATCCCTGCATGCCTGGAATGATGCTCCTTGACTTTTAAAAAAATTTTTTATGGCTTTGTTCTAGTTATCCCTTAGTCCCAAAAGACCAAACTCTTATTCTGATTTTGAATCTTCATTGTTTTTTTTTTTTTTCCTCTTTGCGAGGCCTCATTTTCCCTCACACTCTCACTGTCTTTTCTTTGCCTCCTTGAAGCATATTATAATTTGCGTCTATACTATTTCTCGACACCACCTATAGCCTTGACTGGACAGTTAATTATGTTTTATGTCTGTGCCCCCAATTCCTGATGACACCGAATGACTCACAAAGGCTTTGCATTTCTGGGACCCAGCTCAGATTCCTTCATTTGCTACATTTTTGACCGATGGAAATGAGATGACTTTAGTGGGGAGAATCAGTTGCAGCCAATAAAAATTGTTTCAGGATATTTTATCCCATTTTGAATCTCAAGACTGTGAAGTATAAAAACCTGTTTCTTGTTTGGTGTGGTTCATCCCGAACCTTTAATCCAAGAAGTTTCTGTTTATTGTAAACTGGTGATTATGGTATGGTTCAGCCCTAACACACACCTTTAGCCCAAGAGTTTTCTTTTCATTATAAACAAGTGATTATGGTGTGTTTCAGCCAGACGTAGTATATACCTTTAATGCAAGAGTTTTTTATACATAGGATTTAATAAAGTTAACTGTAGGTCAAGAGGTGGAGCAAGAAACCAACTGACAGGAGTTTAAGAGTAGGAGCGACTTTGAGTTGAAGGGTATTTAAGACAGTGTGGGTAAAAAGAAGAGACTTTTTGGGCTTTTCCCTCTGAGATGTGAGCTGAGTAGGAAGGTAAGCTGGATGCTTTCTCTACCTCTCTGAGATAGCAAGTTTTCACCCAGGCATCTGACTCCTAAGTCTTTATTGGTAATAGCTAATAAATTGGACCTTTTTAGCTATAACAACAAAGAATAGATTCCAGGTCTTCTCCAAGAGTTCCTTGAATGTCTGTGGATGGAAACTATGAGAAAGTCTAGTTGTTAGGTCTGGTCACCACCTTCTCCCATGCCCAGTCAATAGTGCTGCCATTATGACTGCAGACCACTCTACATACAAGATATTTACTATAATCCACACGCAATATTAAAATATGCTAACCAAGAAGAGACTCGATACCCTATGAGCATATACAGGGGGAGGAGGAAGTCCCCCTCAGTCACAGCCATAGGGGAGGGGAGCAAGGGGAAAATGGGAGGGAGGGAGGAATGGGAGGATACAAGGGATAGGCTAACAATTTAGATGTAATATGAATAAATTAATAAAATGAAATTAAAAAAATAAACTAACACTAATCAGAAGAGATAAAGAACATTATATTCTAATCAAGGGAAGAGGTTTTTTTAAAAAGGAAAATAGTTATTCTAATTATATATGCACCAAAAATTGTTCATCTAATCTCTCTCTCTCTCTCTCTCTCTCTCACACACACACACACACACACACACACACACACACACACACACACAACACACACACACACACACACACACACACACTGGAGGTTTGGGGGAATAAAATATAATATTAGAATTA
Organism: Acomys russatus; assembly: GCF_903995435.1. Classification (NCBI taxonomy): domain Eukaryota; kingdom Metazoa; phylum Chordata; class Mammalia; order Rodentia; family Muridae; genus Acomys; species Acomys russatus. The sequence goes on along the minus strand of NC_067151.1, from coordinate 43,335,560 downwards.
AAAGCACATTCTACAAACTCTACCAAGACAGGATAAGCAAGTCCTCAATAGCTCCTGCCTCACAAATATGTCTGTCAGAGATATTGGGCCAGAAGGCTGAAGATGATGCTCCAACGTTATAGAGAGTTTTGGGTAACTGTTCAGGCAGCAAACTGTCTCTGTCATCTTCTCATTTGGGAAGCTGCTAACCTGCACTCCCTGTATACTCAGGTTATTAATTTATTCCTTCTCAACCTTCTGATGGGGTTGAAGACCAGATAGTTTAGTTTTACAATTAAGCTTAGTTGTTTAGGGGTTAAGATATTTTTAGTCTAGATAGATGTTTTAAGTTGATAGTGACAAGATATGATAGATATTGATTTACATCCAGAATTTTAGACACACCAAGATAGGAATGATGTTTTCTTCAAGGCTGCGAAATACAAATAGCCAACACACTATGAGTGTAACATTAATATAATTCCTGATTGTTTTGTGGTTCTTCTAGGTAGTTTTTTTGCATATATGTATAATAACATATGTATATGTAAAAAATTAAAAATGACTTTTTCTTTGAAATAAATAAATAAAGATACATTCTAACATCAAAAAAATATGCTAAAGTGTGGGTGAAAAATGTGCTCCTACTCCAGCTATACAAATAAAGGCACTAAGTATGACATCCTGAGCCTAGGTGTTTCTTACGAAGTGCCTGTAATCCTTGTGCCAGGCCATCCATGATGAGAAACAGGGACAGAGAAGTTTACTGTTCATGTTCAAGGTCCCTCAAGAAGAGGCACTGGGAGCCTGCCAGTGAGGTTTGAAATGAATGCTCTCTCTACCACAACAGTGTGTGTCACACCTTAGCTACCTCCTGCTCTTCTGTTAATAAGCAGCCATAGATTTGAGAAGTAAACTAGATTTCACAAAATATATCATCATTCTCCTGTACTGATGAGGAAACTGAAGGTGGGAGGTTTTTGGAGCATGCTCAGATAGACACAGTCTGGGTCTTAGTGGAGCAAGATTTCCCGTTCCTTCCATTGCTGTCATGGCTTGGATATAAATGTCCCCTATAGGTTCAGGGTTTGACTGCTTGGTTTCCAGATGGGAAGTTGTGGAAACAAGAGATAGATAGAGCAGAGTTGGAGGAAGCAGGTAATTGGAGGTAGATCTTTGGGGATCTATTACGTCTGACCAGTTCTGATCTTGTTTCCAACTTTCTGGATAGGCTGAAGTAAATGTCTGTCTTCTGCCACTGTCCTACTGCCATCACATCCTGTCCAGGTGCATGGGTTCAGACACTAAAACAAGGAGGCAGAAGAAGTCTCTCTCTCTCTCTCTCTCTCTCTCTCTCTCTCTCTCTCTCTCTCTCTCTCTCTCTCTCTCTCTCATCGAGAGAAACTAATGCCTTGTCCAACACTGAATAGATGAGTGTCTCAGGAAGAGCAATAAAGTGCTTGTGGCCACAGAACTTTGCCACCAGCTTCTCTTGGGCTGCACACTCTTACTGTATCTGAGAATTTGAACCGTGCACTTCTAATCCTTAGTGAGAATTCACCAGGCCAGACCCACTGAGCCAATAGTCTTACTGGCAGCCAGTAATTTCTTATATTCAAAAACATGTACGGGGCTGTGGAGATGCCTCTGTTGGTACGAGCTCTTGCTCAGCAAGAATAAAGATGGGAACTCACGTTTCCAGCCCACAGAAAAAGTTGGGCACGGCTGAATGTGCCTGTAATCCCAGAATTAAGAGTAAAAACGGCCATCTGTGAAGAACTTTATTGACAGTTTGCCTGAGTCACCTGTGAGATGCATGGGCCGATCTGAGATGCTACTCCAGACCGACTCAGGTTCTGTCATCCGAAGAGTCAGGCAGCCTTCTACTATGCAAGTGGGACCAAACTAGTGAAGCCTTTTAACTGCCTCTGTCCCCTGTGACCACCAAGTCTTCCTGGGTGGCCAGTAGGGTCAGTGGCATGGCTGAAAAGGTGAGCTATTGAGAGATCCTCTCTCGAAACAGTTAAGGCTAAGAAGGAAAGGAGGAGAACACTTAATGAGCTGCTCTAGCCTCCCTGTGGTACATGCACACATATAAACACAACACACACACACACACACACACACACATACACAAACGCATACCCATGCACATGCACACACATGCAAAGTACCTAATACACACACATACATAAAAAACTGTCAGAATGTGTTAGTGGTTATAGTCAAGAATTTGTGCACTTTGAAGGACTAGACATTATATGCCAGAGTCAATAAAATTTAGAAGTTAATAAGCATCAAATTTCCACACCTTCCTTTCAAAAGATACATATTCTCAGAAGAAGGTGCAAGTTTTCTCCATTCTCAAAATAAAATACTGCCTTGGTGCAGACAACTGCAAGGCAAGTTTTAACTGAAGCAGCTGGCAGAACCTGAAAGGTATCCTTTGACCTAGCAATTCTTCTCTAGGAATATAGCCTTTATATAAGTGTGCAGAATCTGCAAAAATGTGTGTGTGTGTGTGTGTGTGTGTGTGTGTGTGTGTGTGTGTGTGTGTGTGTGTGTGTGTGTATTTTTGGCCATGTTATTTGGCTAGCAAAAACCTGGAAACAACTTAGATTTCTGGTGATAAAGGATGAATGAAACCAGAGCACACCTAGAATTTTCCAGCTGGTAGTTCAAAGCAATAGACTTTTCTGTGGTGTCACAGCTTGAGGACACATCAGTTACCTACTGTCATGGAGTCATTGCTGAACAAATTGCTGGGCTTGGCAGCCATCCACTAAGTGGCCGTTTCCCACGACATGGTGGTCACATGTGAACAGGGGTAGCTAAAAGGCTTTGCTGCCTTGGCCCCACTCACATAGTGCAAAGTTGCCAGACTATTGGGCTTATGGAGTCTGGGAAATAACTTGATTCTTCTCATGTGTTCTGAAGGTGAGCCAGGCAATCTCTCCAGATGATGTGAGAAGTTTACCGGGATGGGGTGGGGTGGGGTCTCAGTGCACAAACTTCTTTCAAATCTCCACTGTTTCATACATGCTACTACACTACTCACCACAAGAAGGGGCATGACTGTGTCTAGTGGCAAGGCCAGGGTCTATAGCTGTGTAGGTCAGCCTTCCACGGCAGGAGAGGACTGCCAAGTCCCAGAACAGAGTGAGGATCTAACAAGGTTAGATTGGGTGGGGGTAACTGGGGGCAAGGAGATCATATTGCCTGATGGCTCCCCCTACTGTGCATCCATCTGTCTATTTATCCATGCAAAGCATATATAGGTATCTATATATACCTATAGGTCTACCTATGCCTAGACATTTTTAGGAGGTTTCCAAGCAAACTTATAAGAAAGGTTATTTCTTGCGAATGTGAGTTTGTGAACGTATATGTGATAAGCTTGTAAATCAATTTTAGAATTTCTAAGACTATATCATTTGCATGGTTATCATGAACTAATTAATTTTGGGGGGTTATTGAGGCCATGAGGGTCAGGGTGACTGTGCAAGTCTGACCTGGAATCTCAAATTCTTTATGTTAGTTCTGTCTCCTAGGTTCTAAGCAGGCTCTTAGATCCTTCCACTAATGATTGAGCCCCCAGCTCGGAGCCATGGCTTTGCTGAGGAAGAGCTCATTAGCAAGCAGGATAAATCACACAGACTTGCCTTGAACAAACCCTGCCAAAGGAAGTGGACAAAAGGCATTGAAATATGATGTGCATAATAGCCAGTGTGAGGGAAAACCTCTCTTGGCCTGAAATTGAACACACATCCCCTGTTTGTTTCCAGCTACATCATAGATTGGCATTGACCCCAAATCATCACTAAGTGTTTATTTCTTATGCATGACTGTGTCTGGCTGCTGCTTTTGTCAACAGAGCCCTACTCACTCTCACAACCATAGGTTACTTTCTCCGAAGGATGCAGGAGCTCTAACCACATGGACAGGTCTGATACAGCTGCTGCTCTGCCATTGGTATTCAGTTATTGTTACATAATTTAATGCCGGCTGGGCTACCCCACACAGCCACACCACATGGGTGTGTTAGGCGCTGAGAAGCTGAAAAATTAATGTCTTCCTACTTTCATTGGATTCTTCTGTACTAACAGTACTAAATCAGGATTTTAAATGTGGAAATCAATCCAGATTTAAAATTTACTAAAGTAGGTTGATGAATTATTGACTGTTTGGGGGACTAGAGAGTAAAAAAAAAATCCAATTAAGTGAACAAATAATATTTATGGATGTTCTTCTAGGAAAAAATAATAAAAGAATTAAAGAAAGTGTGAGCTGTGAGGATATCGTTCTAGGCTTTGAGGATATCGCAGTAGGAATGATAAGATGTGTGTTTCATAGAGCTAGGTACTACTTTAGTGAGTAAAACAGATAATAAGAACTAGATAAATAAAATAATATCAAATTGTGAAACATACTATACGTGAAAACAAGTCAAATACGATGAACACATAAAGGAGAAGTAGACCAGGACCTGAGATGAGTTGCTAAGACCTGTCCATCACATTTCTTCTGAGACACAAATAACAAGATAACTCCATAACACTGACAGAATTCTGTGAGTGAGACATGGGTAATACAAAGTTTCTGAGATTGAGACTTGGGGTAGACACTAGACATACTCAGAATAAGTGAGATTAGAAGAAAAGTGGCAGAATGAGACTTTTGAGGAGGGAGGAAGTTGGATCATGGAAGCCTTGGAGGTCATCTGTCATCATTTTTGACTGTCATACAAGGTGCTTTAGCCCATCATAAGCCCACAGGCACCTTTCACTGATGAGGAAAACTTGTTTTTCTTTTCCTCTTTGCCTGTTTGCTTGAGAGAGTGTTGTGGCTGATCTGGGGCTACTATCCATTCAAGTGTCAATTGCTTGTCCCCCGAGACCTTTACTGGTCTATGAGCAGATGCTCATGTACACCAAGTGATGCTATGTAACCTTGCCTCCCAAATTATCCTTGATTGGCCAATAAATATCTACAGCTGGGCTGGGCTGAAGGAAGGTAGGTGGAGCTAAGGTTCACAGGCTTGGAGGGCAGAAGGTTCATAGGAGAGAGGATGTGAGGGAGGAAGGAGCGAGGAGAAAGGAGCAGGTCACCATGGGTCAATGGTAGCAGGAAGTAGGTTGCTGAGAGGAGCTTGCTCCTAGGATTGGAGTGATGGAGAAAAGCAGCCCAAATGGATAACATGTCCAAGTATTATGGGAATTTTGGATGGAAAGTAGCCAGGATAGGAATGATCAGAGCAAATGACCTGGGATGTGTGGATGGGAGATAACTAGGTAGCTGAGGGGGTTTATATCTGCTCAGCTCCAGTGCTTAAGGTTATTAAAATTCTAACATGCGTCTGTGTCATTTATTTCTATATGGAAGGTTAAATAATAACTACTACATTAGTGATCATAAGAATCAATATTAAATAGTACTAATCACAACAAGAGAGCATTGAGTTGGGTGAATAGAGAGTGAGGAGGGTCTGGGAGAAGCTTGGGGAGTGGAATATGTGGTCAGAGTATAGTGTATTAAAATTTTATTTTTGTCAGTCATGGTGGTACACGCCCAAATCCCAGCACTCAGGAGGCAGAGAGGCAGGTAGATCTCTGAGAGTTCGAGGCCAGCCTGGTCTACAAAGCATGTCCAGCAAAGCTAAGGCTTCACAGAGAAACCCTGTCTTGAAAAAGCAAACCAAACCATAAACTTACTTTCAATAAAAGAAGTAAAACAAAACAAAAGCAGCACTGTACAATGGTTAATTCTCTGTTAGTTTTGTTGGATTTAGGATCTCCCACAACCTGAGGCACTTCTGTGGGTGCAGGGATCAGGGTGTTTCCAGAGGGGATTAAGTGGGGGAGATGACCCACCAGGAGGGCAGACAGCAGCGCCCCTGTGCTGGAGGCCCAGTTGAATAAAACACGATTAGGAAAAGATGGCATTGCCCTTTCTCTGCTTCCTGGCTGCCACTGGGGTGTTGAACCCGCTGACACTGGGAGCCAAGAGGAACAATTCCCCCTCAAGTTGTTTTGTCACAGTAGCAAGAGCAACAACTAATGCAGCACGCACACTGACGGCATTGCCTACACTCTTGTCTTTTCACAGCTTGTCATTACTGAAGAATGCGTTTGCTTAAAGAACAGCAAAAATAAAAATGCTCATTGAGTAGTTTGTATATTCTGAGTAAATTATATTTTATATTCACTGTATGCATATACTTATATATTTCAATCTCAGTATTAACTTTGCTTGTTACTACTTAATCCCCTAATTACCTAGTATTATATTATTTACTCAATTTTATAGAGGATGAAACGGAAACTCAGATGGTCATGGCAATTTATTCAAAGTAATTCACTCTTTAAGTGTAGAAAATAGGATTTGGTACATATATAATTTAGTCTCCAGATCTAGACTTTTCCTCAACTTATTGGTGTTAAGTCAACTGTATTCTCATTCACTTAGCCTAGCTGCTGGTGTGACCTCAAAATAAAATAATATTTAACCAGGGGATTTAGTCAAGAGAGATAGGCACAAACATGACCATTTAAAGAGCATAGCTGGCGAATGTGAGCGCCCACAGGTACTTGGCAGTACACTGCTATTCTCAAAGACCCTTCCAGCTCAGCAGACAGGGTCAGGAGGGCTGTAAAATGCCAATCTAAGGCTGAAACTGTAAGCAATAGAAACTAAAGTGAAGTAAAGGCCTGGGTGCTATTGGATCAGTTATTGGATAAAGAAAAAATAATAACATCCCCCATAGACCCAAAATAAGACCTAACGTTCCAAAGCCTAAACTTCCAAGTGTTCAGAATTTGATTTAAAAATCATCCTTTCATGAGAAAAATCACAACTCACTTAGAGAAAGGACAACCAACAGGTACCAATGACACTTCAGTATACTGCTTTTAATATATAATGCATATATTACTATATATTATTTTAATATATGATATATTTACATTTCCATATGTTTCATTTTTTAATTTTATAAGGCTAAATACAATGAATGAACAGTTAAATTTTTGAATCTGTAGTCAAATAGGGAGTCCTTCAATTGGAGTAGTCACAAAACAGGAATAGGTAGCTTTCCATGGCTCTGGACTCAAACAGCATCTCAACTGTCTGTGGATGATAGGCCACAGACAAGTGACTGGAAACATGGAATGAGTCCCCATCATGGAATTTTCAGAGGCCTGTTCTTGCGATCCCGAAACCAAACCCCTCACCTCAAGCATAGCTGCAAATAGCAGAGGGCTCAAGCCAGCTATCACAGACCTGCAGCCCATGCTTATGGCCTGAGCCTTTGCCCAGCACCCAACACTGGTCCCACAGGATGACATTCATCATGTGGCAGAGATTGCACAGGTGGAAATCAGGCATGTGGTTCATGCTATGCTCCCAGAAAAGCATACCCCAGCCATCGGCACTGCCCCATGGCCTATGATTCTTTTCCAGAAAACTGCACATGAAATTTCTCACCCTAACCAAATGTTTCTCATAATAGAGACCCCAAGTCCCATGGCTTTACACTGCGGCAGGGAGCACACTCACTGCTCAGCCTACTACCTCTTGCAGTGGGCCTAATTCACCTATCTGTTTTCTTTCTGCTCTTTTCTAAAGGGTGAGTTAGTTCACTGCTTACCACTCTGTCGCTCACCACTGTGGTGGCTGGTCCAATGCACTGTTTATTTTCCCAGTGCTTAGCCATATATGATTTACCATGTCTCCTCAACCCTCATTTCCTTATCTTCATTTCTAAAAATTATTTCAGACTTGCTCATATGTGTGTGTGTGTGTGTGTGTGTGTGTGTGTGTGTGTGTCTTACATCTGCGTATGTGTGCATAAGTACCTCTGGAGGCATCAGATCTGCTGGAGTTGAAGTCACAGAGAGTCCTGAGCTGCCTGACACGGGTTCTGGGAACAAAATTTGGTTCCTCTGAGAAAGCAGTTGCACACCCCTCCAGCCCTCCTTTCCTCCCTTGTAAGTGGAAGAGAATAATGCTTACCAGATAGACTCCTTGGAAGGTTCAGAGGTCACACATGTAAACCTCTGTGAAGGTTGGCAAGTAGAGAGGATAGGAATGTTCATTTTCCCTTCCTTACACTAGCTTGGCAAATGATACCTGTCCTGACCTTGAAATGAGATTTTTTTTCTTATTTTGGAAAGGGGTAATAATTTCTGGAGTCTTGGCTCCGTTTCTAATGTAATAATAGTAGAAAGGAAAATGGAATTTCTCCTCCAGCCGTTGTTCCCTGCCACTGACTGGAATGTTGGGTCAGCTGAGGCCGACAAAGAACAGAGTCAGTCTTCTGTTATAATGTCCCCAGCAGAGGCCACTGGACAGACCCACTGCACAGTGGTTGTATTACCACGCCTCTAGATCAGCCCCATTGTTGATCTGTGTGTTATCTTTTTGATTTGCATGCTACAGAAACTACCCAATGGCATGCATTTAAATAGATTTAGACTCTTAGTATTGAGAAGGAAAAGGCTGAATGATGCATTTCCAATTGCTTCTCACCATTTTGCCTAAGATAGAAAAACACCTCCTGAGGCTGACCTGATGACAAAGGCACAGGACTCTAGAGCCAGAGGAGAGCTGGGCAAGTGTCCACCAGGGCTGAAGGCTGGAGAGGGGGCAGAATGTCTGTGACTTGGAAAATGGTGGTTTATATAAATGACTTTTAAAGCGTGCCACTTTGTATAAGAACACACACACACACACACACACACACACACACACACACACACATATATATATATATATATATATATATATATATATATATATAAAGTGAGAGGGTTTGTCAAGCTCACTGTTGAGTTTACAAATCTTAGAATGTTTCAGAGACACTATTTCACCCTTCAGAAAGTATTTGTTGCTGGACCTGGTGCTGTAGACCTGCGATTCCAGTTACTAACAAGATGGAGGCAGAAGAATTGTAAATTCTAGATCTACTCAGGCTATGAAGTGAGTTCAAGGTCAGCCAGGGCAATTTCTTGAGAATTTGCTTTGGTGGTTTGAATAAATTTGGCCTTCATGGACTCATGTGTTTGGATGCTTGGCCCATAGGGAGTGGCACTAATAGGAGGTGTGGCCTTATTGGAGTAGGTGTGGCTTGGTTGGAGGAAGTGTGTTACTGTGGGGGTGGGCTTTGAGGTTTCCTGTGCTAGAGCTACACCCAGTGTGGAATGAGAGCCTTCTCCTGGCTGCCTCTGGAAGCTAGTCTCCTCATGCCTGCCTTCGGGTCAAGATGCAGCCCCCTCAGCTCTTCCAGCGCCATGTCTGCCTGCATGATGCCATGCTTCCCGCCATGATGATAATGGATGTAACCTCTGAATCTATAAGGGAGCCCCAATTAAATGTTTAGCTTTATAAGTGTTGTCTTGGTCATGGTGTCTCTTCACAGCAATGGAAACCCTAACTAAGACATCTTTCTTCATATTTAAAAACAAACAAGCGAAAAGTGGGCCAAGGCTATGTTTGTGATAGAGTGTGCCTACCTCGCATGCATGAAACCCTGCCTTTAACCCCTAGTGCAGGTTCGGGCGGGAAGGGTGCTAAACAAGCATAGGAGCGTTCAGCTCCCTGAAGATGCTGCCTTAGAGTGGTTTAAAACACTAACTGAGCAGATGGATAGTCACTTTGTACTGTTCTTGTTGTTGTTGCTGTTGGTTTATTGTTTGGTTTTGTTTTGGGTTAACAAATACAGTGACTTTCCAGAGGAAGGGCCAGCGCTCATACTGGAAGGGGATCCGTGTGGCAGTTGGGCACATCTCTGTTTAGCTCTGCTGCTTCATTCTCTCCTGCCATCCTTCAATCATTTCCTCTGTCTTGACTTCCTCTTGTTGCACCCATTCCTACTCCACCCTGGATGCAGGCCACAGGTTAGGATGCTACATCGTCACCTCTTTGACAGAACTGCTTGTCCTGCTGACTAATGGGCATTAGGCTCTGGCTTTGTAACTCCGCATCAGCCTTTCATCATCTCTATAAAGGTTCTTGCCTTCCTGAAATTTCATAGTGCAACATGACTCCGCAGAGTCCCCAAAGCACCAGTTTGGATCTGTACAATTGATCGGTCCCTTTCAAGCCAGGAAAATAGATTTTCTCTAAGTGCACCAGAGGTCTCTTAATGTACTGTATATCACAATGGTACCCTGCAGGTTGTTGTGGTGTGCCATCTAAGCTTGTATGCCCAACTAAATTACAAACTGATGCTTGAATTCTTTAGACAGATCGACAGGCAGACAAGCAGGCAGGCAGACAGAAAGACACTGTTAAGATATTAATTTAGAAAGATAATAAATAGGCTCATCGATCCTATGATTGTAATTCTAGGAAATACACACCAAAATTATTAATAAAAGAATCTTAGTTTGAACAGTAGCCCTTACATTAAGAGACTCAGCCTTACCTTTGGTAGCATGTTGGCTGGATAGAACATTAAAACTGGGATGCAATGACAGACCTGGAAGGTAGTTTTGAGACCATGGGCTTCAGATCCAAAATCTGGCTTTCTCTCTTTCTTAGCTAAGTGATCCTGGGAAAAGTTGCTTGCCTTTTCTAAAGCCCAGTTCCTCAACTGTAACCGCCGACAGAGAAGAGTGACCAGCTGCTGGCTGTAGAAGACAGTTAGCCTAATCTCTGGCATGTGACAAGTACACTACTTCTAGTAATAACAATCTATCAATACCCATAAAAGTGTTAAGTGACCTTACTTCTTTTTGTTTTGTTTTATTTTTTAATTAAGTAATTATAATTTATTAATGTTATATCCCAATTGTTATCCCCTCCCTTGTATCTTTCCATTCCCTTAAACGATCTTATTTTTCTGTTTCATTTTGTTTTTAAACTAATTAATTATAATTTATTAATATTTCATCCCAATTGTTATCTCCTCTCTTGAATCTTTCCATTCCCACCCTCCTTCCCCCTTCTGCCCTATTCCCCTCCCCTAGACCTCTGACGGGGGGTGGACTCCTCCCCCACTATCTCACCACAGCCTATCAGTGACCTTAATTCTTGCTTTGAATTTGTTTTGTTTTATTTTAATTCTGGGCTTTGTTTAATTACTATAATTCATTCTCCCTATAGTGTCTTCATTGTCCCTATCAGTCTTGGTCATGGTACCTCATAAACAATGCCTGATTCAGAGTGACTCTTGAGCCATGTGAGCATAAACCTCCATTCTTGCTGTGGTTACGTTGTCACATGGCAGCAGCTCTCATTGCCCTGCTATGACCTGAGAACCAGACCCAAAGTGCAGGTCCTAACTTAAGACTTCTGTGAATGACTGACAGGGGAAAAGATGGATTTCTGGTTAAATACAAATTTAGAGTTTCTTAGGACTGTCTTTAGGATCTTTTATTTATCTTGGGCATTATCCATCTTCCAGTACATATTGGTGTACCAATATCTTTGACCAGTTTTCTCACTGCTACTCTTTTATGTTTGTGCTGCAATTCAAGTGAGAATCGTTCATACTCTCATTGATGTAAGAGGTACATTTAATGCTCCCCAGTTGTTGCTTCTGCAGAGACATTTCTCAGTTATTTATCTTTAGGTCCTATTTGGCCACTAATAAAAGAGAGATCCTAGCGGCTGTGGGATATTCACCTTTGCAAATTGAGAGTTCCCAATACTTTTCAGTTTAGACACAAAGTTATCTTTACACTGAGGGGCTTCTAAGATCCATAAGTTCTTGGGACTTTTGGACTGTGTTTCCATAGGTAGCTCACAATGTGTGTGGGAAGGAGGAAAAGAGAATGAAAAGCTGTCAAAACATTTTCCTGGTTTTGAATACTAGTTCTTCATTTCAATAACTTTTCTCTCTGTCACTTTTTTTTTTTTTTTAGTTACTTGCACTACAACTTTTCTGTTAAATAAGGGATGAAATAGTGCCTAGCTGATGGGCTTGGTGTGAGGATGAACTGTGTGTGTGTGTGTGTTGTGTGCACGCAATCTAGCAATAAATTAAAGACATATAACTATAAGAGAAGAAATGGCAACCACTTAATTATCACCCAAAATGATTGATGCCATCATACAGGTATCATTCAATATTGCGTACAATGTCACATATGGGGCACTTTTCTTTTTTTTAAATATATTTTATTAATTTATTCTTATTACATCTCAATTGTTATCCCATCCCTTGTATCCTCCCATTCCTCCCTCCCTCCCATTTTCCCCTTACTCCCCTCCCCTATGACTGTGAATGAGGGGGACCTCCTCCCCTTGTATATGCTCATAGGGTATCAAGTCTCTTCTTGGTAGCCTGCTATCCTTCCTCTGAGTGCCACCAGGCCTCCCCATCTGGGGGACGTGGTAAAATATGGGGCACCAGAGTTCGTGTGAAAATCTGACCCCACTCTCCACTCAACTGTGAAGAATGTCCTGTCCATTGGATAGATCTGGGCCTTAGTAAGATGCTTTCTGCACATGCTCTTACTGTCGAACACCCAGTCAGAAGTTGCTAGAAATATGACTATGTACTGAACTTGGTGGGTGAATAACCAGCTCACTCCGAGTGAACATAAGCAAAGCATCTACTCATGACCATCCTCTACATCCCTCCCTCCCTCCCAGCAGCACATCTACCCAGCAGGCCAAAGCAGGAAGCTTGGAGTCAGCCCTGCACCTCTGTATCTCAGACTCCTCGCTTCCCCCCAATTAAGCCAGTGCTCAAGTCCTGGCTGTTACTTCAAGGTGCTCTAAGCCTTCTTCTGCATGCCCTCTGTGTCTGCGATCAGGCCACACAGCACAGACCTCCAGATTCGCAGCTGGCGCCCCAACCCATCCTTCCTGCTTGTTCGTGCTCTCTTGTCTCCACTATTACAGTCACTGTTCCCAAGGTACTTTTTGAAAGAGCCAGTTGGATACTTTCATTTGTTCCACTGAAATTCCTTCATGGCCACTGCTAACCCGCCAGAGTCTCCATTGTGGCTGCCTCTCTCTCTCTCTCTCTCTCTCTCTCTCTCTCTCTCTCTCTCTCTCTCTCTCTCTCTCTCTCTCTCTCCTCTCGCTCTCTCTCTCTCTCTCTCTCTCTCTCTTTCAAGACAGGGTTTCTCTGTGTAGCCTTGGCTGTCCTGGACTCACTTTGTATACCAGGCTGGCCTCGAACTTACAGCGATCCGCCTGCCTCTGCCTCCCTAGTACTGAGGTAAAAGGCGTGCACCACCATGCCTGGCCTCCATTGTGGCTCTTATGGCCTTTGCTCTACTTTTTTAACCTCATAAAAATTCTGGGCAGTGCATTTTCTTAAAGTTTAGGTGTGTTTTCAGTCTTCATTGGAGGAGGACCATAGGCTGGAGCCCACTCACACTGCCACTCTGCCTGATGTGGTGAGGGCTCAATAATGACTTGAATTGCTATGAATTGGAGCAGATAAGAACAGAAGACAGAGCTGGAGAGATGGCCCAGAGGTTAAGAGTGCTTGTGCTGGCTGCTTTTCCAGAGGTTCTGAGTTCAATTCCCAGTTACCACATGGTAGCTCACAACCATCTATACTGAGATCTGGTGCTGTCTTCTGGCATGCAGGCAGAATACTGTATACACAATTAATTCAATTAATCAATCAATCTTTTTAAAAAAGAGAACTATTAAAAAAAAAAAAAGCAAGAGCACAACAGCCAGGCAATGAGATGGTCACTGGTCCTGTGGTGCTTTCAAAAGTTTTGGGGAAAAAAAAAAAAAAAACCAAACCAAAACAAACCAAAACAAACCAAACCAAAACAAAAACAAAACAAAACAAAAAAACAAAAACAAAAACAAACAAACAAACAAAAAAATAGGAGTGCGGGGCAAGGAGATTCTGAGGGATTTCCTTTCCTCCTTCAAATAGAAACATGGCTAAATAGCCTAGCCAGATTTCCAGAGCCTACATCTATCCTTTATTAAGAATGTAAGCAAACACTGAACAGTCAGTCTCACGGAGCTGGGTTTGGAACCGGAAGGCTGGACTTGAGGTCTGGCTTGCTGCACTGCCACTTTTACATGTAAGAGCTAGATGTCACTCAAAACTCAGACGTCATTGCTCCATTTGTAAAATGTAGAATTACCATTAGTGGCTCCAGCCACACTGTTCCACCATGCACAGGGTAGGTGTCGGCCAAAAAGGAGGGCAAAGGGAGGGGGCACATAGGTGTTCTGCAGGGCCCGAAGGATAGGTGCTGTTTCCCACGTGTTCTCTCATTCCATAAATATTTATTAGGATCTACTGCATTCTGGGTCTGCATCATGAGCCTTGACCTAGGCACTGATCTTGAATAAAATTCCACTTAAGGCAAAAATAATTTGTTTATAGACACACACTACACAGCTTAATTGCTTCCAGATAAATGCACCACTGAGCCTACACAACTCAAGGTTTGCTTCAGAAAATGTATCATTTCTTTACATTATGACTTCAGTACTATACATTAAATCCCTGCAATAAAAAAAAAGAGGTCCCTAACTGCCACCTTAAACTCTAACATTTGGATGAGATAAGTTTAATTCATGAGTTTATCAGGATTGCAATAAAAATGATTGAGAGCATCAGCAGCAACAACAAAAAGTCTAGAAGAACCAGACCTTTAAGAGTTGATTTTTTTCTTTTTCTTTTTTCTTTTTTTTTGTCAGCAGTAGAAACTTGTCCACTATAATGGGACAATTTAAATGCATAACTGTTAAAACAAACTCCTTAAACTACTCTCTGCCTGTCTCAGCATTCATCATGTTGACTAGTGAGATATCAATTTTTCATAAAATATTGTATAACTGAAAAGGAGACATTTAAAGGAGAGGGAAAATTGAATTTGCTCTTTCAGCTCAGGCTCGGATGGTTCTGGTGTTTTATAAGGTGATTAACTGATAGTGATGGGAAGACGGAAGTGGCATTTTGCACAGTTCACAGGCAACCTCCGTCTTCTGACATCTCTCATTCCTTAGGCTCCTTGGTTGTTCTTCTCTTTTCATAGGCATTTACTCCTCCTTCTTTTCTTTAAAGACAGGGTTTCTCTGTGTAGCTTTGGAACTCACTTTGTAGACCAGGCTGGTCTCGAACCTACCTCTACCTCCTGAGTCCTGGGATTAAAGACATGTGCCACCACTGCTCCATAGGCATTTCTTATATGGCAAAAAGGAGCTGGCTACATGATGAAGTCTACACTATTTTTACCTCCACTTCTACCCCCACATATAACCCAGGCTTGCAGCCCAGATTGGCAGGTTGGATTAGAACAGGCCCCTGTCTATTCCATGGAAGAAAGGCGAGAATGTTGATTTTTTTCCTTCAAGGGCTCTTTCTAATACATTCATGTTTAACTGAGCTACAAAGTGTTTTGCTTGCTTGTTTGCTTTTGAGTGTGTGTGTGTATTTTAAAAATTGAAATATATTTTTTTTCATACAATATCCTCTGATGTGATTTCATGTTTCCCAACTCCTCCTAGGGTCTCCCCATTCCCCTAGCCAACAAAATCCACACCCTTTCTCCATTAGAAAACAAGGGCATATAAAAATAATAAAAACAAACAAACCAGATTAGGACACACACATAAACAAACAAACAAACAAACAAACAAACCAGAAAATAAATGTCAAGGAGAAAGCACAAGAAATATTTTTAAATGAGTGTACACAGTGTCTCCAGATTGGTGCCTGTAACTTTTCCCCCATTCACAGAAATGTCATCTTTAGTCTAGGATAAGATAACACAGGACCTCCAGGAAATGTTCTCTGTCTCTTTTTTGTGAACAGTGTATGATCCTCATGCCTGTCCCCCAAAAAGAATGTCACAATATCACAAAGTAAAATCTTATTCTTGTTCGGGGAAGAGTAAACTACATTTTGATTTTGAATAAGAATGGATGGCTAAAGTTATAGCAACCTTGAAAAATCAAAGCTACCTATAATAAAAACTGCTTTAATATTTTCCTGAAGTATAATTTCTTATGAATATCATTTATCTTTGAGAGTCAGAAAACTGCCAGGCATAATGCCCAGAGAAGCTCTCTCCACCCTAAGTGAGCCAGTATCCATTGTGTTCTTTGAAAGCCACTTGTGTCAAAGCCCAGGCAATGATCTCGATGCCAGCTTAGTTCAAAATGTCAGCCAAGTGCTACTTTTCTCTAATATGAAATCGTTCACTTGTGCAGCACATGATGTGTTTACAAAATACCGGCCAAGTGTTGAGACAAAGAATAAACCTCTCACGATTGCCCTCTTTCCTACCTTTAGCAATTCAACAATGCCAAGTATGTATTGAGCAGCTGCTATGTAACAGGTCTTCTTTGTGCCCTTGAGATATGTTAGTGGATGAGCTAAAGTAGTAACTGTCCCGTAGCCCGTGTCCTAGAGGAGAGTCAGATAATGCGCATGCTGCATACATTGGCACATCTTATTTGAGAAGGAGATATTAGAACAGGGTGAAAGTACCAAGAGCAATATTGGTAAGACAAGACTGTCAGAGACAAGGGGATATCTGCATTGAAGATATCTAGGCAGATATTTGGAGCTGAGTATTCTAAGTGGAAGAAACAACCAATGAAAAGTCCCAAAGTGAAGGGTGCCCAGGGCACACAAAGAACAATAAGAAGACAATAGGATAAATTGGGGAAGTAATAGGTGTGGGAGGAGACATACTTGGAGAGGCAAGGAAGAGAATGCTGGTTACAGTGGGCTCGCTGACTGGCTCCAAGAAGTAAGAAGGCAGTTGAACCTTAGAACAAAGTGATACCTGGCTGACTAAAATTTTAAAACATCCTTCAGGGCATGTGGCAAAAGCAGGAACAATTCTCAACTTCATATGGAAAAAATAAAAAACCCAGAATAATAAAGCAATCCTGTACAATAAAAGATCTTCCGGAGGTATCACCATCCCTGATCTCAAGCTGTATACTATAGAGTAACAGTAATAAAAACTGCATAATACTGGCATAGATACAGACAGGTGGATCAATGGAAATTAATCAAAGACTCAGAAATAAACCCACACACCTATGGACACTTGATTTTAGACAAAGAAGCCAAAACCACACACTGGAGAAAAGATAGCATCTTTAACAAGTGGTGTTGGTATAACTGGATGTCTACATGTAGAAAAATGCAAATAGATCTGTATTTATCACCTTATACAAAACTCAAGTCTAAGTGGATCAAAGACCTTAACATAAAACCAGGAACACAATATCTATTAGAAGAGAAAGTGGGAAAGAGCACTGAACTCATTGGCACAAGACATTGCCAATGAAACAAAATGACAGCCTACAGACTGGGAAATATCTTCACTAACCCTACATCTGACAGAGGGCTAATATCCAATATATATAAAGAACTCAAGAAATTAAACACCAACAAACCAAATAATTCAATTAAAAATGGGGTACAAAACTAAACAAAGAATTCTCAACAGAAGAATATCAAGTGGCCAAGAGTACTTAAATATTCAACATCCTTAGTCATCAGGGAAACACAAATCAAAACAACTCTGAGATTCCATCTTATACATCAGAATGGCTTAGATTAAAAAAAAAAAAACCTCAAGGGACAGAACATGCTTGTGAGGATGTGGAGAAAGGGGAACATTTACTGGTGGGAGTGCAAACTTGTACAGCCACTTTGGAAATCAATCTTATGCTTTCTCATAAAATTGGGATTAATTCTACTTCAAAATCCATATATATACCACTCCTGGGCACACACCCAAAAGATGCTCCACCATACAACAAGGACATTTGCTCAGTTATGTTCATAGTAGCATTGTTTGTAAGAGCCAGAATCTGGAGACAACTCAGATGTCCCTCAACCGGGGAATGAATAAAGAAACTGTGGTACATCTACACAATGAACTACTACTCAGCTATCAAAAACGATGACATCATGAAATTTTCACTCAAATATATGGAGCTGGAAAAGATCATCCTGAGTGAGGTCACCCAGACCCAGAAGGACACGCATGGTATAAACTCACCTAGAAGTAGATATTAGTCATATAACATAGGATAACTATATTGCAATCCACAGACCTAAAGAAGCCAAACAACAAGGAGGAGCCTAGGGAGGATGCTTAATTCTCATTCAGAAAGGCAGGTAGAATAGACACTGGAAGTGGTTAAAAAGGGGGAACAGGATGGGAGCCTACTATAGAGGTCCTCTGAAAGACTCCACCCAGCAGGGGATTGAAGCAGATGCTGAGACTCACAGCCAAACTTTTGGGTGGAGCACAAAGAATCTTATGGAAGAGTTGGGGGTAGAAGGACCTGGAGGTGACAGGCGTACCACAAGGAGACCAACAGAACCAACAAATCTGGGCTGAGGGGGTCCCTGCGGAGACTGATGCACCAACCAATGACCATGCATTGAGAGGACCCAGGCCCCCTGCTCAGATGTAGCCAATAGGCAGCTCAGTCTCCATATGTCCCCTAGTAAAGAGAGCAAGGGCTGTCTGTGCCATGGACTCTGTTGCCTGCTCTTTGATCACTTCCCCCTGGCAGAGGAAGAAGATGGAGGTAGTTCTGAAGAGACTTGATAGGCTGGGGTCAGTTGGTAGGGGAGGAGGGCTCCCCCTTTCTGAGGACTAGGGGAGGGGTATAAGCAGGAAGAGGGAGGGTGGAAGGGGCATATGATCTGGCTGTAAAGTGAATAAGCTAAAAATAAATAAATAAATAAATAAATAAATAAATAAATAAATAAATAAAAACAGATCACAGACCAATCCAGAGATCATTAAACTTCCAATGGTGGTACTGTCCAGAGCCTAGTGATGCTGGTGGGAAGATGAGTTCATGTTATCCAAAGAAAGGCATCTGGGTGAGACAAACCAGTAAAGTACGATTCTAATGTTTTGAGCCAAACTAACAGATTTCCTAAAATAGAAAGGTGCCACCTCAATTAGAAAGTTCATCCATGATATACAAGGCAGCTGTCAATTCCAGATGAGGAACGGGACATTGCTTCAAAAGCCAACAAGTGAGCACTTGTAGCTCCTATCTACTGGAAACCAGTGGGATTTGCCTAAAGCCCTTGTTTGTGTTTTATTAATCCACTCCTTGTGTAACTTTCAGCATTAACTGCCTTCAACAACCAACCTCACACCAGAAGACTCATAAACAAATGGCAGTAAATTAAGCGCCTCCTTGTAAATCCAGTTCATGAGGTAGTTAACATTTGCCCACATGAAAATCACACTTATCTGGAACTTTTACAGTATTAACAGTGACTTAACTAGCAAGTGCTTTTAGGCTCTTATAAACTAACTTGGACTCTGTTATTCCATGCATAAAGTATCTTAACTAGAGCATGGCCCATTGCTCCTGAGAGATGAGGGCTTTGGAGTCAGACCAGACTGAGCAATAGCCAGGCAGGTTACAAACTGTGTGGCAGTGAAAGAAGTGCTGAACCTCACTTTTTGTCTGTATCCTTGGGGCAACAATTCCAACTTTCTTGGAACTGGTGAAGATTTTAAACTACATATATAAAGACTGGAATTTGGTAGATCCTAGCAAGAGTTGCTATCATAGCTTGCTGTATACAAGTGCCAATGGCTATTACATATTGATAGCTTTTAATGTTGAGTTTCTATATGCACACCTTTCTTCATATGATTTAATCACAATGCCAATGAAATAACAATGTCATCCAGCAGAACCAAAGAAGAATTAATCATTTTTTGAAAAATCAGAATACATAAGAAATCCTATCTGACCCTATGGTGGGTTTAGTTTTGGTGACCCATATATTGTTACTGGTTATGAAGGAAAAGAGACACACAATTTAAAAACATGTCAGCCTTAAACACATCAACAGTTGATGAGAAACAAGGCAACTGACAGCTGTTTTTCTGTGTGGTGATCTCTCAAGGATGAGAATACAGAGGAAGATTGTCTGTCAGAAGCCCAGCATAAATACGTTCTGTGTTACCAGCCACCCCAGATTTCAGAACTGCTCATCTTTACAGATTATTTCATAACTTTTATCCATGAAGGCTCCTTGACTCAGTGCTTCAAAGTGGTTGTGCTTTAAAAATTTCCTTCCTGTGAGAGTCAGCTTTCTTTAAGAATATTCCCTGGCTAATCAACCACACTCCTGTGGAAGGTCACGTGTTCAAAACTTATGGATACTACAAATTAGAATCAATAAGCTTGAGAGAGAGGGGGGATGGGTATGGAAGAGAGGGTGGATCTGGAAAGGGGTTCAAAAGGGAATGGTAGGATCAAAACACATTGTACGAAATTCTCAAAAAACTTGCGCGCGCGCACGCGTGCGCGCACACACACACACACACACACACACACACACACAAATTCCTTTTTAGTGTTTTTTTTTTTTCTGTAAATTAAACCTACATTCTATGCATCAAACTCAGGACTCTGAAATGCCAGGGTTAGTGTCTTTTTAGCAGAAGATCCAAAGGAGGTTCTACCATGGTGTTCACAGACCTCACATCTTGCCATGCAGTTCTCTAAGAAAATATGAGGCACTTTCTCTCCAACATAAGTTGCAGTGAAGAAAATTTGCTCAACCATGTTCATAGCAGCCTTATTCATAAAAGCCAGAACATGGAAACAGCCTAAGTGTTCCTCAGTAGAAGAGTGGATAAAGAAACTGTGGTACATATACACTATGGAATACTACTCAGCTATTAAAAACAAGGAATTCCCGAAATTTGTGGATAAATGGATTGAGCTAGAAATGATCATAATGAGTGAGTTAACCCAGAAGCAGAAAGAATCAAATGGTATATACTCACTTATATCTGCATACTAGCCCAAGGGGCATGTCCCACAAAAGCCTTCACTTACCAGGAAACTGGGACAGAGGGGAGGGCATCCTATTGGGACTCTAAATGAGAGACGCATGGGAGAATAGCAAAATAAAAGGATCCAGAGGGTCCTAGAAATCTACAAGTAGAACAATATGATAGGCAGATTTGGGCCCAGGGGTCCCGCTCAAACTAAGGCACCAGCCAAGGACAATACAGGAGGTAAACTTTAAACCCCTTCCCAGATCTAGCCAATGGTCAGAATATTCTCCACAGTTGAGTGGAGAGTGTGGCATGACTTTCTCATGTACTCTGGTGCCTCACATTTGACCATGTTCCCTGGAGGGGGAGACCTGGTGGCACTCAGAGAAAGGACAGCAGGTAGCCAAGAAGAGACTTGATACCCTATGAGAATATATAGGGGGACGTAATCCCCCTCAGGAACAGTCATAGGGGAGGGGAATAATGGGAAAATGGGGGGGGGGGAATGGGAGGATACAAGGGATGGGATAAACATTGAGATGTAACAAGAATAAATTAATTAAAAATAAAATAAAAATAAAAATAAAATGAAAAAAAAAATAAGTTGCAGTGGACAGATGGAAGACTTGATCCAGTGAGGCAGACATAGTGTTGGCATCATCACAGATGTGGCCTGGCCCACCTGAAAGGGTGGATGCTAACAAAATTGAAGCTGGGAGAGATTAGGAAGGAAAGCCGCCTCCGCATAGCCTGTGCATGGAGGCGGGGGGGGGGGGGGGCATGAGGTGAGGCTACAAGTTACAGCCTTCTCACAGGCCTTGCTGAGTCCCAGTTCCCAGAGCTGTATGACTCTCCCTGTTTCCTCTTTCTGTTCATTTCCCAGGAGATCAGACAGCTTTTCTTTCTGTCATTAGATTGGGACTCACAGCGGCATTAAGTAGCTAGCCGTATTCTGAATCTCAGAAATAAATTAATCCTGCCAAAGGCCAGAGAAGATTCATACAGCCATGCCCAGGCAAAGGACTAGTGATTGTGGCACTCTAATTGTCAGACTCCTACAAAAGCCTTAAAAAGGTTTTGGGGGAAATGAAAACTCACTTGCCCCAATAATTGCAACTGATATCACTCCGTTTTATGCATCTATGTTTAACCGCTGCAGGCTATAAAATCACTGGCTAATGAAAAGAACATCCTAGGTCCTGATTTATTGTCCCTGCTATCAGAGCTGACCACAGCTGCCTTTACAAATGTATAAACAACCTCAATGAAGGTTTAATGCGCTTTTATCAGGGGGTCTCCACTGTCCGTGCCCTGGAGATGGAGCTTCAGAAGCCTGAAATCGTGTAATTAAAATCCTTTCACTCACAAGAAAAGCAATTCAGTTATCAGCTAATTTATGAAAGCTGCAGGAAGACTCTTCGATTACCAGCAGAGCCTCAGCAGGAATTCTGACTCAGGCATGGGCATTAGTCATCGCTGCCATGACTTTAGGGGCCTGACTTTTGAGATGTTAAGCCTTCCTGAGAGGCTGTGTCTAGGTGACAATAACAGATGATGGTGAAGGGCTCCAAATGCCAGTGCAGCTTTTGATTATCTGCCTTCCTGCCTGAGTGGATTGAACAAAGTTATAGATTCTAGATGGGTTTTTTTTCTTATTTCCTTTCATTTATGGACATAGATCTGTAGACTATCATGAACTAACTGAAAACAAAACAAAACAAAACAACAACAACAAAAAGAAAAACAGAGTTTGTCCTAGACTGGTGATAGCCAAAGATACACCAGGGCATGGCCAGGAGGAAAGTGTTGGCAGAATCTGAACCAGTCATTCTGTTCTTTGGGTACTCTTTAGTACAAATCGAAATTTCTAGCTTGTTTCAACTGGAAATCAGGTGAGCAATGAGTCATTTGTGTCACACAGGTGTTGGGTTTCAGAACGCTTTGTTCCATTTCTTCAAGCCAGCTAAAGACCTTAGCTAAAATTACCACCAACCCCTACCAAGCAAAACTTCTTTTGAGTTCAAATGAGCTAAGGCTCTGACGAAGAATAAAGTTAGAATGGAAGAGTTTACACAACTTTGAAGATTTCGGCTGGATGTATTGCTGTGGAATAGTTTGCCTTTGATGAGAAAAATACAAGTTCAGGGGCTGGAGAGAGGGCTCAGAGGTTAAGAGCACTGTCTGTTCTTCCAGAGGTCCTGAGTTCAATTCTCAACAACCACATGGTGGCTCACAACCATCTATAATGAGATCTGATGCCCTCTTCTGGCATGTGGGCAGAATACAGCATAAATAATAAATAAATAAATCTTTAAAAAATATAAAGTTCATAAAACTAATCAGTCACCATATCTGAGAAACGAGCGTGTCAAACAGCCTTTCAATGGTTGCTGTACACTCTCCTGACACTTTCGTAGATGTTTTCCTCCCAGTCATCATCATTAGTGTTGAGTCTCAAAACCAGCTTGAACAGAAACAGCAGGAGCTAGGTCCATCGATGACAGTGCCGGAGCTCAGGGGCAGCAGAAAACCCAGTTAAGGCATGAGCAATGGTAGTACAAGCCTAGAGAGGCACAGACTGGGACATGTTCCTGGCAAAATCACAAAGTTTAGCACTTGGAAAAGATGAAAGAGAATGACAAATGTCCATGCAGGAGGCCCCCAAGGCTCAAATAAGCTCTTTTTAAAACCCCCACTTCCTTTATCTGGAGCCCAAGGGAAGAACAAATAAGTCAAACAAGGAACCGAATTGAGAGCCCATGCACTGTTCCTATCTAAGCATCAAGAGGTTTCAAGATAAAGGGTGAAGCTGAAGGTTTTCCCAGGGAATCAGATGGCCTCAGGTTTGGTAGAAACTCTGGAGGCAAGAGCCTGTGACTTTGTCAGTATGACCAGCTTCTTATGTGGGACTAGCCCAGAGGTGTGAGTCCCCTACAAAATCCTCATTCCTAGGGCAACTTCTGGTGAAGTCCACGAGCCACTGCATGCTACTGTTGCCATATTAAGCTTGTGAACTACAAGCTTTTCTATGCCACTTTTGCATTCTCCAGAAAACATATTCTATATCTATTTGCTTTTCAATTTTTTTCTAGGCATTCTCTATTCTGTGAGACACCACACAGCAACACCACTGGCATTTCTCTTCTGGCTAGTTAGTCGCAAGTTGGTCTAGTTGTGAAAGAATTGTAAGTCACATTTCTAGAATGCGCACTAGACCATTTGGAGGAAGGATTACACCAAAGGCTATTGTTTCTTCAACATTATTGAGTGGAGCCCGCCCAAGACTTTTGATGTGAAACCAGGTTTATACTTAGTCTAAGTTTTTCTTAAAAACTTTGCCTCGCCTTCAAAGTCTCTCTCGGTGAGTTCTGACAACCTCCATAATGTATTTTTCTCTATTCCCTCAACCCCATACTGTTTCATTGTATCAAATTATGAATTTTCTAACCATAGTAAAGTTATTTCAAACTACTGTGGCATGGTGTGTGTACTCTCTCCATGAAATATGCTCCATGGGAAGAAATACTGTCTTTTTTTTTTTAAAGATTTATTTATTTATTTATTTATTTATTTATTTATTTATTGTATATGAGTGCTTGGTCTGCCGAAGAGGGCATCAGATCACATTATAGATGGTTTGGAGCCACCATGTGGTTGCTGGGAATTGAACTCAGGACCTCTGGAAGAGCAGGCAGTGCACTTAACTACTGAGCCATCTCTCTAGCCCCAAAATACTGTCTTCTGACCATCCTTTTTTTTTTTTTTTTTTTTTTTTTTGTTTTTCGAGACAGGGTTTCTCTGTGTAGCCTTGGCCGTCCTGGACTCACTTTGTAGACCAGCCTGGCCTCGAACTCACAGCGATCCGCCTGCCTCTGCCTCCCGAGTGCTGGGATTAAAGGCGTGCGCCACCACGCCCGGCTTGTTTTCTGACCATCCTTGAACACTCAACCCACATTGCCTCTTACTGTGGGATGGCCCAACCCTCTTGGGTGATGCCTTCAAAGCACTGTGCCTGGTACTATAGTCATCTGTGAGTGAGGAGTTTATTTTGCAGTCTTCCTCATATGTAAACTCTTTTTTTTTCCCTATTCAGTACTTTGCAGCAGAACTGAGATAGTAGCCACATGAATATTTGAAAACATTCAGTAGCCACATTATTAAAGTCTAAATGCATAAAGTAAATTAATATTAAAACATTTATATAATGCAATGACATATAGTAGAATATTACTTTTAAATATGTAACTAAGATATAATTTAGAATAAAAAGTATTTTTATAGTAAGTCTTTAAAATATAGTGTATCTTGTATATCTGGAATTCACTCCAGTGTAGACAAGCTATAGCTATAGCTGAAGTGCTCAAAATTCTTATGTACCAAGTGGCCACCATGTTGGAATGCATACTTGTATTCTATTGGATTGAAACATGGATTGATTCAGTCACACTCTCACTTAACAATATGACAATTAATCTAACTGGGCTTCCATCTGCTTCTTTGTGACATATGGGGGAATGCAGCTTTCCTTGTAGTTACTTTGCTTGCAGGGACCCTAATTTGCTCAGTCTATTCCCAGGTCCTCCCCTGCCTCTTTTTCTTCCCTCTTCTCTCTTAAAGGTGTCTTCTGTCAGATGTATTGCTTGCTCAGCACACTGCTCACCTCCTCTGCCCTTCCTACTTTTCTCTGTTTGTGTTCTTTCAGCTGTTCTGATCTACAGAGTCCCAGGTTCTCTCTTTCCTACATCTAAACATATAAAGGTTACAAGTCAACAGTTGAATAAGACATATCTCTGTCTCTTGTCAAATACACATTCATAATATGAAAAAGATCGATGTATGCATATACCTATGGTTTTGTACATTTTGTTAATATTAGCATGTTAGAGGAGTAACAAAACTGAATCATAACTTGATATGAATGTTAGCTCATTAATTAGTACAGCCATTGTGATGAAAAAACATGGCTTCTTTCTTTGTCTCATTGAATGTGACAGGCTGACTTAAGACTTGCTCTGCAGAAAGGATGATGCTGAACTATTCCTCCTCCTGTCTCTACCTCCCAAGTACTGCTATTATAGGCACACATCCATCTGCAAGCGAGTTCTTTAGAAAACAAAACTCTGAGAACAGAATTACAATATGACCTAGAAATCACAGCTTGGAAATTTGGAACCAGCAATTTTAATCTATATATTCACCTCCACACTCATTGTGGCATCACTCAATAGCTGAAGTGTAAAATTGACCCAAATCTCTGTTGATGGAAGTATTTATCAGAGAGTGGTGCATATACAGTGAAATATTACTTGGCCTTTAAAAATAAATGTTCTCACTTGTGATAACAAGGTGGAATTGGATACCATTAATTGACAATCATGTTAGTCAGATTAATTTTATCATTTCATATTATATTCATAGTTTATAACATCACAGTAATAATTTACATATGAATAATTCAAAAGAGCTAAGAAATCAGTAGAGGATTTTAGTCATTGTAGCTTCTGTACAAAAAAATCTAAACATCTGCATATCTTTGAATTTTTCTTTTATTTAAACAGACCGTGTTTCTGTGGCCCAGTGTTTCTTGTTTCTAGTGGTAAATAAAATGTAACCTCTTTCTCATAAATATTTTAATTTAAACATAGAATTAATAAATAGGGGGCTGGAGAGATGGCTCAGAGGTTAAGAACACTGGCTGCTATTCTAAAGGTCCTGAGTTCAATTCCCAGCAACCACATGGTAGCTCACAACCATCTATAATCAGATCTGGTGTCTTCTTCTAGTGTGCAGGTATACATGCAGGCAGAACACTGTATTCATAATAAATAAATAAATCTTTAAAAAGAAATTTAGAGAGAGCTGTGTGGGGGGTGCATGGCAGTAGGCCCAGCACTCAGGTAGGTAGAGTCAGGCAGATCTCTGTGAGTTCAAGGCTAGTCTGGTCTACAAAGGGAGTTCAGGACAGCCAAGACTACACAGAGAAACTCTGCCTTGAAAAAACAAGAAGGAGGAGGAGGAGGAAAGAGGGGGAAGAAGAGGGGGAAGGAGGAGGAGAAGAAGAAGCAGAGGAGGAGGAGGAGGAGGAGGAAGAAGAATTCTCATATCTATTCTTTTCTTTCAGATATTCTATTATAATCAAGGTCTCCATATAGTCTGTGTTCTTCTGATATTGATGATCTCGAGGGGAAGTCTGCACACCTTTTCTGCAAGAGATAAACAACACTCCCTGCACTGTGCTGCAGCCTCTGTTGCCCTTGCTCAGGGCTGCTGAGAAACAATGAAACAGCGTGTGCACAGATCGGTGTGGCTCTTCTATTTATCACAATTACAATGTTCTCTAAGTTTTTTCATGAAAGAAACATCAGTCTATTGATAATTGTTTCAGAACTATTTTTGAAAAGTAAAGAAAAAAATAGAGATCATGTAGGTCAGATGAGTTCCTCATAGTACACATTGCTGACCAAGACAAAGCCATACAATGGAAAAAGACAGCATCTTCAACAAATGGTGCCTTTTAAACTAGATGTCTGCGTGTAAAAGAATGCAAATAGATCCATATTTATCACCCTGCACAAAACTCAAGTCCAAGTGAAACAAAGACCTCACCATAAAACTGAATACACTAAATCTAATAGAAGAGAAAGTAGGGAATAGCCTTGAACTCACTGACGTAAGAGACAACTTTCTAAACAGAACACCAATAACTTAGGCTCAAATATCAACAATTAATAAATGGGATCTCATGAAGCTGAAAAGCTTCTGTAAGGCAAAGGACACTGTCAACAGAACAAAACAACAGCCCACACACTGGGAAAAGATCTTCACCAGCCCCACATCTGACAGAGGGCTGATATCCAAAATATATAAAGAGCTATAAAAAACATTAAACACTAACAAACCAAATAGCCTAATTAAAAATTTGGGTACACAGCTAAACAGAATTCCCAACAAAGGAATTTCTAATGGCTGAGAAACACTTAAGGAAATGTTCAACATCCTTAGCTCTCAGGGAAATGCAGATCAACATGACTCTGAGATTCCATCTTACCCCCTCAAAATGGCTAAGTTAAAAAACTCAACTGCCAGAACACACTGGAAAGGATGTGGAGCAAGGGAAATACTTCTTCATTGTCAGTGGGAGTGCAAATTTGTACAACCACTTTGGAAATCAATTTGCTGCTTTCTCAGAAAACTGGAAATAATTCTACCTCAAGATCCAGTTATACCTCTCCTGGGCATATACCCAAAAGATGCCCTACCATGTCACAAGTACACTTGCTCAACCATGTTCATAGCAGCTTTATTTGTAATAGCTGGAAACCGAAAACAACCTAAATGCCCCTCAATCGGAGAATGGATGAAGAAAAGGTGGCACATTTACACAATGGAAAACAATTTAGCCATAAAAAACTAGGAAATCATGAAATTTGCAGGCAAATGGATGGAATGCAGAATCTCATCCTGAGTGAGTAACTCACACCCACTTCTAGTCACTTACATGTGAATATTTGCCATAAAGTACAGGATAACCGTGCTACAATCCACAGATCCAAAGAAGCTAAGTAAGAAGGAAGGTCCAAGGGTAGATGCTTGAATCTCACTCAGAAGGGGGAAATAAAATAAGCTAAAGAACCAGAAATAAAAGGAAATTTGTTTCAAATATATACCAAGCTTGAATGTGTTATAAAAATGTAAATATAAAAATAACTTCTTGTCTAGAATTCTTTTACTTCTAAGCTGGCCACAGTGGCACCTGTCTGTAATTTCAGCGTGTGGGATGTGAAGGTAACAGAATCAGGAGTTGAAGGCCATCCTGAGATACACAGTGAGTTAGTTCAAAGCAAGTAGTATCTACCCAAAGCCCTGCTCAAAAGCCCCTGAAACACCCAAAATAAATACATAAATAATAAAAAATCATCTATATCCTTAAATATTGAAAAAACTATCAAAATGAAATAAAAATTATACATGGTAGTCAATAAATATAAAAGAATTAAACAGAAATTACTTAAATATTTTAGATGTGCTCAGCCATTTCCATTGATATAATTCTTTTAATGTATGTTTTATTTATTATAATCAATTCATATTACATCCCGATTTTTTCCCCTTGCTCTTATCTTCCTATTCCCATTCTCCCTCCCTCTTCTGCCTATTCCCTTCCCCTAGACTTTTGAGTGGGGGTGGTTCCTAACTCAACTGTCTGGCGACAGCCTATTAGGTCTCACCAGGCTATCTTAGCTCTATTAATGCCGGTTCCAAACACAGCCTACTTTTTGTATTTTTGAAATTGAAAGTCTTTGTTTGAAGCCCCTTATGTTCAGTTCTCAATTCTATTTAACAATTTTTGCACTTGAGAAACACAGCATGACTTATTTTAAGACTAATTTTTTTTAGTGCCCTATTTAATTTGTACTTAGCCTGAGAAATTAGAAATAAAAAAACTTAATTACTGAAAAATTACATGAAATGCTTAGACATGGTAAATATTTCATATATTATTTTATCAATATGAATATATTCATTTTGGAATTTCACTTGCTGTAAAGTTGCACAAAAGAGTATCTTAAGAAATTATTCCAATGACAAAAATTAACACACATAAATTATGGTGACACTTCACATATTTCATCATCACATTACTTTAGAAAGAATTTCCAGATACTATTTATTTTCATTTTTAGAGCTCTAGTAAAAGGCTTATCTATGACTTTTTCCTATGCTAGTACCTCTGCCTCATCCAATTGGTGGCACGCTCCTTAGCTAAACTAGAATAGTCCTTCATTCAAGAAATGTTCCCACTCTTTTATCTAGAAGAGTTAGATCTTCTAACTTCAGTGTAATCCACAGACTTCATGGCTACTCATCAAACCTACTAAGCTATCCTGGTAGGGGTGGATTGATGCTCTGACTTCCACGTAACCAATAGACTTCATAGTTCTCCCCAAACATACTCATCTATCTTGATAAGTGTAGACTCACATCTTCAGATTATGTGCTTCTAAGGGTTAGGGCCACAATTTCTTCATCTTGGAGTCCTCAGCAGCCATGATGATGCATAGGAAACAACGTGTGTCAGGAGATGTTTGACCAATTCATTTGTATGGTCAACATATATTATTAATTGTCTTTTAAGTCATAGGAATGATACTTGGTGCTAAGAACGCAAAAGTAAATAAACATATAAAAGTTCCCATTTTCATTCACTTC
This sequence comes from Acomys russatus, assembly GCF_903995435.1. Classification (NCBI taxonomy): domain Eukaryota; kingdom Metazoa; phylum Chordata; class Mammalia; order Rodentia; family Muridae; genus Acomys; species Acomys russatus. The sequence goes on along the minus strand of NC_067151.1, from coordinate 43,305,639 downwards.
GTTCTAGTAAAGTAAGACAGACAATAAACAGAGGGAGGGAATTAGTCAGGAACATCCACAGAAACTGAACTAATAAGAAACAGACAGACAGATAGATAGGTAGATATAAATGATACACAATAAATAAACATAAACACATGATAGACTGATGGAGACAAATTGTATATATATTAAACAATTGACAACAGATCTAGATGATAGATTACAGATATAGGCAAATTAGACAGATGATAGACACACACAGATAAGTTATAGGTACTAATATAAGATTATAGATGATGATGTTGGCAGGAAGATAGGCAAATATCCATTATAAGATTTGGCTCATGTGATCGTGGACATGAAGATATGTCCCCATCCGCCATCTTAAGCTAGAGAACCTAGAAAACTGGCTGTGTAATTTAGTCTAAAGCCTGAGAAACAAGATGACAATGGCATATTATTTAACATAGAGAATGTAATCTGAATGGAATACTGGGATTTCTGCAGTTTAAAGACCAAGAGCAGACCCAGGTACAATGTCAGAGGGCAGGAGAACATGGAGGTTCTAGCTCAAGAAAGGAGAGAGAACTGACTATTCTTGTGCCTTGGTGCACTGCCTGAGCCCTTGATGGGTTGCATTAGTTTTCACTTCATCTGTTATTCAAGAGCTTTACTCCAGAAACGCTCTCAAAGTCATGCCCAGATGTCGCAGTCCTTAGCTTATTCAAATGGACACCGAACTACCCATCGTAGGATGTAAAATGGGTGTTATACTTGAAAGCTCCCAGTGCCATACATCCAAGTTGAGCACAGAAGGCTGTAAGGCATCCTGAGGTAGTGACTATTCAACAAGAATGTCACATTTAAATAAGAATTAGGAAAAGGTGGATACCAACCTCATTCATGGAAAAATAGAGAGAAAATGAAGGAGTATAAACATTTCATTGAAGACAAAATGGGAACAAAGGAAGAGAAATGTGGACAATCTGGAACACTGCTCCAAAGACTGGTCTTTGCCTCATTTGAGAGCATTGGAGGTTTTGGACATAGTATTGACATATTAGATATTTATTCCAGCTTATTGACCTGTTGAAATAATGTACATTAGAAAACTTGATGCATGAAAGAGATGTCATTTGCCCAAGGTCACGCTGCTGGTACACAGAATACGTGAGTCCTGCACATTGGCTTCCTGGTCTAGGATTCGCATATTGCTCACCCAGAAATAATTTTCAAGAATATGATTACAGTTGAAAAGAATGATTTAGTTTCTTTGAAAATTGTTCATTGATTATGTCTAGGGCCTGTTGATTATCTTCAAGAAAAATCAGAAAAGAAATTAATCAATCCCAATATTCTAAGCAGGCAAACCCAACATTCTTCTGGCATGTGTTTGTGACTGTCGAGAGCATCAAGATGTGAGACCAAATTGCTCATTTGTCAGTTGCCTGCCTGTCATTGTTTATGCACCAAAATATCCTTTGCAGTTTTATTTATATGTATGACAAGGATCACATGAAAGAAGAAGTTATCAGTGAACTTGAAAGGGCTTGCAGCATTCCTTCCTCTCAGAAACAAAAAGTAAAAAACAAAACCACTATATCCTTGCATGTAAATACCACATATATTTATTTTTCAACTTAATCTGAGATACCACAGCTACACATGATTGACTTGATAATAACATTATATCAGCATAGAATTGACCATCATGTTCTGAAATCTGTACTCTTGGAATGAGAAATAATATTCACCTATATAGCTGTCAAATAAGCCATAACATAACAAAGAATCATCAGCATTGCAACAAGGTTAAACTTCATTACTGAAAGAAGATTCCTCAGACAACACATTTATATTGTTCATTATTTCATTGGCAAAAGAATATCATAGATAATTATTAAATAAATAACTGGAACAATCAAAGTAAAGGCAGTCTCAGAATTTGAAGATAAGAAGAGCTATAAATATCTAATAAGTTTTCACTAAAGATAATTAACTAAAATAAATAGAAAATTAGTTGTCACTGTTCTCACAGAATTTTTGGAAGCAGAGAAAAAACACTTCTGTTTTCATTAAAGAATATAAAATCCCAGGAAGGAGAAATCTTTTGTGGGTCTGGGCATTCCTAGAGCTATCCTAGTTGCTCAAATCCTCCTCCTTTTCTTGTCTCAGCACCAGGGACCAGAGTGAAGCATCAGTCTGCACAGTAATAATTGCTGACTTATTCAAGTGATGCTCAGCATTTACAAAGTGCAGCCACACACATGCATCTCATTTGCTTATGTTTCAGTTTGGTTAACACCATATTACCATAAATATATGGTAACTAGTACGTCTGGACCTGTTATTCTTAGCTTAATCACTCACTGGCTTTTCAGGTCCATGCTTCACACACATCCTGAATTTAGAGGTAAGTATCATTTGGTAAACAATGAGCCATATAGTCTCTTACTTCTGTCTCTCATCATGCCTGCTACCTAGGGCTTACCTAGGATGTGTGGTTGGATTTGGCTAGTGACACTTCAAAAGACAATTTTGTTGTTGATGTTAATGATATAGGCAGAGGCTGTTTCACAGGATTTTCATTCCTTTTTTTCAATTTTTATTGAGATATGAAATTTCTTTTATGGATCTTTGCCTTCCTGTGTTCATTACTGCTTCAGTGACTTTTTACAAGTTCCTTCCATTATGACTCAAACCTTGGTCTTCTGCTTTCTAGAACGGTGACCCAGAGTGGGCTTATCTCCTTAAAAAAACCATATGACTAGTTTCTAAAAATTAGCATCATTATATGCGTGAGAATAAATGTGGTGGAGATAAGGGGAAGGCTGAGGAAATCCAAACACTAAGGATTGACTCATTAAGAAGTGTGTAGCCAAGGAAGAAAGAGGTAGCATCCATTAAAAAAGACAGCTAGATTCAATGTTTCTGCACATATATTCCTTGGTTGGTGCCATAGTTTGGCACCAGATCCACCCATCATAATGTTCTTCTTGTAGGTTTCTAGGAAATTCTGGATCCTTCTATTTCCCCATTCTCCCATGCTTCTCTTACCTAAAGTCCCAACAGGATGTCTCCTCTGTCCCACTTTCCTGATAAGTGAAGACTTTCATGGGACATGTCCCTTGGGCTAGTGTCCAGATATAAATGAGTATATACCATTTGACTCTTTCTGCTTCTGGGTTAACTCCCTCATTATGATCATTTCTAGTTCAATCCCTTTGTCTACAAATTTCAGAAATTCCTTGTTTTTAATAGCTGAGTAGTATTCCATAGTGTAAATGTACCACAATTTCTTTATCCATTCTTCTACTGAGGGTAACTTAGGTTGTTTCCATGTTCAGGCTATTATGAATAAGGCCTCTATGAACATGGTAGAGCATATAGATCTAGCCAATGGTCAGGACATTCTCCACAGTTGAGCAGAGAGTGGGGACTGACTTTCAAACAAACTCTGATGCCCCATATTTGACCATGTCCCCTGGATTGGGAGGCCTGGTGTCATTTAGAATAAGGATAGCAGGCTACCAAACTGAAACTTGATATCCTATAAGCATATACAGGGGAAGAAGGTCCCCCTCAGTCACAGTCATGGGGGAGGGGAGTAGGGGGAAAGCAGGAGGGAGGGAGGACTGGGAGGATATAAGGGATGGGATAACTACTGAGATGTAAAATGAATGAATTAATTAAAAAAAAAAACAGCTAGGAAGAAAGGACCAAAAGGAAGCCAATATTCAAGAGTCTGCAAAAACTTATATGCAGATGTTTCAAACAGACTTGTTTTAGGTGCATGTAAGGATGAGAGGTTTGGTCCAAGGAGTTGCAAAGACTCAAGATGGGGACAAAGGGAGGTTGCTCTTAGAAAGGCTTTAGTTATAAGTCCCACCCCTCATCAAAGAAGTTTCTTTATGTAGTAGACAGAGGTTACTACAGAAAGACACAATTGGTCAAAATGCAGAGAACAACTGATTGTGGGATGACCAAGCCTGTTGATGTATCAGCAACACAATGCTGCATCAAACGCTCAATAAACATAACAGAAGATGAGATTGAAAGACTGTAAGAGCAGGAGAACCATGACATTTGCTGAGAAATAGAGTCTTCTATATATGACAAAAAAAGCTAGAGTCACAGAGTCTGAAAAATATGGTTGCCTGAATAAGAGTTAAAAAATGACAGCATCACTTGACATGCCAACATGGAAAAGGGAAATCCCAGAAAGTCCCATCCCTAGATGAAGAGCTGTAGGCCAGTAATAACTGCAGAAGAGTCCGTCGGCTTAGGAATGACCCTTCATAGGTGATCCAATCCCAAGTAGTTAGCACTAAACACATATAAATATAAGCAACACCAAGAAAGCTCAGCAGATTGAATTTATAAATTGTGTATACACCTATATGTATGTGTATAGGTATATACACAATTTATAATGTGTATATGACAATAATAAGAAAAGGATAAGAGGCCATGAATTTGAAGAGTTGGGAGAGTCATGGGAGGAGTTAGGAGGAGAGGGAGGGAAGAATTTACGTAAATATCATTCTCAGATATGAGATTACAACTAACTAACTAACTAAAAATTAAGTAAAGACTCCTTAGATCAGGAATTAGGCAAGAGCTAGACATTTGCAATGAAAATAAAGAGAGCTATCTTAGACAACTAAAGAGAGCCATTGCTATCTGTCAAGCTCACTAGGTGAGGAAGACAGTGCAAGCCTGAAACACTTCCAGTACCCACACACTGGTAGAATTGGCATTACATTCTTAATGGAGTCATGGAAGATGAATAAATTGAAAATTTTACGTGTTACTATAATAGTTACTTTCATGCCACTATGACCAAATGCCTGACAATGCAACTTACAGGCAGATTTATTGTGGTTCACACTTCAGAGGGTAGTTTATCCCATCGTGGCAGGAAATGCACAGTGGTTAAAAGTGCATAGATGAATTCTATCACAAATATATCCTGCACTTTCTATTTGCTATTCACATCATATAAGCAAACTGTCTCGCATGAAGACATGTGCCTCCTATTCAACTGGTGTTGAGAAGATATTAACACATATTACAATAAGGAACAAGTCACAACGTCCTAGTCATAAAGCTTCCTATGAGATTGGAGCTTCAGACTGAGTGAGCTTGACCACCAGAAAGGTCATCTGTGGGGGACAGGGGCTTAGGGAAACTGCCTGTTACAGGTGGTTACCAGAAAGAAGGGTGATAGGGAAAAAAGCAAATCTAGTCCCTTAATGATGCTACATGAGCCAAATGATCACAAGTCCAGAAGTTTCTACCTGCTCCCTAAACAATTCTGCCAGTTGGGAAATGAAGTATTCAAATACATGCACAAACGGAGGTCATTTTCCATTCATCCAGAGAACTATTGTTAAGTAATGACTATTTTTCCTACGATGTAAACTTCTCCCCTCTCAAAGTATTGCTGAGATGCTGCTGACCCATGAAACATGTAGGAAGACTCCTTTGGGCTGGGATAGCTGTGGTAGTTGTGTAGCAGAGAGATGATATGGCATGCCTTTTACCTCATGATGACCAATTTAAAGTCCAGTGGGGATTGTGAGAAACAGTTTTGGAAAGTTGAAAAGGAATGTATAGACAGAAATTATTAGTAATATTAAAAAGCAATGCACATTGAATGTTGACTCTATGCCACAAAGGAGCAAGATATTACCATTAACATTTACAGGAGCAGGTGTTTGAAGATAGGAAAAGAGTAACGTGTGCAAGGAAGCAAGCTGACAAGATTTGGACCTATATTTGGTTGAATTTAGTGTTTAGTATCTTACTCACTGAGATGTACTGACTTCTATTGGTGTTAAAATGTCTGTTTTAAATAGTCTTTAAATGTGTCTGGAGATCTAGTATGGGAGATAAAACCAAGATGGGGTTCCTTAGCAAGACACAGAGGTGACTCAGTTTAAAAACTAAAGCACGGATCATACTGCTTTTGATTACTGAGTTCATAGGAGTCAAGGGCTGAGATCCTTATGAACATATAAGGTAGGGACTTGTGTAAGGCAGAAGCTAGGCTCTGGCAGCACTACATTTCAATAGCTCCTAATAAGACCAACTGAACTGTGCATAGGTAACAGGAGACTAGGACTGGGCGTAGAGCTATCCCAGTGATGAATATCATTTATTAATTTGGCAAATGTTTGAATTATTTATCACACACCAGGGGCTGTTGGTGAACAAGGAGACAAACTCCATGCTCTCTTGAAACTAAGATGAGACAGAGAGAGAGAGAGAGAGAGAGAGAGAGAGAGAGAGAGAGAGAGAGAGAGAGAGAGAGAGAGAGAGACTGACTCAGAATGGTGGTATTTTAAAAAGCGTTTCTATGCATCATAGGTTTCTGACCCTGAGATTCCACTTTCAAAGAAGTTAACATATCTCAACATATTGTCCAATAACAGAATGTTATCAAGTAATCTATGCCATTCAGTTACAATTACATGGTGTTCAAAAGCAGAACATCTGTCTACAGAGAAATATTAAGTCAAGCCAATATGCTCATATTTCACACCAGAAGATAGGCTAGCCCTTAGGTACCACCTCAACCTTTCTTTCTTCAGGGTGTGGAGATGGGAATGGAATTGACTCAACATAGGTGGTGCTCATAACCTACTTTGAGGTTGTTTTTGCTAGGATACTAAATAATAGTTTTGAAAGCAGGTATGTGGATGCCTGAACTCTGAATGCAGCTCATTATGTACTTTATTCTGCAATGAAATATTCTCAAAACTGATAGGTTATTTCTGCCAACAAAATGAGCCAATTCAAGCAAAATTAAAAGGAAAACTTAATGAGCCTGGCATGGTGGCACATGCCTTTAATCCCAGCACTCAGGAGGCAGAGGCAGGCAGATCACTGTGAGTTCAAGGCCAGCCTGCTCTACAAAACAGGTCCAGGACAGCCAACGCTACACAGAGAAACCCTGTCTTAAAAAAAAAAAAAAAAAAAAAAAAAAAAAAAGAAAGAAAGAAAGAAAGAAAGTAAAAGTTACTGTTTATTTGAGCCAGCTCTTGGGCAGATTCACCGGCCCCAAGGAACAAGGCCAGGGAAGTTGCCATCCATAGGGAAACAGAAAAGTAGGGGACAGAGAGAGAGACAGCATCCACAAAGAGAGAGGAGAGAGAAAAAATGCAGAAAGAGCCTCATAAACCATGTATGATTAAAGGATTTGTGGTAGATTTCCACATTGCCCTTCCAACTCTTTGAGCCAGTCATGTCCCTCATTGGTGTTGGCTAGACTTGCTTTCTGTTTCTTTCTGTCTAAAATCAGAGTTCTTTTGAATTCCTGAAAGTAAATTGAGGCAATATTCTTTCTGGGAAAAGCACCTGGAGAATATCAGAACATGTTTAATTCCCCCCTACCCCCGTCCCATAGAGCCATTGTTCTTAGAATACCTATGTGGCAGACATAAGGTCATTACACACCAAGGCCTTTGGAGTGCAGACAGCAGCACCTTGTTTCTTCTCTCTGTGAGCCTGAATTTGGTGGCCACAGCTGGCTTCATCATCACCATGCTGCTTTCCTCCACATACCAGTAGTTCTAAGAAATCCATATCTTTATGGGCACTGAGCCCTACCTAATAAATCAGAAAGTCTTTTCATCGAGTGTATACTGTGAGCTAAAAGTAGCACCCTCATAGATTATGATTTATGGGACACTTGGAAGATGGCATCAAAATCAAGATTCCTGCATCCCAGCTGTGCTAAGTGTGCAGTTCTTCTCCTCAGATCAATGGAGCATCATCAGAGTTATGGTAGTAAGACATAGTATTGACGGGAAATAACAGGTCTCCTCTTTTTGGAAAGTCCCCAACTTTGTTTCAAATTATTACAATACTATAACAAGCAAGGAGTACCATGGGAGTGTGGTTTGTGAGTGTGACAAAGAAACAAGATGGGCTACCTTGATTAGAATGGCCAAAAAAGTTCATAGTTTGCACCAAAACCAAAACAAGACAAAAACAAAAGACCAACACATTACTGAATTTCTACTTTTCCCCCTATTTGGCATCAGGTATGTTCTATTTTATTAAATGTCATTTTAACAAGTAAAAATAGAACTCACAATACATTTCAATAGCTGTATGTTTATTTTTCTGGCAGAATGGAACTAAATAATAGTAAGCAAAGACCTTCACTAAGACTCTGACCACTGCCATCGCAGGAGCAAATCTAGGGACGGATTGGTGCTGCTGACAACCACCATGGCCTTTGGAGCAGAACTGGTAAGTCCTCATCCTGTTTTGATGTGAAAATAGTAGTTTGGAGGTGTCTATTGGGGTGGAGAGTGTTTTGTTAGGGGTCATGAAGACATATAGCTAACGAGGCATGGAAATTTCTATGACAGGTCCCAGGCAGATGCTACTTGCACAGCTCTGTATCTGTCTGGTAGGGAGGAACAATGTGTATTGTATTTATTCAATATTTCATTACTGCACAGCATGTCAGGGTCCTCCATCCTTTGAGCTTGTTAAATCACATTACGAACTTTATTTATTTTTTTATTAATTTATTCATATTACATCTCGATTGTTAGCCCTTCCCCTGTTTCCTCCCATTCTTCCCTCCCTCCCATTTCTCTCCTTCTCCCCTCCCCTATGTCTGTGACTGAAGGAGACCTCCTCCCTCTATATATGCTCTTAGAATATCAAGTCTCTTCTTGGTAACTTGCTATCCTTCCTCTGAGTGCCACCAGGTCTCCCCATCCAGGGGACATGGTCAGAAAAGGGGCACCAGAGTTCATGTGAGAGTCAGATCTCACTCTCCACTCAACGGTGGAGAATATCCTGTTCGTCAGCTAGGTCTTGGTAGGGGTTCGAAGCTTACTGCCTATATTCTCCTTGGCTGGTGCCTTAGTTTGAGGAGGACCCCAGGATCCAGATCTGCCTGTCATAAAGTTCTTCTTGTAGGTTTCCAGGACCCTGTGGGTCCTACTATTTCCCCTTTCTTCCATGCTACTCTCGCCTAAAGTCTCAATAGGATGTCCTCTCCTCTGACCCACTTTCTTGGTAAGTAAAGATTTTCATGGTACGTATCCCTTGGACTAGTGCTTTGATATAAGTGAGTATATACCGTTTGTCTCTTTTTGCTTCTGGGTGAACTCACCCATTATGATCATTTCTAGATCAATCCATTTGTCTACAAATTTCGGGAATTCCTCGTTTTTAATAGCTGAGTAGTATTCCATCGTGTAAATATACCACAGTTTCTTAGTCCATTCTTCTACTGAGGGACACTTAGGCTGTTCCTATGTTCTGGCTATTATGTATAAAGCAGCTATGAACATGGTTGAGCATATGTCCCTGTTATGTGGTAGGGCATTTTCTGGGTAAATTCCAAGGAGTGGGATGGCTGGGTCTTGAGGAAGCCCTATTCCCATTTTTCTGAGAAAGTGCCAGATAACTTTCCAAAGTGGTTGTACTAGTTTGCATTCCCACCAGCAACGAAGGAGTGTTCCTCTCTCTCCACATCCTCGCCAACATGTGGTGTCATTTGAGTTTTTGATCTTAGCCATTCTCACATTACGAACTTTAAAATCAACATATTAACTGCTCAACCCATTTGATAGCTTCCTGTATTTCTCTCTGCTCTTTATGAATATAGGATTTTTGTTTGCTATCTAAATATAAGGTCTTTGATCATTTTTTTACATATGTTGTAAAATATCCCATTAAGGTAATTTACTTATTAGCCCATTTTCTCTTGTAAAATCCCTTTATCTTACTCATTTCACTTTCAACATCATTCTGTGTGACTATTTTTCTGAAACCAGGCCTTGGTCATCATCATCAACTAAATGTAAGGCCGTAAGAAGAACACAAGAAAGTTTATACTAAAAATCATTGTAACTGCGAATGTAAAATGTAGGATACTGAATGGTAGAGTTAAATGGGGTGAGTGGGTATTCCTGGGGCTCTTTAGACCACAATTCTGGCTGTAGCTAGTTGTAGTTACCCCAACGCAGGAGAGGGTGATGTATGTCGCTCATCCCATGGTGGAAATATTTGGGTGACAGGAAGCCAAAGCCTACGGAGTATTCTAGTGTGATGAGCTTTGTGGCAAGAACAATATAAGGGGTAAATGGGCAGTGCAAAAGCAAGCAGGAGATGGTGCCCCCAACTGGAGGGGCATGCTCAAGGTTAGCTGGTGGCCAGGGCTGGGCTGCGTGCTCCTGAGGCAGACCAGTGTTGTGAGTAACTGAAGGAATATGATGAGGAACACGTGGACATTTTCCATATTGAGGCAGTTTGGTTTTTGGAGATCAAAGACAGCTCTTGATAAGACCTAAACATCATGTTCCGCATTATGAAAGGTCTGACTTATTCCAGAATCTTGGTCATACCGGGCAACTTTAATTATCCAGATACATGAAAATTTAAAAGTGTCAAAAAAAAAATGCAAAGCCCCAACCCACTAACCCTGGTATCAAGAAAACTTCAATAGTAAATCTTATTTGAGACCTCCTCCTTCACAGCTAAGTCTAGAAAATTCTGTATCATACTTCTGAATAAAAATTGGAAGTGGAAATGTACATTTAATGAATAGGGAAAATGTTAATTTTTGCTCACTTGGCTCTTTAGATGCATGAATAATTTAAAATTATCTTCATTATTAATCAGTGCTCACAGAGATTTAGTGACTGACAAATATTTCATTGTAAAAGTCAGAGAAACATGATTAGATGATTAAAACTCAGCACTATGCAGAAATCTCTCCTCCCCTTTCCTTGCCTGTGCATGGAGGAAGTTGACAGTGCTGATAGAGCAAAGGTTCAGAGGAAGAGGAAGGATGGAAAGGAGGGAGGGAGGAAGGAAGAAAAGGAAGGAAGGGCTCCAGAGAACCGCCAGGCCATACTGTAGGGAGTGCTTACTATGGAAAGAAATATGGCTTCTTCACCTTGCTTCAGGTTCATAGTCCAGTGTAGCTGGGGACTCAAGGGAAGTGGCTGTGAACCTGTGTCATAATTTGCAACCACAACAAAAAGAGGGTCTCTGAATTGAGCAATAAGCAAACCTAAGCACCTAACGCCTGAAAAAAATGTCACCAGCTCTCAGGTGACATTGTAGATATAGGATCTAAGGACACTGAATTACCAGAGGAGAGTTATAGCCAAACCTTTGCCTATAAAGGTTTTGTTTGTAGTTAACAAAACTGTCTTATAAAAGGTGCCTGTGGCATCACATCTGCTTACAGAAGGCCTGACGGATTCTGTCGGGTAGCAGGAGTCAGTAGGCAAAGCTGAAGCGTCATTTACTTTTCCAGCTCTACCTAGAAGTATTGCTTCCAGCAAAACTCCCATTCAGGAGTTGTGGAATCTATATTTGCCCCCGTAACCAGCCAGGATGTGGCCTCATTGTGCTACAGCATATTTTCACGGCACTGGAAGAGGCATTTGAGGATATTGTTGTCTTGAGGCAGAACGCGAGAAGTTTGGAAGAGGAAAGGAGGCACTTGTCCTTGAAGCAGCTATAGGCCACCAGGGCTGCAGAAAATGTAGTGCACCTTTTCCCCCTGTGGCAGTGAGCAATTCTTACGTAAATCACCTAAGAGTGCAATCAGGCATATGTCTAGCAGTTCCTTATCCACGCACCTATGCATCTAGCTTTCAGTTCACCCATTTTACAAATATTTGCTTTTATGGTACCCTCAGCACTGAAGTTTGCAACATGTCCCCAATTGCTCCATATACTCTTTCAACACTTTTCAGTTTTTTTTTTTTTTTGCTCTCTTTGTAGTTGTATTTAAAGGCTTTTCTGAGAGATTTTGTTGTCAAGGATGGAAGACCAAGGATGGGCAGTCAGCATACAGGAAGCCACATGGAGAAAAATCCAATGTGTTCACTGCCCAGCTGTTGATATTACAAGCCAACTGTACTCACTGGCTCAAATTCTCTCCTTCCCTCCTACTGTCTCCTTTTCTTTTCTTTTCTTTTTTTTCAGTTCTGGAGAAAAAAAAACTAGAGCATTTCATGAGCTAGGTAAATGCTCTAGCACTGAGTTATAAACCTGGCACTGTTCCTCATTAAACACGGCCACTTGCGCTTTTGTGTACATTCTTAGAGCAAAACTGCTTGTGATAAAGATATCAACTCCAGGGGTTCTGCTCAAACTACTGCACCAACCAAGGACAATACATGCAGTAAACGTCAAACCCTTACTAAGATCTAGCCAATGGATAGGACATTCTCCGCAGTTGAGTGGAGAGTGGGGACTGATTCTGACATGAACTCTGGTGCCCCATATTTGACCACTTCCCCTTGGTGGGGAGGCCTCGTGGCACTCAGAGAAAGGATAAGCAGGCTACCAAGATGAGACTTGATAGGCTATGACCATATAATGGAGGAGGAGGTCCTCCTCAGTCACAGACATAGGGGAGGGGAATAGGGTGAAAGCAGGAGGGAGAGAGGAAAAGGAAGAACAAGGGATGGCATAGCAATTGAGATGTAATCTCAATAAATTAATTAAATAAAAATTTAAAAAAGAAATGAGAAAAAAGATATCAACTCCCACCTCAACACTATTAGAACTAATGGTTTATCCTCAGTTTTACCTAACATATGCTTATCTGCAAACTTTTTGCTGTGTGTCCTCCATTGGCTCCCACGAAGTCATGTGATTTTTTATTTCAACCCTTCACATTTACTATTCTCTATCTAGGTGTCTCTGGTTAGTTCTGCCTTCTCCCTAACCTTTCATGCTGAAGGCTCTAAAGCTGCTTTTTTGGTCCTGGCTTTTATTTTGCAGTTCTCATATTTTATGGATCTAGCATGGTCTGATGTCATATAACATGAATTCTCAAACTAGTAACTCTAAAGGTGTTTCCAGCTTCAAAATTCCACATATAGCCCAAATATCCCTAGACATTTGACATTTTATGTTAGCTATGCCCTAGGGTTGGACATGTAGCTCAGTAGAAACACAAAAAACGAGGTTGGATTCCCAGCACAAGTACACTAAGTATGGCGTGCAAACCTCTTACCCATAAACTAAGGTGGTAGAGGCAGAATAATCAGAAATTCAAGGTTGTCCTGACTATATAATGAGTTAAAGCCTTAGATACACAAGACTATCATGAAAACTCTCTCTCTCTCTCTCTCTCTCTCTCTCTCTCTCTCTCTCTCTCTCTCTCTCTCTCTCTCTCTCTCTCTCTCACACACACACACACACACACACACACACCAGATAGCTCATCAGGTAAAGGCATTCGCTGCCAAATCTAATGACCCATGTATGATCTCCAGAACCCACATGGTAGAGGGAGAAAACTGACTTGCATAAATTACCTTCTGATTTCCTATGCACAGATGAAGTAAAAAAAAAAAAAAAGTGTAAAATTAAAAACAAAGCCGCAAAACTTATACACTGACTTTCCCTATATCTGTGATATTCCTATTCTTTCTGATTACTTTGGAAGTTGGAATTCCAACTTTCCAGTTCCCATGCTCAAAAGTAAATGATTTTTTAAATATAAGTTTTTCCATACTGGTTTCAAACTCATGGCATCAAGTGGTTCTTCTGCCTCAGTCTCCTGAGTCATTGGTAATACAGGCACATATGTTAGCATACAATGATATGATTTCTCGATATTATCTTCTGATCACAACCAATGTTTTATATACCTAGCAATATATCCAAAACTAGCTTCTGGTTATACCATGATCTGTCTTAACTAACACCACCTTTCTCTTGACTTTCTATAATAAATCCTATCTCCATTGCATTGTGTGGTTCATTACCCCAACATTTGCCAGGGAACTCATTCTAAATCCTAAATTGTACCAAGCAATGTTTCTTCATGAACCCTGCACTGTTTCCCATCTCCCTCACAGTAAACACAGGTTCTGGGCTCTGTTCAATGGTCTATGGTCATGCATGAACTTACTCCCCACTCTCAGTTACTTTTATAATCTCACCACCCCATAGTCATTGCTGCAGACAAGCTGGAGTATGCCCAGTCTTTGCACTGGCTGTGTCTTTGGCTGGGGGAACACTCCCCAGAAACTTCATGCTTAACCTCTTTGTCAAAATGTCCCCTCCTGTAAAAATGTCCCTGACCGTCATTTAACAGTGACACCACTACGATGCTCTAGCATTTATGGGTTTCACGCTGGCCTTTCCTTTGCATATAGCTCTTCACTTTCTAATGTGCCACGCAATTTACTGTGTTATTATTTGTGATTTACTACTTGCCTCCACCAGCTGGACTGTAAATTTCACATGGATAAGGATTTGGTTTTGTTTTGTTCAGTGTTTCATCCCAAGTGTCAAGAATAGTGTGTGGTATTTTATACATGTTCATGTGCTGAATAAATCAGGGTGAAAATAACTCAGATGTCGTGCAAGGAGGATCAAGAATTCCATAGCAGACACCTGACACCAGGGAGGGGTTGGTGGACAGATATGAGGGCCTTTCAACCTCCAAATCATCAGCATTGTATATGACATCTGATGTTAAGAATGATTGCTTAGTGATTACAGGCTAAAGCTTGGCTTTATTAATGATAGGAATCTACGGATGCTCTTGAGAAGACAGGCTCAGTACAAAGAGCACCAATGAGAACATGGTCCTGTCAACCTCTTGTACTAGTAAAAGAATGAAGAGAGAAACAAACATGCAGTTCACAAAGCTAACCAACTGAATCAGAGCTTTGCTTTCTTTGGATGCACTGGTCTAAGTGCATGTTTGTAATAACCTCAGAAGCAACATCAAGCAACAAATGACCGCTCACTGAGTAATCCCATTCATGTGATTTCCGGGGAAAAGCAAGAACATAAACACACTGGACAGACTGGCAATCGCCACATGGTAGACAAGGCAGAAGAGGCTAACAGTAAAGGGTCAGTCAGTTCAAGGGAATTCATTCCTTTGGGTCTTAGGACTGGTCTGTTTCCTGTTTTTGCATGCTGGTGAGAAGAATCTCTGCATATATTAAAATTCTCAGCCCTGTGAACCAGAAAGAAAAAAAAAAGAATACCGCTGCATGTGCATGTAAATTTGTTTAAAATGACATCCCCCATTTACAAGATACTGCTGATGCGCTGCTAAAATCTAAGCTGGAGGCCACTTGCTCATAAATTTGAAAAAAGTGGAAGCTTAATGGTCCCTGGGCTCCTCACGATGCTTGCACTGAGCATCTTTAGATGATCAAGGAGGACTCCTCTGGGCCCAGCTCTTCACATTTGTCCAGTCATGCACTATTTGGCAATGGAAAGTTCTGGGTATGTGTTTCCTCTATGGTGTCATTTGTTAATCCCATTCAGTCTGAGCCGGCCAGTCATCTCTATGTGTGCTGTCAGCTAACAAATAAAAGAGGTATACAAAACTCATGTGCATGGCTTTGCTTTCCACAGCAGGCCTGCTCTTCTCGGTAACTGCATATGCTTAGGCCTGCTTCCTCTTTAGACTTCCTTGCTTCAGCTTTCTATTAACTGGTTCTTTTAAAGGAGGCTGGTTTCCTGAGCTTGTGTCGTGTCTCTCATGCTTGCTTAAAGCGCAAGCTGTTGTCTTTTACAATCCCTACTTACCCCACCTCACATTTTTTGCTCTATTTGAATTCCAAATTAATATGTGGTATTAGTTTATTTTCAAATAAACTTCATCGTGTGTGCTTTGCAGTTATTGCATTTATTAGTATGGTAATATCTTATTTTTGTGTGCATCTTACAGTTCGCCAGATAAATGTATCAGTGCAGCATCTTTTCACCGCATAGTAAGAAGTGGAATTGACATTCAGGTAGCATCGTTTCCATTTCAAAAATTCTGACTCAGAGGTCTAAATTGGTTAAGTAACTTTCTCAAGGTCACATGACCCATCAGACAAGCAGTGCAAGAATTAGATTCCATTAAATGCATGAGATCAGTCATCCTCACTCCTTTTATGAAAAATGAATCCTCACACCATTTTATGTGACTCTGAAACCTATCAGCATACAATCATGTTCTTTGCCTTGTCCTTTAAAAAGTGGGTGAATACTAAGTAACACAGATGTTTGATTCAATTACCATATGAAATTCCATATGCTCTTCAGCACCAAGCCACACTTACATTTTCATGTATGCTACCAGAGGCTGCCCTGTGAGTGCTGTGGACTGCCCTCCCTGGTCACCAGAATCACACCCCTTATAGGTTGCCTTCTAAACTTTAACAGGTGGAGGAATTGCAAGTCTATGGAAGATACCAATTATAATTCTGTCCAGTTACTGGGCAGGTGCTCAAGGCACATGTCTTTTACATATAAAATCTTTGCTTAGAAAGCTTAAGAGCCATCCAAGTTCTCCTGAAAGCAGATTCTTCAATAGCAAATGGCTTTCGGAGGGAAGAGAAGAAACTGCATTAGGGTTTGGGGTTTTCTACTCACTTGTGAGGCATTGTTTCCCAAGAGGAAGTGCTACAATAATGTACACTTTGTACATCCCTCAATACTCAAGCCACAGAAGCCCACTTGCCGCTGCCAATAACACTCCCGAGTTTGATTCTGCTCTTTTGTCTCCTGGTTGGGAGGTCTCTCAGGAATGACTATGAGAAAAGCTACTGATAATAGAAGACATCAGAGCAGACAGGCACACCCAATTGGGATGTGTCATGTGGCCTTTTGTTATTTCCTCTGACTCCTGTCTTCTCTCCAGGTTATATGGTAGCTGTCATCTCAGCCCTTGCTAGCTCCTGACTTTTAGTATGTCAGTTCTCTTCTACCTAGCTTTCTCCTCTTACCTCTGTCCATTTGTGAATATTCTCCAGGCATGGTATTTTATTTTTCAAAGTGTGTTTCAAGTAATGTCATATCTGAGGGGACAGAATAAATTGTACTTTATTCTGAACTCTTTACCTAGCATCCGCACAACACTTCTGACGCTTAGTCTACAGTTGAGCCTAAGCCACTGCCTGCCAGATGATAGATCTCAAGGGTACCAGCTCCTTTGTGTGACTGAGCATTCATCAGACATCTGGAATAGTACCAGATGCTTGCTAGATGCCCGATAAATATTTTTGATTAAATAAATAAATGCTATTTTAAAATTCACACATATTGATATAATGGAGGGACCAGAACCAATGAAATGCACATGCTGACTCTGTAGTGATGAACCAGACACCTTTGTTTTAGCAGTTCCCCTGTCAGAGTCCACTTAGAACCCTTGCTTAGTGAGTCAGCTGGTTTACACAGCAATTTCTCCCTCAAGATCATCTATTCAGAAGGGCGCACTTTCTGTCATTTCATTGATGAATGCACCTGAGTCTTTTTGACTGGTTGTCCAGCGCGCGCTCATGCGCGCGCACGTGTGTGTGTGTGTGTGTGTGTGTGTGTGTGTGTGTGTTTATGCATGCCTGTATGTATGTATGTATATATGTATGTATGTATGCCCTCACATGCTTAGCCCTGTGTGAAGCCTATAATTTAAAAATATGCATCATTCTAGAATATGTAATTCTCATTGATCTTGAAATATATTTGAGTAGAGAGCTTTTCCTTACTCTGTGTTGTGTCTTCACTTTTGGGTGTCTGTAATACCCCAGGAGTGTCTGTGATCCACATCCTGAACTTATGTTTTCTGAGCCTTGTTTTAGTGAGAAAGCCTAACAGAGTGGGCAGCGAAACATTCAAGTGATAGTTCAACTATAAGGAAGTCATCTCCCTGTCCTGAAACACCTTCTGCCTCTAAAGAGCTCATTCTCCAAATTTGTGTCAAAGTGGTTTTTTTTTATTATCCTAAATCTGATCTAACCCAATTCAAATAGCACAGTGAAATCATGAGAAAGGAATCTACAAAATTCAGTTGGTTGTTCAGATTTATTTTGCTTCAGATATTCAATTTAGTTTAAAAGAATTGAATTCATTTGCCACGCTCTCTTTGGGAAGCATTGTGAGCAGTGTAATTTAAAACTGCGCTCCCTTTCACGTGGCCTCCACAAGAAGTCAAGGGGGCTGGTGACATGTGTTTCTCTCATTCTAATGAAGGCCTCTGTGTGAATTGCTCCTTCAGATAGAAAGGTAAAACTACAATGAGTCAGAATTCTCCCAGGGCCTAACATACTCCTAGGGAGTAAAGAGGACAATCCTTTCATACTTAACTCTTTCAGACCCCAAGACACTTTGGGAAAAGTTGCCAGTGGTTCAAGAAACTCGTTTTTGCTGTCAAAGCTGTCTCGGGAGTTAATGGTGAGTGATCACTCCAGACCATTTTTTTTCTAAATTAAGATACCTAGTTTAGATTCTAGGAACAGCAGCAGCAGCAGCAGCAACAATAACAACAGATCGCCATATTTCTTTGTCCACTGTTTTCTAAAAAGGACTGTAAGAGCAATTTCCAAAATAGTAAACTTCTATTTTTGAAATCCAAACAAAAATTTCCAGCATAGCCTCCACATGGCCAACCAGCCTGAGGGACCAAACTGCACGCATCAGGGGAGAAGCAGATGAACACGGCTAAAAGGAACACAAATACAAGACATGTGCAGTATTTTTTGCCCTCACAGAATATTCAAAGGAACAGCACAACTAAACCCCAAATGGAAGAATTCTTATGGATGGGACTATATTTCACTAAAGAATTTTGAATCAAGTTATTCCTTCTGAATTCTAAAACAAGGTAGTGGTGTTAAAAAATGACTGTGTAGTAGATTTAAAAAAAAAAACAGTAATATTTTAACTTACTAGGATTTAACAGCCCCAAAGAAAAATCTATTTAATTTGCCCAAGTCAAATTTACCTTCATCAGGAAAAATATAATAGAGGAAGATTGTGGGTTGAGTACAAAGGGTGGGCTGCAGAATTGCAGAGAGGGAAGGGCCAGGAGGAAGCAGACTATTAAGGAAAGAAACTCTCCAAGAAACAGAATATAATTTTGAATTCAGGATAAATACTGAGGACCAGACACACAACGGATTCTTATCAAGTCTCTATTCAATGCATCTCAGGAAATCGATTTTCAGATTCTGAGTTTATAGCTATCTGCTTTTATATAATGTCACCTTCCTGTACTCTAATGACTAAGATGGATATCCCCAGCCCTGGCTATTTTGATTAGTCATTTCCTTATTTTTGCTCTGACATTTCCTTATTTTTGTTCTGTAATAGTGTTGGGAGGCTGAGTGCAAGAGAGATGCTGTGTTTAGAAGAGTGCTATTGATGTGTGCCCTCTGACAGACTTCCAGGGAGCAAATCATTACTTCTTCTTCATACTTTTAGATTTACTCCATTTTTAAGAGACACTTTTCCAATATGTTTGGGGTATGTGTAGTGGGATGTGTTTGTGCCAGTGCATTTAAAAATCATCAGATATGCACAGCCCAGCCTGGATTGTTATAATGTCTTCAGGATAGAACTCTGAGAGTTGCTGATGAGACTCAATCTCCCTTTTCCTGTGGCCTGGGTACAAGTCTGGTAGATCTTCTAGCATCCCTAGAAAATGTTCCATCAGTATCACAAAATGTTCTTGATGAGGATACAATGGAGTTGACTGCTTAATCTCATAGCATAGTTCATTTTCAATGTTTTTGTGTGTATGTATGTTTGTATGCATGCATGTATGTATGTATGTATGTATATGTGTGTGTGCATGTTCATGTGAGGGTAACCATACAAGTGACTGCACATGCATGTGAACAACCTTAGATGGCCTCTTCCTCAGCACTGTGCACTTTGCTGTTTTCTTCCTCAGACAGATGGTTCACGACTTGGAGCTTGCTGACTTTGCCAAGCTGGCTGACTAGTGAGCTGGGGTGAACCTGTCACTCACTCATCAGAACTGGGATTACAAACCCACAGGGCTGTGCCTAGCTTTCTGCTTTTACATGGGTTCTAGAGATTGAACTAAGATCCTCTGGCTTGCATGGTGTTCTGGATATTTTATGTCAAGTTGAAGCAAGCTAGAGTTATCTTAAAGGAGGGATAGCAATGGATAAAATGCCTATATAAGATACGGCATAGAACATTTTCTTTTTCTTCTTATATTTATCTGTCTATCATCTACCCATATCTATCTATCTATTTATCTATCTATCTATCTATTTATCTATCTATCTATCTATCTATCTATCTATCTATCTATCTATCTATCCATCTATCTACCCAGGGTTTGTTTGTATAGCCTTGGCTGTTCTGAAAATCATTCTGTAGACCAGGTGGGCCTCAAACTCACAGACTCACTTGCCTCTGCCTCCCAAGTGCTCAGATTAAAGACATGTGCCACCACTGCCAGGAACATAGGATATTTTCTTAATTACTGATTGATAAGGGAAAAAACCAGCCCATCGTGGACTGTGTCATCCCTGGGCTGGTGGTCCTGGGTTCTATAAGAAAGCAGGCTGAGCAAGCCCGGGGAAGCAAGCCAGTAAGCAGCACCACTCCATGGCCTCTGCATCAGCTCCCTGCCTCCAGGTTTCTGCCCTGTTTGAGTTCCTGTCCTGACTTCCTTCAGGGATGGATTGCAATGCATAAGTGAAAGCCAAATAAGCCCTTTCCTCCCCAACTTGCTTTTGGTCATGGTGTTTCATTGCAGCGATAGAAACCCTAAGACATACCACACAGCAAGCACTTTACCAAAATGAACTGTCTCATTGGCTTCTCCTGTCATATCTTAATGGCATAAGCATAGCTGGAGACCCTTTTGGTAGTACAATTCTCCACGTGCTTCCTTCCTTTTAATATCACCATGAAGAATAGAAATACAATCTTGTTGGCATCTTACTGCCTAACAGTTCTAGTCACAAGGTGGAAATAGATGCTGCAAGTTAGTTTCATTTAAATATCTATTTACCATGTGGTTTGTTCGTGCTGGCCCCACTAGTCCCCTTTACAGAATTTTCCTCTCCATATCCCTGAACTTGTCAGATGTGGAAGTCAGAATTACCTTGTTCATTGAAATTATTTTAGACCACCATGAAGCCATTTTTACACATACTTTTTCTTCAGAAGAATAATCACTTTACATGCTTATAAGCTCCGATAAGAAGATCTCTAAACAAGATGACTTCATAAATTCAGAACATGAAATGGAGATTTCTTCTCTCCCCAAATAACCATTGAGAAACTCAAGACACATCTTTCTGAAAGAGATTACGCTACCTCTCATAACACCCTAAAGGAAATTCCTATGAATTAATGCAGTGATAAATACTGCATATAGCCCCTCAATACATAGTAACATGCTGTTTTCTAATTAGGATGCAGTGGGGTCCTGAAACACAATTTCTTTCTTTCATATTAAAAGCCAGAATTAGAATAACATGTAAAAGACGACACTCACTCAGGCACACTTCCCCATCATGTGTTTTCAGTGACAGCTGACTAATTTTTGTTTAGAATGTAATGAAATTATGGAGTGAATCTCACTGAGAGAATGGATTTGTTGGTAGTGTTGTAAGTCAGTGAGTAGCACATTTTTTTCTTTCAATTTTGTTATTGCTTAGCACATCACAGAAAATGAAAGCACAGGTTTAAGTTTTAAAGCAACCTGGGATTTAGAACTTACTTTCCATCAAATGCAATTTTTATTTCACCAGAAATAAAGTAATTTATAACTTTTCACTGTTCAACTAGATGAAATTGCCATAAATCCAAAAAATAGCCAGCAGTGTTGTTGAAGGCTGACTTTGTGGGCAGCAGTGTAGAGTGGGGTGGTGTTTGGTGGGACTGGTACTCATTTCCTCTGGACCAAAGCATGTGTGCAGATTTGGGCTGTTGATAGTGTATTCACTGGGAGCTGGAGGAATGGGGCAAGAAAGAAGAGAGGCGAGCATGGCATTTTGTTTAACATCTGGTGCATGAGTGGGGAAATGGTGAAACAACGGTATGAACAACTAACTGATGGTTTGGTTCTGTATTCCAAAATATTTTGCCTTAAAAAATTTTATTTGACATGGTAAATGAGGACAGAGAGACATAACTAAAAAAACCAAGAATACCGAACCTACAGGCAAAGTGTAAACTACCCAAGCTTAATGTGGCCCACAGATGACAAAGCCAGGTCCTGACTCACCAAAGCTGCCATTTTGCAGATAGAAGCTGACTGAAGAAGGAAAGTCTTTTTCCCAGAGAGCAGATACAAGCAGAGAGAGCATCCAAGACCATTCCCAATTGCGAAGTCATAAATGTCAGTTTGTCCATCCAAGGTCAAGGAGGGCCTGGGGGATCTTGGGAGATAGGAAAAGAGGGCCTGTCCTCTTAGAGTGCACTGCCTTAAAACTTTTTTCATCTTTGAACTCCAAATCTGGAAGTGCCAGGGTTCAGTTACTGGTGACAAATTCCATTGAGTCAGGTCAAGGGTTGAAAGACTCCACAAGCCTGGTCTCAGGAGATTACCTTTTGTATTAGATTAGTGGCTCGCTTGAGGATACAAACTCCCCAGATTAACTGATGCCCACCTTGCTCTGTCTTGAATCAGGGGCCGTCAGTAGCTGGCATCGCGGAGATCTGTGCCTTCACCTGCATCTTTTAAGTTACATGTCAGTAGTCTGTGAAAAGTCTAAGAGTAAACTTTATACAATAATGTCAGATATTTTGTCATAATAAGACTATAGATTTTTACTTTAAAAATGAAGAAAATAATCAAAAAATTTAAATGTTGATGCTTAAATTTTCTTTTAAAAACAGAAAACCTCATGTTTTCTGTGAGCCACGTCTTTAGGAGAATGAAGCAGTGGGCGTGGCTCATACTCACAGGATCATATTTTAACCCTGACACTTCCTTCTTTCATTTACAACAAAGACACAATTTCATGGGCACATGTAAACTCCTAAAAATACATAAATAGCAGAGAATTCTTCCTGCTGCCTTTCTAAGAACTAAAATCCACTTGCTATTTTAATCTATGCTTTGGTTTCCTCTTCATCTCAGCAAATATGCATCATAAATGGACAGCAAAGCAATTTTCCATGAGAACTTGGCGTGTCGAGGCGCTGTTCCCTCATGACTTTCTTGTCCAGCAGCCCAGAAGGCAGGGTATACGGACGTTCTTCTGGGCGTGATTTCCTATGTCTGCTCACATAAGAGACACCAACTAGGTTTATAAATGAATCCTGAAAGTGGACCCTATACATTGGGTTGGAAAACTGCGCCGGTTCGGGGTGACTTTTAGAATTAAAGAAGAGTGAACAAACAGGTGTGCTCTCTCCATCCAGATAGCTCTATTCTCCTTGTGTTTGTCACTGCTCTCCTAAACACATTGCCTACCTGTCACCCTCACAGTTTTGGTCCAGTTCATGTATCACCTGAATTATTGCTTACCTTACTCATTTAAATGGACTACTTTCAAAACATTTAACTGACCAAGTTTCTTTGATCCTAAGCGGTGCCATTGAAATCATAGTTCTGACATAGCATATTTTCTCCCCTGTGTTAAGGTTGAAAACACAGCCACTAAAATTGTCATCTCTTAGCAAAATGAGAGATGGGAACAGATCGATGGCTTCCTAGGAGGAAGGCGATGGCACATATTGGGCACCTCAGCAGCCTCATGGTGGTCCTGTGTCTTGACTGTGGTGCTCACACCAAATTGAATCAACTAAAACTGAGATTTTTTTTCCTTTTTTCTTATCTATATTTTAATTGGTGAAATTACATCTCTCTCTTTCTCTACATATATATATATATATATATCATACTATGTATCAATGCAAGGTTTTCATAGGGAAAACTAGGCAAGAGGTACACAAGATCTCTTTATATTGTTTTCTTTTTCTCAGCTACCTATGACTTTGTTTATTATGTTAAGATGAAAAACAGTAAAAAAAAAATACATAAGTTCCTCTGTTAAATTTGCCTTCAGATAATTACCAAGTTGGTTTTGTGTGTGTGTGTGTGTGTGTGTGTGTGTGTGTGTGTGTGTGTGTTCATTGTAGCATTTAGGATATATTTGCCCTAATGTGTATTTATGGTTTATCTGAGATGCTAGTATTGGTCAGGCATATCTTATTTGCCTCCTTGTGAGAAGAGGCCTTGATATGGACCAAGGCTGTCCTAGAATTTGGGGTCCCCCTGCCTTTACCTTCTCTTCCAGTGTCAGGATTACAGGGAAGCATCACATCAAGGTTGTGTTTTATGTAGTCATCATACATGTAACATGTGACAGAAAGCAGAAGAGCTTTGTGAGTACATTATTGGCAGAGAAAGCTCACATGGGCTTGAGACAAGTGCACGGTTGATATAGTTATCAAACTGAATGATGCCTTGTGAGCCCTGTTGGGAAATAGAGCAGACAAGATGCTGTGTGGGTTTCAAGCTCCTGTTGTCTTCCCACATACAGTTTAGGGTATGATCAGCGCTCTGATCCCTGCAACTTCTGCTCCTTGTGCTGTAACAGAAAATTCTTTAGCGACGCTACCTTACCCCAAATTCCCTACCTCACTCCAAAGCAAGGGAACTGTTCAGGCTTAGATAAAGCAGGGCTTTCCAAATAGCAGGAAAACATCCTTTTTATTTTTATTTTTATTTATTTATTTTTTCTTTTGAGACAGGGTTTCTCCATGTAGCGCTGGCTGTCCCGAAATTCACTCTGTAGACCAGGCTGGCCTTGAACTCAGAGGTCGGCCTGCTTCTGCCTCTCAAGTGCTGGGATCAAGGGGGTGAGCCACCACCACCTGGCCACTTTTTATTCTTTTAGTAGAAAGAATTAAAACAACAACAAATAAATCAGAGGCTAGAGAGATGGCTTAGTGCAGGTATGAAGAGGTGAGCTCCAATTCCCAGAGCACACATAAAAGGTCAGGTGTGCAGTTCAAGCGTCTGTAATCCCAGTGATCCTGTGACGATACGGGAGGTGGCGACAGGGGAGTCTCCCAGAGCTTGCAGGCCAGGGAGCCTGAGGCATTCGGTGGAAAACCAATAACGAGGTGTTTTTAAAAAGGTGGCAAATGAAGACTGAAGTAGTTGCCTGACCTTCACATGCACACCATGACCTGTGCCCTCCCACATTCACACACACACACACACACCACACACTCACACTCACACACACCACACACTCACACTCACACACACAATCACACACATGCTAAACGTACACATAGAAAGTAGATAGATCAGTAAGTTAAAAATGTTTTCACCTCAGTAGCATCCAAAACTCTCTGGTATTAGTGATCTGTAGCCCCTTTACTGATGAAACCAATGGTTGTGTTTATTTTACTGTGCCCCAAATAAGCTGAGTAACCAGAGCTATTCTCTTCCTGTCAAAAACATCAGCTCCCCCTTCTGTATAGCATTAGCTTAACAAATTCTAGAATTCTTTGGCCTGTTGGTCTATGCCTTCTCTCCCCCATCTTGATCTGTATTCATGTAGCATGACCTAGGAGGTAATAGAAAACAGTTGGTCTAGGAAGTTATCTTGAAAGTCTATCTCCACCACACTGCAGCATCCACAGAATGCCACAGCACCTGTGCCTACATACACTAGCTACTACAGCTATTCTGTGGCAATATGTGCTGCACAGGATGCTGGGTAATTTCCTCTGACTCTGAGAAAACAGAAAACCACAAGTCATGCTGAAATGGGTGCCACCCTAAGCCGTGTGGTTTGGGGAAAGACTGCACTTGGATTGAAGCGCTCTGGGTGTGACTGACTCCAGCCTTTGTCACTTGCCAGCCAAGAGAATTTGGGAAGGCCTCTTTGCCTCTCCAAACACTGACTTTTTTGTGTGTGCAAAATGGGTATATTTACATCCACACAGCTATAACCCTTGGATTGCAGTTCTGCCTGGGGAGGCACATAAAATGACACCTGTGCATCACAAACTCATATGTTCTCAGTCCACCAGCTACATGAACAAGAAAGTTTCTGAGACCGGTCAAAACAAGATTGACACATCATTGCCTCCTTAGGATTCTGGAACTTTCTGTCAGGTCTCTCAAGAGAAGAAACACTGATGTTCTTACTAGAGAAGCAATTTGAAGTAATATACATATTTATTCTTAAATTGTTTATATGTTTGTGTTTAGGTCATGGCTCCTAATCATTTTCAGAGTAGTACAATTTATCCATGTGTATTTTTTAAATAAAAAGAATAATAAAATAATAAGTTTTCCTAATAAATTACAGAGAAAATCTTGGTGTATTAGTTCTCTTTGAAAGTTAATATTAAAAATATCAGGTTAATTTGAAAGAAAACATGTGCCCTCTCTAATTTGTATATTCGCCATTTCTATTTTTGTAATATATTTTATTAATTTATTCATATTATATCTCAATGGTTATCCCCTCCCTTGTATCCTCCCATTCCTCCCTCCCTCCCATTTTCCCCTTACTCCCCTCCCCTGTGACTGTGACTGAGAAGGATCTCTCCCCCTGTATATGCTCATAGGGTATCAAGTCTCTTCTTGGTAGCCTGCTATCCTTCACACCATTTCTATTGTAAAGTAAGGAAAAATACATTTCTTAATGCTTTTCAGATTATAAAGTTTAGTACTTCCAAATTCACATTTCAGGATAAATATTTAGAAATTCTTTTTTACTACATCATTTCTAATTTTTCACATTCATAAAAATCTTGATGAGAAGATATAAAGATAAAAGAATGATGTTTTTGCATTATAGACACAGGACCAAATGTTGTCTCTGAGGTCAAAAGGACTGTGGGGTATTAGGCTTTTTAAAATTAATTTATTCAGATTACAGCTCAATTGATATACCATCACTTGTATCCTCCCATTCCTCCCTCCCTCCCTCTTTCACCCTATTCCCCTCTCCTAGGTCTATGACCAAGCGGAGACCTCCTTCCCCACTATATGGTCATATTCTTTAGGACACTGACAAGAGTAGACCTCGACCTCACTCATGCTCACCAAATGCTGAGCTCTCTACACAGTCACAGAGGGAAGGTGGCCAAAGTGTTCTGATAGAGGTTAAAAGGTTAGTGTTCTAAAATCACCGCTCACTCCTGACAAATGCCTTCTGGAAAGGTAGGTCTAGACGGATGGCATCTTGCCTATCACCTTCAGGCCTCCCCTTGAGAGTCAAGGCCACACATACATATTTGGAAGACCTTAGGAGGTGATGGGACCAGTTCTGTCAGAGTACACTAGGTGATCTTTAGCTGTCTCCTAAGGTATAATATCACTTGCCAAATAATATTAAGAAAAGCAGCATATGAAGGTCCTGTCTTATCTCTATCCTCACTTACAAAGGAGACCATGAGCATCACCTCACAATTTAAATACAGATAAGGATGCTGTCTATTACCGCTGGGGAAAACCAAATGAGCGCTTGGAAACAAGGTTAGCATGCCAATCATCGCCAACCTGGAAATTGTAGCTCTGAGGACAAATGTTATCTTTGCACTCAGAAAGATGGCATTCATTTAAACAAAATGGAAGATTCTTGCTCAATTGTTTCCCAGTCATACCAGTCACCTGCCATTAACCCAGCACATAACTCTTGCATTCAGGTTGAGTAGCGTTGTTGAAAAGGCAGCCAGACTATTAAACATTCATACATATGTTGAGTAGGAATTTTTTTTTCAACCGCTCATTCCTCATGGACAGAAAAGGTAAGAGCGTGTGGAAGAAGGAACCGCTTCCCCAGGACGGTCCTAAATGGGTGGAAGCAGTATAGCAATTTCCTTATAATTGCATACTTCCGGACTTTATTAAATTTTGAAGAGGTTATCAATTTGGAAGATAACCTAAAGAGTTTACGTTTCATAATTTTACTTTATTGCTGAAATATTTATGCAAATATTCAGTGTAGGAAGATGCTGCCAGATGGAAATGCAATAGTTGTGGAATTCTTCCTGGCATTTCCGACAGAATGTATGATATCGAATCACTTTATGCTAATGTTTTTGCAATGGAATACATATTTTACAGCTACTTTGAAATGCAAATTTAAAAGATCTGAAAACTCTCAAAATCACACCAATGTAAAGTAAACTAACATAAAAAGCAAGTGTTATATAGATAAGTTACAGCCATGCCAGATCAAGCGGATTTTGGTAAAAGTAATGAACTATTTCTTTATACCCGTTGTGTAAATACTCTCTGATATTTAGAAATAGAGCTGTATTTGGCCAGGTTAACATTAACCTGAGATCCTATGACACCTGAGGGCTGCCTTCTTTTCTATCCCACTTCCTCAACGCCCTCCCCCATTTTAATCAAGTAAAATTTGTGACATGGGGTTTGTGGGATTTGCTTGCATCCAAGCCTGCATGGAAGGTGCAAGCTATGTGCCACACATGGGTTCGCATCACGAGAGGATTAACTGGGTTTTTATCAAAGATCATCAGCGCTGATGCTAGTTCGCTACAGCTTATCAAGTCAATTCTCCTGCCACACGTTATGGCTTCTGAGAGTCAGGGCCTCATCCTAAGCCCATGATCCCTGAAGCCTGTGCTCAGAACTGGCCATTTAACTAACACCCAGACCTGTGAAATGACGTTAAAATGCACAGCCTTCTCACTGAGTTCACCGAATGATTCCCTCTTTTCACATGGGGATATATATTTCTTCCAGGATTAAAAAATGGGGGTGGGCATTTGGTTTGAAAGGTGTCATTGCTCTTGACAACTATTTCAATTTCTCCCTTTTGAGATATTTTACCACTGATTATGACACAGAGATTGAATCTGGACAAAGGGGGAAAAAACTTTTCTTGTGAATGATTAAAATGAGAAACCCCACAGCTTGATTAAAATAACCATTTTGGTTTGCTTCATGCTCTAAATATACTCTAGACTATTTTCTCTTCTCCCATTCCTCCACAGTCTCAAAGATATTAAAGGACAACGAACCCATCCACGCCGCTGGAATTCTTGCAGATAACAGAATATTCAAATCCAGTAGAACTGATTAACAGATGTTACTGAATACCGAAATATATTGCATTGCTGATAAAACTACAGCTCCACAGGCAGGTGTGTCCCTGTAGCCTTGTAGTCCTGGGGAATGTATGGATGGAGACAAAGAGTCTCTTAAGACTAGTTTCTTGTAATGATGCTTCAACTGTGATCATTTCTGTCTGAGAGGACTAAGTGCAAGGACTGCGATTCGGTCCTCATGATCAGTTTCATCTGCTCCCTCTCACTGGGAGGAGTTTATCAGAGCACCCACTGCTTTCCTGCCCACCCCCTTTCCTGTTCCTGGAACCCACAGACATGGAACTACTTGCTGTAGCACCGTTTATGGTCCTGTTGCACACCTCTGCAATCCACACATGGGCACTGTGTGGGGTGTCTCCGTGGAGGACAAAGTTTGTGAGGAACTCAGATATACAGTCAGTTGGATGTGAAGCTGTGGGAAAAGTAAAGAAGAAACAGCAGAACCTCCCACCCTGCCTAGAAGAAGCCCTGACCACCATAAATGGGCCCCTTACCAGCAGTGTGCTCTGCTTCGGACTCTTTGCACTTAAAGTCACCTTGCATTTGCAAATCTCAATTTAAGACTGCAGGGGTTTAGTTTATTGATGAAAAAATAGGAGTCCACTTCTTTCCTGAGGGTGCAGGCATTAAAAGCTTATACACAAAACTCTTGCTCATGCCATTAGAACTGTAGGGTGGATTGCTGTAAGGTCCACCCATGCATGCCAGTGACCACAGCAACTTTCCTCACTTAGAGGAGATGCTGTGGGTGATTATTCTTCACAATAAAATTACTATTCTCAACAGTGCACAAACCTAAGCTATTGCAAAGTGAAAGTGGCTCCCGACACATTTGAGGTAAATTAGGAATCACCATCTGGCAGAGAGCATCTCTTCTTAAAATTGCTCTCTCCTTTTTTTAAATTAAAATGGGTCTTAATTAAAAATAGACATGTCAAGAAGTGCAGTGTATCAATTACATGACTGACAATATGCTGACATTTTTTGTAAGACTTATGAACCAGAAATGGGATGTTGTGTTGTCTCTCAAGAAAACAATAAAATACAAAGCATAGAGAAAAGCGGAGTCAAACCAAATATTTTCTGGAAAGTTTTACTGCTTTGGAAAAGAACATTAAAGGGATGTTTACTAATCATTTTATGCAAATAATGAGGTTTTCATTCATTCCTCACCATGAATGACTTGGGAAAATCTCTCAAATGTTCTCGGCAGCCTAGTGGGTGACCCTTACTATTCCAAAGCATATCCTTACTGCCCAGTCCTGCTCGGTGTGTGTGTGAGCATGTGTGTGTTTGTGTGTATGTGCACGTGTGTGTATATGTATGCGTGTGTGTGCATGTGTGTGTGTATAGGGTACACACATGTGTATCTGAGAATATATATTCAGGTTTTCTCACTACGACCTAGGGCTTGCCATTTCCACTAGCCTGTGTGGTCAGAGAGGCCAAGGACCAGCTCATTTCTGCCTTCCCAGCACTGATACTGCAGGTGCAAGCCACCATGGTTAGCCTTTTACATAGGTCTGGGGCCTGAACTCAGGTCCTCATGTTTGAGTGGCAAACACATTATGGAGTGAGTTATTTCTTCGGCCCCTTGGGCTCCCTTTGAGCACCTTCCTGTCCCTTTACCAGCACAAGATTCACGAACCAGTAAGTGCAGCTATGTGATAGGGAGACTGTGGAGGGTGACAGTGAAAGGTGAACATTAAAACCACAAGAAGGACAGATGGCACTCAGACATGTGTGTGTGTGTGTGTGTGTGTGTGTGTGTGTGTGTGTGTGTGTGTTAGAGATCCAGTGAGGTGAGAGGGAGACTAAGAGATGTTGTCACTAAGAGATGTCCTTGGCATGAAGACCAGCATTTGAATCTTCCCATAAGTGCCTGAGGGAGTCCCATGACAGTTATGTCAGAATGCTCAGCTCTAAATGGTTAACGTTTACATGCTAATGGCCACAGTGAGACACATTTTAGCAATAATCATGTAGTTTTGAACTTTGACTGCTTTTCTCAGTTGACGCCTATCACCAGCATCTTCTTTCTTAAAAATGTTTTCTTTTCTATTCTTTTTGTTTTCTTATGCTTCACTATGTCACCATAATTTAGTTTTTAAAAGGTACTTTTGTAGATGTTACTGATGGGTGTTTTGTCTGCACACAGTGCCCAAGGAGGCTACCAGAGGGCCTCAGATCCCTTGCAACTGTCGCACGCAGCCATGTGGGTCCTGGAAACTGGGTCAGTAGAACAGCTAGCCTTGTTAACCACAGAGCCATCTCTCTCTACTAGTGTTCCTTCAACCTGTAGGTCACAACCCTTTTGGGGATCAAATGACTCTTTCCCAGGGGGTCTCCAAAGAGCACCAGAAAACACAGATGTTTACATTACAATTCCCAACAGTAGCAAAATTACAGTTATGAAGTATCAGTGAAAATGGTTTTATGGTTGGGGGTCACCATACAACATGAGGGGCTGTATTAAGGGATTGCAGTATCAGGAGAGTCGAGAACCACTGCTCTAGCCCCTACTAGAATTAAAGTTTCCTAGTAAACTTTTCTATTTTATAATAGTTTAACATTTACATGAAAACTGTGGAAAGCATAGCTAGTTCTCAGTTTCCTCCACTATTAGCATCTTCTCTGAATACAAATCTGACACTACCAACACATAAAAATAGCTACATTGTTGTTAGCTTAAGTTTCTGTTTAACTCAGACTTTCCATAGCACCTCAGGTCCTTTTCTGCTGGACCCCCACGCAGGACACCTTCCCTTCCTTACCTTCATTTATCCTGTCTTTGGGATACCTTTTTTGGGAGGGGAAGTTCCTGAGATGTTTCTCATTTTTTATGACCCTGACAGTTTTGAGAGGCATAGGTCAGGTGTGGGTTTGCATTTCTGGAAAAAGAACATACAAAGTGCTGGGTCACTGCATCACACCAATGGGTCTTTCTGTCAGTGCAGCACAGGCACATGGTCCAAAAAAAAAATACAGAAAAACTGGACATCTCTTTCTTCACTTTAGCTGACATCTAGCTATTTTAACTTTTGTTTTTATTACTTTTAAAATTATCTATCTCTGTGTGGATTTATGTATATGAGGTCAGGTGACTACAGAGGTCAGACAAGGCCTTTAGATTCCCTGTAGCTAAGTTACAGGCAGTTGTGAGCTACCTAATGTGGGTGCTGGGAACTGAACTCAAGTCCTCTGCAAAAGCAGCACATGCTCTGAACCACTGAACCATTTCTCCAGCTCCAACTTCTAAAAAGTTTTATCATAAAGTTAATAGTTCTAAAAGATATAATTCTTGGAGATCCAAGATGGCGGCGAGCAGTGTGGACCGCGTTTGGAGGCTCCAGTGAACAATTCAGGGAATTGCACAGATTTCTGAGCCAGGAACACCGAGGTCCGAACATCACGGCAGCGGGAGTGCTCCACGGTTCAGAGGGACCAGGGTGCGGAGGACCTGCGTGCCCCTGCACACGGGAGGAACTTGGTTTTTTCTCTGATCGGAGCGGCAGCGGCAGAGGCAGCAGCACCAGCGGCACCAGCAGCGGCGGCTGAGGTTTGCAGCTCATAGCCTTCCGGTGGAGGCGATTGGTGTGGTGGCTGGTGGGAATTGCTGCGGGAGAGGGGACTCGGGGCAGGATTTGGGTCGCGTGGAGCCTTTGGACCCAGACTGGACTCGGCGTACAGTTCGGCCCCAGAGTCCTGGGTATTGGCCCGGCCCAGCAAGCAATTCTGCCTGAGGCACTAACTCAGCGTAGCCATAGCTCCCCTGCTGTGGCACAGGCTTAGTTGAGCTCACAGTCCAACACTAGGCACCACCTCAGCTCAGCGGCAGCTCCCCTGCGGTGACACAGTCTGGGCGGAGCACTTGGTTTCACCACAGGCGCTAACTTAGAGCAGCTGCAGTTCTCCTGCTGTGGCGCAGGCTTGGTGACGTGCTCAGTTCCATCCTAGGCACCACCTCAGCTCAGCGGCAGCTCCCCTGCGGTGACACAGCCCAGGCGGAGCACTTGTTCCACCACTGGCGCTAACTATGAGCAGCCGCAGTTCTCCTGCTGTGGCGCAGGCTTGGTGACGTGCTCAGTTCCATCCTAGGCACCACCTCAGCTCAGCGGAAGCTCCCCTGCAGTGACACAGCCCGGGCGGAGCACTTGTTCCACCACTGGTGCTAACTCAGAGCAGCCGCAGTTCTCCTGCTGTGGCGCAGGCTTGGTGACGTGCTCAGTTCCATCCTAGGCACCACCTCAGCTCAGCGGCAGCTCCCCTGCGGTGACACAGCCCGGGCGAAGCGCTTGTTCCAACACTGGCGCTAACTCAGAGCAGCCGCAGTTCTCCTGCTGTGGCACAGGCTGGACAGAGCTCTCGGTTCCACCAGCTCTAAGACTCTGGTTGGACACAGTGTGCAGTTTGAATCCAGAATTCCTGGCTGAGATTGGTGGTCAGTTCGGGCCCTGAGTCAATAACTGACCACAGCACGCACTTTGGGCCAAAAGGCCCTAGTGGAGCTTGGTGCGTAGTCCCAGCCCAAAAATTCCTGGCTGACCCTGTTGTGCATTTTGGGCCCAAAATCCCTAGCTGAGCTTGGCAGACGGTTCAGTCCTGAGAATCTAGCTGAGTTCTGCCCGTGGTTCGGTCCCAGTGCTCCTGGCTGGACTTGGCAGGAAACACAGAAGGCTGTGGATACCTGGCCTGACCCAACGCTCATTCAGAGACCCAGAACAATTGGCAGGATCCACAGCAGAGGGGGACTGAGGATCACTGGCTGTGAGAGACCAGAACAACAGGGCTAACCTCCTAACATCCCACCAGTGAAGCTTTGAGCTCGCAGCCTAGGGAAATCGTAAGAAAACAAGTGATCTATCGTCAGCCCCTCCATTCAACTCTGGAAGCTACCCACAAAAACAAGACGGCAAGATGTCTAAAGGACAACGAAAAAGCATACGCAAAAAACCCCAAAACAACATGGCGTCTCCAGTTTCCAGCTATCCAAAGAAAACCACCCAGAGAACTCAAATACAATGGAAATACAAGAAAAAATGACCTCAAATCCTTAGTAATGAGGATGATAATGGAGGAGGAAACAAATAAAATTCGTAATCAAATGCAGGAAGACACAGACAAACAGGTGAGAGACATAAAAGAAGCACATAGAGTGGAACTGGAAAAATTGCAGGAAAATGCAAACAACCAGATGAAAGAAATAAGTAAAACGGTTCAAGCTCTGAAGACCTATAAAGAGGCAATGGAAGGAAACTCAGGAATATACAAAAAATCAGATGAAAGAAATCAAAAAATCAGTTCAAGATCTGAAAATGAAAATGGATTCAATGATAAACACACAGACAGAAGAAAAACGAGAACGTGAGACCTCAGAGAACAAGGCGAGCAAACACAGAGGTGAGCTTTCTAACAGAATCCTAGAGATGGAAGAACGAATCTCAGGGCTAGAAGATACAATCACAGATATTGAATCAACCATTAAAGAAAATGCCAAATCTGGAAAACTCCTGACACAAAACATCCAAGAAATTAGGACACCATGAAAAGAAGAAATTTGCGGATAATAGGCATTGAAGAAGAGAAGACATCAGACTCCAGGGCCCAGAAAACTATTCTCAACAAAATCATAGAAGAAAATTTCCCCATCTAAAGAAAGAGATGCCTATAAACATACAAGAGGCCTAAGAACACCAAATAGAATTGACCAGAAAAGAAAAACTGCCCGCCACATAATAATCAAAACACAAAACATGCAGAACAAAGAAAAAAATATTAAAAGCTGCAAGGGAAAAGGGCCAATAACATTTAATGGTAAACCTATCAGAATTACACTCTGACTTCTCAGCAGAGACCATAAAAGCCAGAAGGGCCTGACAGAGATCCTGCAAACCCTAAGAGAACACAGGATGCCAGGCCAGACTACTTTACCAGCAAAATTATCAATAACCATTGATGGAGAAAACAAATATTCCATGACAAAAACAGATTTAAACAGTACCTATCCACAAACCCAGCTTTACAGAAGGTACTAGAAGGAAAACTCCATCCCAAAGGGTCAAGCTACAACCAAAAACTACCCAGGAAATAGATAACTATCCCATGGCAAAAACACAACTACACAAACACTCGACTGGAAACAACATCAAAATTAAGACTCTTAACAGTCACTGGTCATTAATATCTCTCAACATCAATGCCTCAATTCTCCAATAAAAAGACACAGACTAACTGAATGGGTACATAAACAAGATCCAACATTCTTCTGCACCCAAGAAACACATCTCACCCATAATGAAAGGCATTACCTCAGGGTAAAAGGTTGGAAAAAAATATTCCAAGCAAATGGTCACAAGAAGCAAGCAGGTGTAGCCCTTTTAGTATCGAACAAAATAGACTTTCAACCAAAATTAATCAAAAGGGATGAGGAAGGACCATTCATACTCATCAAAGGTAAAGTCAACCAAGATGACATCACACTTCTGAACATCTATGCTCCCAATACAAGGGCACCCACATATGTAAAAGATCTCCTAAAAAAGTTTAAACCACACATCGATCCCCACACAATAATAGTGGGAGACTTCAACACCCCACTCTCACTGAAGGATAAGTCACTGAAACAGAAACTAAGCCGAGAAATAACATCATTAACCAATGCCATGGGTCAAATGGATCTAACAGATATCTATAGAACCTTTCACCCAAACAAGAAAGAATACACCTTCTTCTCTGCACCCCATGGAACCTTCTCCAAAATTGATCACATGGTAGGTCACAAAGCAAGCCTCAACAGATACAAGAGGATTGAAATAATACCTTGTATCCTATCAGATCACCATGCTCTTAGGCTGCAATTCAACAACAACAGAAATAACAAAAAGCCTACACGTTTGTGGAAACTAAACAACTCTCTGCTAAATGACACCTGGGTCAGGGAAGAAATAAAGAAAGAAATCAAGGAGTTTCTGAAATTCAATGAAAATGAAGAAACAACATACCCAAATTTGTGGGATACATTGAAAGCAGTGCTAAGAGGAAAATTCATAGCACTAAGTGCCTTTAAAAAGAAATTGGAAACATCGCACATAAGCATCTTAACGACACAACTGGAAGCCCTAGAAAAAAAAGAAGCAGAAACACCCAAGAGGAGTAGACGCCTGGAAATAATCAAACTCAGGGCTGAAAGTAACAAATTAGAAACTAAGAAAACAATCCAAAGAACCAACAAAACCAAAAGCTGGTTCTTTGAGAAAATCAACAAGATAGACAGACCATTAGCCAAACTAACTAAAAGGCAGAGAGACAGTATTGAAATCAACAAAATCAGAAATGAAAAGGGAGACATAACAACAGACACTGAAGAAATTCAAAGAATCATAAGATCCTACTTTGAAGGCATATACGCCACAAAATTTGAAAATCTAAGGGAAATGGACGATTTTCTTGAACAATTTCACTTGCCAAAGTTGAATGAAGAACAGATAAACAAGCTAAATAGTCCCATTTCCCCTACAGAAATAGAAGCAATCATCGATGGTCTCCCAACCAAAAAAAGCCCAGGGCCAGATGGTTTCAGTGCAGAATTCTACCAGACCTTTAAGGGCGAGCTAATACCGATACTCTTCAAGCTACTCCAAAAGATAGAAATGGATGGAAAATTACCAAATTCATTCTATGAGGCCATAGTCTCATTGATACCTAAACCTCACAAAGACTCAACAAAGAAAGAGAATTTCAGACCAATTTCTCTTATGAACATAGATGCAAAAATACTAAATAAAATACTTGCAAAACGAATACAGGAGCACATCAAAGATATCATTCATCATGACCAAGTAGGCTTCATTCCAGGCATGCAGGGATGGTTTAATATACGGAAATCCATCAATGTAATCCACCATATAAACAAACTGAAAATAAAAAAACCACATGATCATCTCCTTGGATGCAGAGAAAGCATTTGATAAAATTCAACACCCATTCATGTTTAAAGTTTTAGAGAGATCGGGGATACAAGGCACTTTCCTCAACATAATAAAGGCTATATACAGCAAGCCAATAGCCAAAATCAAAGTAAATGGTGAGATACTCAAGGAAATTCCTCTCAAATCGGGAACAAGGCAAGGCTGCCCACTCTCTCCATATCTCTTCAATATAGTACTCGAAGTTCTAGCCAGAGCAATAAGACAACAAAAGGAGATCAAGGGTATCCAAATGGGAAAGGAGGAAGTCAAATTATCCCTCTTTGCAGATGATATGATAGTGTACATAAGTGACCCTCAAAACTCCACCAGAGAACTCCTAAAGCTGATAAACACCTTCAGCAAATTGGCTGGATACAAAATTAACTCAAAAAAGTCTGTAGCCTTCCTATACACAAATGACAAGCTTGCAGAGGAAGAAATTAGGAAAACCACACCCTTCACATTAGCCACAAGCAATATAAAATATCTAGGAGTTACCCTAACTAAGCAAGTGAAGGACTTGTTTGAAAAAAATTTCAAAACTCTGAAGAAAGAGATTGAAGATGACCTGAGAAGATGGCGTGATCTTCCTTGCTCATGGATCGGGAGAATTAACATAGTAAAAATGGCCATCCTACCAAAAGCAATCTACAGATTCAATGCAATCCCTATCAAAATAACTACACAATTTTTTAAAGACATTGAAAGTTCAATTCTGAACTTCATATGGAAAAACAAAAAACCCAGAATAGCTAAAACAATTTTGTACAATAAAAGGTGCTCCGGAGGAATCTCCATACCTGATCTCAAACTGTACTATAAAGCAATAGTACTTAAAACAGCATGGTACTGGCACAGCAACAGGCTGGTTGATCAGTGGAATCGAATCGAAGACCCAGATATGAATACACACACATATGGTCACTTGATTTTTGACAAAGAAGCCAAATCCATTCAATGGAAAAAGGATAGCATCTTCAACAAATGGTGCTGGTCTAACTGGAGGTCTATGTGTAAAAAAATGCAACTGGACCCATATTTGTCACCTTGCACAAAACTCAAATCCAAGTGGATTAAAGACCTCAACATAAAACCAGAGACACTAAGCCACTTAGAAGAAAAGGTGGGAAAGAGCCTGGAACATATTGGCACAGGAGACAACTTCCTGAACAGAACACCAACGGCCCAGGCCTTAATGTCAACCATTAATAAATGGGACCTCATGAGGCTGAGAAGCTTCTGTAAGGCAGGAGACACTGTCAAGAGAACAAAGCGACAGCCTACAGACTGGGAAAAAATCTTCACCAACCCTAAATCTGACAAAGGTCTAATATCCAAAATATATAAAGAACTCAAGAAATTAAACACCACCAAACCGAATAACCCAATTGAGAAATGGGGCTTGGAACTAAACAGAGAATTCTCAACAGAGGATTATCAAATGGCTGAGAAACACTTAAAGAAATGCTCAACCTCCTTAGTCATCAGGGAAATGCAAATCAAAACAACTCTGAGATTCCATCTTACACCCATCAGAATGGCTAAGATCCAAAATTCAAGCGACACCACATGCTGGCGAGGATGTGGGGAGAGAGGAACACTCCTTCATTGCTGGTGGGAATGCAAACTAGTACAGCCACTTTGGAAATCTATCTGGTGCTATCTCAGAAAAATGGGAATAGGGCTTCCTCAAGACCCAGCTATTCCACTCCTTGGAATATACCCAGAAGATGCTCCAGCACACAACAAGAAAATTTGCTCAACCATGTTCATAGCAGCCTTATTCATAATAGCCAGAACATGGAAACAGCCTAAGTGTCCCTCAGTAGAAGAATGGATAAAGAAACTGTGGTACATATACACTATGGAATACTACTCAGCTATTAAAAACAAGGAATTCCCGAAATTTGTGGATAAATGGATTGAGCTAGAAATGATCATAATGAGTGAGTTAACCCAGAAGCAGAAAGAATCAAATGGTATATACTCACTTATATCTGCTTACTAGCCCAAGGGGCATGTCCCATGAAAGCCTTCACTACCAGGAAACTGGGACAGAGGGGAGGGCATCCTATTGGGACTCTAAATGAGAGACGCATGGGAGAACAGCAAAATAAAAGGATCCAGAGGGTCCTAGAAATCTACAAGTAGAACAATATGATAGGCAGATTTGGGCCCAGGGGTCCCGCTCAAACTAAGGCACCAGCCAAGGACAATACAGGAGGTAAACTTTAAACCCCTTCCCAGATCTAGCCAATGGTCAGAATATTCTCCACAGTTGAGTGGAGAGTGTGATACGACTTTCTCACGTACTCTGGTGCCTCACATTTGACCATGTCCCCTGGAGGGGGAGACCTGGTAGCACTCAGAGGAAGGACAGCAAGTAGCCAAGAAGAGACTTGATACCCTATGAGAATATATAGGGGGATGTAATCCCCCTCAGGAGCAGTCATAGGGGAGGGGAATAATGGGAAAATGGGGGGGGGGAGGAATGGGAGGATACAAGGGATGGGATAAACATTGAGATGTAACAAGAATAAATTAATTAAAAAAATAAATAAATAAAAAACAAAACAAAACAACAAAAAAAAAAACAAATGTATTGTTCTTAAGGCAATGGCAAAATTTCCCGCAAATTTTAAATTTATATTTTGATTTACCAATAATATCTGTTTATGTTGATAAGATATATTGAAAGGGAAAATATTTAATTAACATTAAAGCAACCAGAACAGCAGAGCTCTCTAACTCATAAGTGCAGGTCTGCAGGTCTGCTAGCCCAAGGCCCCAGATGATAAGTCACAAAGAATGCGGAGCTAAGAGACAAAGGCCTACTGAGTGTTCCAGGGACCGGCTGGCCATAAAAGATAGAGAGGATACACAAGGACAAATTCCTGAGAGAAACAGGTACCAGACATGGTTGAGTGAGTCATGAGCTAAGACCCCTCATCCGATCTTATGGTGTTTGCTTAATCCCCTCTTGAGGCCCGCACACATGTTCCAGGTTTGAGTTTAACCAGATGTGTTGTTAGCTCAGATAAACATCTACCCTCAGGTCCGAGAAAAACAGGAACCAAGGACTCTTCCCGTGTGATTAAGTCTGACCTTACCCCAGATCTGCCTAAGCAATTTGTTGATGTTCAAATGTTTGAAATAACCAATCCTGTGTGGCAGCGCCAAAACTTCCCGCTCCCCCTGACCTTTGTTCATATAAACCCCAAACCTCTGGGCTTGTGGGTCAACCCCTCTGTCTCCTGCGTGAGATACGTGTCGACCTGGAGCTCCGCCAATAAACTGCCTCATGTGTTTATAGCAAAAAATAATAATAATAAATAAATAAATAAATAAAAGATATAATTCTTGACACTATATATTCGTGTGTGTGTATATATATACACACACACACATATATATATATTAAAGACACACACACACACACACACACACACACACACACACACACACATATATTAAAGATCAAGTTGAAGCATTGCTTTTAAGTAGAACTAATAGAATTGGATATGAAGTGATTCAATTTCAATGCTGGCCACTATCCATTTTAATATGTATTTGCAAAGGGCTCCTGATTTGGATATTGAAAGTAGTAATCATTATTCCCACCCTAAGAAGGAATATTTAAAAAATAGATATCCAATAAGCCCACCAAAACAAAACAAAAGCCTGACAGAGTATAAACATGCCTAAATTAAGCTCCAGAAAGTGGTAAGTCCTTCATGGGAGAGTAGAGATCCATCGCTGCTCCACAGAGACGGGTGGGAAGGTGCCAGGCAACATTAAATGAATACTGAGCAGCTGCTGGCGGACTGGCATGATGGATGATTTCCCCCAGGAGGCCTATCATCTCTAAGAATATTCATTTATCTACATAGTCACTCACAGCTCTCCCGGGAGTAATGAAAGGAAATATGTCCGAAGCACGGATATCAAAGGAGGCAAGCTGAGGGCGATGTCCCTTTGAGGTACATAGATATTGTCCCAGGCCAAACTCTCCTGAAAGATGCAAAGTACTGTGGGACACTGAAGAACAGTGGACACCAGAGGCTATCTGAGCTTTCAACTACCAAACACCAGTGGCCAGCAGCAAGAGAACTAAAGATGTGCCTTCCAGACCATTTCAGGTCTTCACCAGGCACAGGGCAGCAACATTGCTGCAGACAAATAGGGTAAAGATACTGCCCCTGCTGCAGAATGAAAGAGACAAGACTAGATAATGAAGGCAGCTCCCGGTTGACACAAAAGCCAACAGCAGCTGGACTGTAAGCAGGGAGACGTCACCCGTGGCTCCAGGACTTGGCAGCACAGGAAGGCTTTCTGGAATCTTCCCAGTGCTTTGGCGTAAATCCATGTTGAAAGGAAAGCCCGGGCCATCCCTCTCAGGTATCTGCAGTGAGGGTTGGACCACAGAGAGAGATAGGTGCAGAAGCTCCAAGTCTGATCAAATACACTTTAAAGCCACAGTGAGAGCTTCGTAGAAAAGTGGTGTTATCTTTTCTTCAGTCCCTGCTGATCGCTTATATAAAATGGACACACACACACACACACACACACACACACACACACACACACACACCACAATTTACAAGGAGTAGTAAGAAAGTAAGATTTGTGAACAAGAGAGAAGAGGATCAACAAAAGTAGATTCCAAACTGGCCCAGAGGTCTGGATTTTCCACGGGAGGTGAAAGTAACCACGCTGACCTTGTAAAATGGGCTAGAGTATGGATGGACACCAGAATGAGGGATTGAGCAATTTTATAGTTGTATTTACCTACTGAGTACAATATGAATTTTATAATGTAAAACCCCTCATTGATTACTCCACCTAATTCTCTGTAAATTTGTAAATTATTAATTATTTTAAAGTTATGTCCTGACTATTAAGGTTCCAGTATTTTAAAGATCTCATTTATTATCATTTTAATTATCACTATTATTGCTGATATGCCATGTTTTATTAAAACAACAAGTTTTCTGGGCCCTGGGGGCTTTTCTCAAACTACTGCACCAACCAAGGACAATACTAGCAGTAAACATCGAACTTCTATTCTGATCTAGCCAATAGATAGGACATTCTTCACAGTTATGTGGAGAGCAGGCAATGACTCTGACATGAACTCTGGTGCCCCATATTTGACCACTTCCCCTTGGTGGGGTGGCCTGATGGCACTCAGAGAAAGGATAATCAGGCTATCAAGATGAGACTTGATAGATAACTTATGACCATATAGTGGAGGAAGAGGTCCCCTTTGGTTACAGACCTAGCGGAGGGGAATAGGGTGAAAATAGAAGGGAGGGAGGAATGGGAGGATACAAGTGATGGGATAACAATTAAGTTGTAATCTGAATAAATTAATTAAATTATAAAAAACAACTTTTGAGAGATAAATACTAAAGGTTAAATTATCTTATTTGAATAATATTTGTGAGCTGAATCAAATCATTTTTCATCTGATCATCTATAATTGAGCAAGAATTACCTCAACAGAGTAAGACAGGGCTTATCCATTGATTCTTTTTCTATTTATCATTTTAAATAAGCCTGAAAAATCTATGTGAGAATGGATAAGAATTCGTTTGTTGACTGTCATTAATAATTAGATGCTTACCAACAGCATCTGTCACCAAATAATATGTTTGATTATCAATTAATGATTGTTTTCAGATCTTCTTCAATTGTATTAAAGACAAATAATTAGAAACTATGTGACTTATAAAGCTATTTGCTGCCCTGTATCTTAGTTAGGGTTACTACTTCTGTGATGAAACACCATGACCTAAAAGCAAGTTGAGGAGGAAACAGTTCATTTAGCTTGCACTTCCATATCATAGCTCATCATCACAGAAAGTCAGAACAGGAACTCAAGTAGGGAAGTGACCAATAGATGGGTGGTACTGGCTTGCTCCTCATGCCTTGTTCAACCTGCTTTCTTATAGACTGCAGGACCCAGGCATGGCACCACCTACAAGGGACTGAGCCCTCCTCCATCACTAATTTAAAAAATGCCTTACAGGCTTGCCTGTAGCCTATCTTATGGAGCCAGCTTCTCGCGTGAGGCTTTCTTCTCTCTGATGATTGTAGCTTGTGTGTCAAGTTGGTATAAACTAACTGGTGCACCTAGTTATTAGACTCAGTCTTCTTATTAAAAATCAACATCAATATGTCTTAATCCTGGAGATTCACATGCTGGTATATGCAGTGCACACAATTTGAGATATCTTTAAGGAGAAGGGTAGCTTTGGAAGGAGATGGAGTGTTTTCAAGCATATTCATTGTAGAGAATGCTTAACAGCAAGGTAAGATTCTGTGAACTTTAGTCCATTAAGTTCCACCCACGCCCTCACAGTCTTTGGCAAATATTATTGTGGCTGTACTTTGAGTGCCATAGACTTGAAACGTCCCTTAAGTAAGTCAATGCATGGACTGCTTTCCTTTCTATCAGATGTCATGGGAGGGAGCATTGTATTTAGATGCATGAACCACTGCCTCAAATACAGCTTCGTATTCTGTAGAAAACATCCATGGAGGGACACTTCCTAACTCTCCTCCTGCCTGTTGAGGAAACTTCATGAAAGAGTCAGCAGTTCTGAGGAAGGTGATGTTTGTTACGTTGGATAGACTTAAAAGCCCATTGGCAGAGACAAACAACAGTGCTCATTCAAGGGGA
Organism: Acomys russatus; assembly: GCF_903995435.1. Taxonomy (NCBI): domain Eukaryota; kingdom Metazoa; phylum Chordata; class Mammalia; order Rodentia; family Muridae; genus Acomys; species Acomys russatus. Next base: position 43,262,160 of record NC_067151.1, on the reverse strand, counting down.
AACAAGGAGTTTCTTTACTAAAATAGCAAGGAAACAGACGCGTGATCAAACATCACAGTGCTGTCATCTTAGTAAAAAACACCAAGGGGGTCTTCTTCTAATTATGTTAATCTTGGCAAAGACAGTATTTATCATTTTGAAGACTTCAGAAACCTTTGTACTTTCTGAAATGGCCCAAGATGGCAATTCTTTGATGTAAAGGGCGTGGATAACGACAGATGAGAGCTAGAGCTAGTTTCTTTTCATTTTCTCATCAAGCTGCCTGTGGATATCTATGGAACTTAGGAATATTTACACAGTTGGCTGTCATTGTCAGGAAAGATCTCAACACTCGAGATGGATCCTGTTATCAAAATGAAGCAAACTGAAATAACATATTTCTTCCTCAGTTAGAAGTCATTTCCAGAGTATATGAGCTCAGATTTCCAAAGTATCTTTGGCTGGGAATTATGTTATGCTTAATATATGTTCTCTAAGCACAGACTTTTACATTTGGAAATACAAAATCATTGACTTTATTCCAATGTGCTAAAAATGAGTCTTAGGATCAGCCATAGAACCCAACATCCTATTAGACCATTCAGAGAGCTGAACAGCTGTGTGGATGGATTTAGGTTTGCAGTGCTTATTACCACAATCCAAGCTATTATCATTTTTTACCTGGATTACAAGAGTAGCTTCTTCTTTTTTTTTATAGTTTTTTAATTTTTTAAAATTAATTTATTCTTATTACATCTCAATGTTTATCCCATCCCTTGTATCCTCCCATTCCTCCCCCCCCATTTTCCCATTATTCCCCTCCCCTATGACTGTTCCTGAGGGGGATTAACTCCCCCTGTATATGCTCATAGGGTTTCAAGTCTCTTCTTGGTAACCTGCTGTCCTTCCTCTGAGTGCCACCAGGTCTCCCCCTCCAGGGGACATGGTCAAATGTGAGGCACCAGAGTACGTGAGAAAGTTATATCCCACTCTCCACTCAACTGTGGAGAATGTTCTGACCATTGGCTAGATCTGGGTAGGGGTTTAAAGTTTACCACCTATATTGTCCTTGGCTGGTGCCTTAGTTTGAGCGGGACCCCTGGGCCCAAATCGGCCTATCTTAGTGTTCTACTTGTAGGTTTCTAGGACCCTCTGGATCCTTCTACAAGAGTAGCTTCTAACTTGGTTTTTCTGCTTTCACTCCTGGATCCAAGCCTGTGTCCTACTTGCAATGGCCAAGAATAAAACTCATGGTAATCTTAGTTGCTTTAAGGTCCTACTCAATATGGTCTACCATTACTTCTGTTCTTTCATCTTCCGCTATACTTTTACTTCCACCACCCTGAGTCTTGGCTGATCTTTGTCTTGCCATGTAGGCTGCGCTCTCAGCCCACCAACTTCTTTCCTTGACCTATGAACAGAAGCAGAGCTATCTGGAAGGTTCACCACCATCTTTCTCAACTACAACCTCCACAGCTTTCCCTGGCTCTCCTATTTAAGATTACAAAACTCGATAATTCCCTAATATCTTTTTATTATTATTTCTTTTTCTTTGCATTAAAAGACAAGCATTTATAATCTATTTATTTCCAATAACCAATAAAAATTCCAGCCCAAAGAAAGAACTCCGCAAATATTTATTAGTGTTGGGTTGTGAAAGAATCAACCAGACTTGTGATACATCATAAGTAGTTATGAAAAAAGAACAAATGAAGCTAATTGATTCCACCTTGACTTTCCTTCTTTATCCGTGTGTGTGTGTGTGTGTGTGTGCGCGCGCACTCGCGTGCACATGCACAGGCATGGCTGTTTAGGCCAGAAACTAATTTTGGATGCTATTCTTTAGGAGACATCCATTTTGTTTTGTTGAGACAAGGTTTCTCACTGAGAGCTGGAGCTCTCCAACTTAGCTAGACTGGTTGGCCTGCAAACCTTGGGATCCACCTGTCTCTACCTCATGGCCTGGGATTGTGAGGAAGTACCAATCAGCATGTCACGCTTTCCCCATTTGGGTTCTGAGGAGCAAATGTAGGTGATCATTCTTATACAACAAGCACTTTACTTACTGGGGTATTTTCTTGGCCTGACATTTTTTCAGTGTCAACATTTAAGCCAAACCAATGTAAGCAAAGACAACTTCCATCTAGATAATAGCAGGGTGTGTTTATGGCTAACAATAAAAAGTATTTTAGATGTTTGATGGTATCCATGTCTATCTCCACTAACGATACACTTGTTTTAATTAAAATAAGACAAATAGTACCAACTAAAGAATGTGTTTCAAGATTTCTTGACAGAAGGATTTTGGCACAAAGTTATTACTTGGCCCTTAATGGTACAAAGAATAAAACTATGGTCCATATTTCTAACCCATCAGGACTAAGTAAGTAAGTACAATTTAATCATCTCCTGAATTCCAATGTTTACTTGAAAAAAAATCATATTAGCACCTGCTAGGATGGCTAAAATTAAGGTGACTGACTGTAACAAGGGCTGGCTAGGGTATAGAATTTCTCAGGCAACCCACCTAGATTTTTTTTTGCTCAAGGGAAATAAAAAAAACAAAATTTATACAAACCTGTATATACACATTTATGACAGCATTATGCAAACTGTAACTAATTAGACATAAACTGTAACAGTTCAAACATTTAATGGGAGAATAAGCCAACAAAATTACAACCATGCAACAGAATGGACTAAACAGTATTCATCAATATAAAGGCTGAAACTACTACTGGTATTTATAAAAACATGAATGGCATTCAAAAGCAATCAACTAGGTGGAAGAAGCTGTGTGGTGCACACTTGTAATCCCAGCACTCAGGAGGCAGAGGCAGGTAGATCTCTGTGAGTTCGAGACCAGCCTGGTCTACAAAGTAAGTCCTGGATAGCCAAGGCTACACAGAAAAACCCTGTCTCAAAAAACCAATAAAACAAAACAAAACCACCCACAAACAAACAAACGAACAAAAAACTAGGTAGAAGAAATCCGTCAGTCTTGTACGGTGGATAACTCCATCTGTATGCCATTTTGGAGAAGGCATGGGACAGAGAGCAGGTTAGCTTTATTAAGAGTTAGGGAACATAGGCTGGTTCGACTGAAGAATCAATGTAAGAAAACCATGGTAAGTATATATATGATTGTTTTCCCTCATTATCATAGTAGTGGTGACCCGAACACCTACGTGCATATGTCAAAATTCATAGGAATTTCCATCAAAACAAAACTCTTTCACTAAAAATTTTATAAATGTCAGTTATTGAAAAACAGGAAAGACATGGCAGGACTCTCTAGCACAGGCTTTGGGAAACTTTGAAGGAATGCATATCAAATCCTGTGTCTAGTAGTGTTGCTTGTGGATGACTGACCATGACCCATGCCCTTACTCACCTCTCCCCTTGCTACATGCACAATTAGATGATGAGCACTCTCACCTGAGATGCTTTCCACACTCTCAGGTGACCTTGGCCGTGTGTTTGAATAAGCCATTGAGCCTCGTGTTTCAAAACTGGCAGGAATGTGTTTACGTCTTGTTCTTTCTCCTATTATCTGTTTGTCTCAGCAAAATGTATAGAGCTAATCCTTGGAATTCAGAATTATATTTCTAGCCCATCACTACTAAATGCTAATTAATCACTCCTATAGGCCAATGTTTATTTAAGAAATTATATAAAATTCATGTAATATAAGTTTTAAGTATTTTTCAGCTCTGAGGTAATAATGGAATTTTCAAAAAGTTGATACCATGTGATACCACGCTAATTCAAGAATTTGGCCTAAAGGTTGGCTTCAAGCTAGTGTGTCTAAAACAATCATTGCAAGAAAGCCTATGTTCATAACAACAATCTTTAATATCTTCTATTTCCTATTATGTCTCCTGTGACCTTGTCTAACGGAACCATGACAACTGGATAAATTGTGAATTTTAATTTTATCCTCAAAGGAAGCATCAATGGTGTGTGTGTGTGTGTGTGTGTGTGTGTGTGTGTGTGTGTGTGTGTGTGTACGAGTGTACTGCTAATAGCTAGATATTGATTGGTTTCAACATAACAGAAGAGCAAGACCATATTAGTGATACCCACAGCAAACATTTGCTTATTCTAGATACTGTAAGAAGAGTTTTGCTTTATATTTTCAATTATTCCTCCTATAAATTCTCACAGAGCTTGAATTTCTGAGCCTTATATCTGTCCTTGGGGATCTAAGTGTCCCAGACAAAAATGGATCTAAAGAAAACATGCTTGCAATTTTAATTTTATAGACAATTCAGTGAATATTGCTTATTTTGAAAATAAGGAAACTGATGAATTTTGTTGCAAAACATAAAAAAGAGAAAGAAAACCCCTTTGAGGCTGACACAGTTTTATCTTGTGAAATTATTTCCTTATATTTTCCAGGGTATGGGCTTGTTTCAGAAGTAACACAATACTGTAACACACATTCTTGTGTGTCACTCATTTGGCTTAAACACAGTGACTGCTCTGTGATGCCAACACACTCTGAAGACAATAGACTGAGACAGATAACTCTTTTAGGGGACTTGAATCCATAAATAGTGCAGAAACCCCCAGAAACATCCATGAAGCTGCTTGGTAATCTAATGAATAATCTTCTCTTCCACATTTAGTGATGTGTGAAAGTTTACTGCTATGTCCCATGTAAATCCTCTCTACTGTCCAATGGACCCAAGATTTTTTAAATTCCTGAGCTCAGATGCATCGCGAGAGCTACGTGGTTCACAGGAGTTCTACTACAGAGTACAAGGCCTTCTCAGCAAGATATTCACAACCAAACTTGCAGCTATGCTGTAGATGAACAGTTCATTTCTAGAAGAAACTTAAAAGTAAAAACAAAAAGATTCAGGTTCTTTTCCTGCAAAAGACAAAATGGAAGAAAGATTTGGTGCTTTGCGACATTTATATTAACGTGATTTAACGGAAAGAATATAGGCTTTGGAGACTAACTTGATGTCAAGTCTCAATTTGGTAAGTTATTAATTGTGATTTTTGAGCAAGGTGTTTGAATACCTAATGCAAAGATCAGGATGGCTTATGGGGCAATTTAAAGGATTACCAAAGGTAAGATAATCAAAGTGAATGAAAGCCACTTAATGACTATTACTATGAACAAACATTTGGCAAAATGCCCTAAAATTGAGATTCATGGAGAGCCAGTCTGCAGGGAATGTGTTCTGAGTCGGGCACCCAGACAAGAAGACAACACCACCAAGCTGGTTGAGTAGGGTGAACTTCTTCTTGGGACGGAGAGATGAGGTGTCAGGAGGAGACACTGAGTGGGTGAGCGCTGTTATGGCTTCCCTGGTGAGCTAGGACCAGCAGAGCCTACGCAAAGCCATGGGAGCCACTCACGTGGCAGAGACTCAGGCCAGGAAAGTGACCACACGAAGGGCCTCTTTTGCAGTGTCCTGCATGGTTACTGATGATTTTAATCAGAGAAGGACTGTGGTCAGGTTGGGTTTAGGAGTCTCATCCTGTCTACAGGAAGGATTATGTACCATTGGCAAGACCTGAGGCAGAGAGACAAACCAGGAGGAGGTGAATGCATGAAGTGTGGAGAAAATAATTAGGGTGAAGTAACATGGTGTCAGAAAAAAAAAAAAAAAACTGGTCCAAGTTAGAGCTACATATGAGGCAGAATAGATAAGACTCGAGAGGAAGCTGGTGGCGGAGGGTGGAGAAAAGTTCCTGCCTGGATGGAGATGAACGCTGTAACAGGGTTTGGACACGCAGAGCTTGACGAATGAGGGACAGGAGTAAATCTAAGTCGCCATCTATATCATCTCCCAGAATTCCCTATTGGGGTCAAACCCAGGTGCCCACCACAGGAGTCTTCTCCACAGTCTTCACTCCTGTGCCACCTCTCAAGCTCCCGCTGGAGCGATCTGAGCCAGCTTCCTCAGATCACTGCAAGCCCTGGTATGGGAGTCGGCTTATAGAGCTTACCAAGGCAGACACTCCCAGCAGACGTGAGGCATGCACGTCTGTGTACTAGATGAGGTATGGGAAGGAGAGATAAACTTAGAAACGCCCACGTGTAAGAGGTGATGAGAGGCAAAGCAAGGAATGAGTTCACCTTGGGGAAAGAAGCCTGGGACAGTGGTGCAACATAACATAAATGAAAAAAAATCTCAGGAAAGTTTGGGGACTGGATAGTGTTACGACGTCCCAGCTTGTTCTCCAATAATAATGAGTGTCAGGAAAGTTTTCAAAGTTGTCTGGAAATACTGGACTAATTATTTTATAGTTATATAATCAATCTAATTTATGATTCTTCTGCTTGTACCTTGAAAATTGAAATATTTACTGGCTCTTTATGAGCTGTAACAGTTTATGGCCTGTCAGGGCATTGATTGATACAGTGCTCTGAAAAATAATCATAGAACATTACCGTAAAATACCTATCAGGATCTGTCATTTTGACAGTGAAATTGCAATACTATAAATCTACAAAGATTAAAATTTCTAAGTGGAGTGTTCTAAGTCAAATATTTATTAAAATATCTCAACTACAGACAAGAAAGAAACAGGAAAAATTCTAATTTGACTCAAAGAAAAGTTAGCCTTGGGATTCTAGGATCATAACAGCTCTTGTGTGTTTTTTTTTAAAGAGTTCTTAAAGTTACCCACCATTCTTATTGTGTATCTCATGGCAAATACTTTCCAAACTACTGTATGTAGTCTTAGAAGATACCATGTATCAATTTCATTTCTAAGCATCCTCTCCAAATAGCAAAAAGAATGACTGATCTGTTGGATTCTTTGATAAGTCTACTCTAACACTCTGGAGAAAATACAGAATGGGGATGATTATCAACAACCTGAACTAGCGGCTATGCCTAGCCAGTCTTGGTGTAGCTGTGCCTCATCTACTATACTTAACCAGTGTCTCACATAAACCTCCTGACCTGATCCCTAAGATCTCCACAACAGCATGCTGACCAACTTGTAGAACACAACTCTAGTCATCCCAACCTATAGAACTGCAAATTCCTCACAATAGGAGTTTCCTCTTAGTTACCCATGCGCTTTTGGGGTCCAATAGAATTTTCTGGAATGAAGGAAATATTCTACAAGTGACAGTTGTCATTTGTCATGTGTTGTATGGCTTACAAGATGGTTAATGTATCAGAGGGATTGAACTATTAATTTTCTATGAGAAAATTAAACTCACATATATACAAGTGACTAATGCTTACCATATCAGATAGTTTAACTAAAGGGTTTACCAGGGTCTGGAAAGAGCAGGTATAATATTTACTGAAGCTGACAAGACTTCTTTTGTTAGGTCACCTACGTTTTCCCTCTGGCCTAGCTCAAGTCTCTATTTTAAATTCTTCTCAATCACTTCAGCGATGGGAACTTCTGAGGCATCTTTCATTTTGCCCATACACCCTCAAGGCCTGGCTGATGGACCATCCTTCTCTGTCTCAGAACCCCTCCAGACCACAAATTTGTTTCTTTTGCCTGTTTCTCCCCTGTTCCTCAGTTCTATAGAGGCTATAAAACAGGATTGTATTTCCACCAGAGTCTCCTCGACCACATGTAACTATAAAACACAGAAGCAGAGCTATTAAAGCCTCAAGGGAAAATGTATGAGCAAAATATCGGCCTGGTTCATTATGAGCAGTTACTATAAACAGTGGGCTTGATAGTAAATGACAGGAAAACTAATTTGCATTTGCAACAAAATTATGCCACACACATCCACTGCGGCTCCCATCCTCCTGCCCACTGAATTATTGAGACTTTTTAATTAAAGGAATCCTGCCAACTTAGAAGGCTTTGGGGTCCTTGGCTGTTGGGGAGGGGGCTTGACTTGAAATCTTTACTAAAAGTCTAGGTAGTGCACAAAATTTCAGGAAGACAAAAATTCCTCTCAACACCCATGAGAAGAAACACCTCTAAACTGTTAGGTACTGACAACATTACAGGCAGCGTGCCAACAAAAATGAAATCCTCTACCCCTATCCTGGAACTTCTGAGTACTGCAAGGAGGGGATTATATTTCACTGGACTAGGAGGAAGAGGAACAGTTACTACTTCCCCTACAATGGGAGCTCCCAATGCAAACCCTGTGTTCTTCCAACTAAATCTCTTGACCCTTCTCAGGTGTCAAGTTATCAGTCCAGCAATTAATGAACTCTAGAGCACATAATTAAAATTTTAATCATCTTCCTCTCTCTATAAAAACTTTCATTATCATGAATCGTACTTTCAAACATGCCTTTGATTTCTTTATAATCAAATAAATATATCCTAATTCTGTTTTGTTTTCTTTAAGTTTCTAACATCTTCATAATCATGGAAGGATGAACTCTGGAACAGGCCTGTGCTATTGTGGGCTGCTTGGCATGGCAAGTGGCTGCATTTACCACTCTGCTGAATTCAAGCAACATTTTGTGGAAGGAACTAGAACCAGCTATAAACACACTGTGAGCAAAGCTGAGCTTAGCCAAATATTAGTGACGGGTATCTAATTTGCCTTTGGTTCTCAACTGCCTCATTCCATAAAGGGATCAAAATAACAACAGGGGCTATATGGTAGGTTTTATGAGAACTGAATTAGCATTCCATGCATATAAAACTGCTACACCAAACAAATCTAATCTTAATGCTTCTTTATCATTAATATGTATAATTTACATAATTAGCATGCTTATTAAATTAGTAAAAGACTTCAACTTAATTATGAGGCTTCCTTAGTAAGGGTGGGGCAGAGAGGTGGAGAAATGAAATACTCACCCTATCATATAATGTCTGGATGTAATTGTAATAGTAAAATGTCTCTTATATAAGAGAAAATGAGTGTCGTAGTTAAGGAGCCAAGATTGGCTTAGTAAACCTTTATTATGTGTGTTTTAATCTACAAAATAATAGAATATAGAATAATATAGAGCTCAGAATCTATATTAAATAGGTTTATCTGTATTAAATAGATGTTTAATCCTATCTTTAAGTCTAGACAATAATAGTCATTAAATTCTGCTATACCCATGGATCAGTGAGGCTCCCTCCAGAAGCTGATGGGAGCAGATGCAGAGACCCACAGCCAAACATTAGGCAGAGAGAGAGCCTAAGTTATAGATCTCCATAGGGTCCTTCCCTTGAACCTTGAAGAACCCCGCAGAAGAAGGGGAGAAAAACATAGGTTCCATAAGGGTTGAGGACACCAGGAGAACACAGTCCACAGAATCAATTAAGCAGGGCGTATAGGGGCTCACAGAGACTGAAGTAGCAATCACTGGGCCTTCATGGGTCTCCACCAGGTCCTCTGTATATATGTTATGGTTGTGTAGCTTGGCGTTCTTCTGGGACTCCTAACAGAGGAAATCTTTTTCTTGCTCCTTTTTCCTCCTGTAGGTTTCTTCACCCAACCTTGATAACAGGGTTTTTGCCTTGTCTTATAGGATCTTGTAATGCTATGTTTGGTAGATATTCCTGAGAAGCTTGCTATTTTCTAAGAGAAATGGAAGAGGAGTGGATTTGAAGAAGAAGGGAGGTTGGGGGTGGTTAGTGAAGGAAGGGGATCCTGTGGTTAGAATGTATTGTGTAAGAGACTAATAAACAAAATTCATCAGATTTATCTGTTTGACTGGGTTTTTTTTCCCACAAGAAGTAATAGTGAACTACAGCTACAAATTAGAATAGTAGTCAAGAATGGTCATTGTGAACTACTTCCACCATCTTCTCAGGACCTTGGGCAGTTACTTAGCATCTCTTTGCTTTAGTACTGCTGCCTATCAGTGATAATAATAGTGGTAACTAATAGACAGGGCTGCTATGAGGAATAAATGAAGGCGTGTATGTAAACCTCTTAAAGCAATGCTTGACACACTGTAATAGCCCAACCATTATTTACTGTAAACATGAAAGGTGAATTACTACAGGAATTTCAGCTGTAAAAGCCCATAGCTGTAGTCATCCAAGCATTTTGGTGTTAAGTCTATTACTACAGTTAACATTGTAGGAGGACAGTGATCCTTTCTTTCAAAACTAAAAATGTTAAAGGGAAAAGTGTAAACAAATGGTACATCCTTGGAGTGTATGGTGTTTGTGTGTGTTTGTTTGTGATTTTTTGTTTGTTTTATTTTGTTTTCAGTCAGAATTTAACTTGCCTACAAAGGGCTGCAGGCACTCTATGGAGAAATAACAGTAAGGGAACCTCAGGCATTCTTAAGGTATAATGGTGATGAATAAATAAATAATTAACAGAAAGCCAGTCCACATAAAAATCAACATTCCTCTGAGTCACATAGACACTTTATATACTATAATCATAATTTGCCCCTAAGCCTACTTTCTTGGACTAAGGAAAGTAGATTTTTACAAGAATTCTGGAAACACATCCGAGCACGCATGTGCATGAAAGAGTTTATGTGCCGTATTGCTCACCATTCCACATATTACACTGTAGTGTATACTAAAGGTAAATGATATATGATTAGCTCCCAATGAACAAGTGTGTTCGCTTAACCATAAACTGGGAATAAAATAAATATTTTGGAGAAGATCTACATAATTTTGAAGACAAAGTTGGGGTAAATATATGAATCTGTCGTAAAATACTGTTAATGTTCATCTCAGTAATTAAGATGGATTCTAGAGATAGGGGTAGGGTTTCATTCCTCTCCCAAAACTGGCACAGTGGTAAGCATATTAGATACTGTATGGAATACACGGAATTGGTTTGTATTGTATGTATTGGAAGCTGTTCCATCAATATTTGGTTCAAGCTGTAACACAGCTACCTTATAAATACAGCAACTTTTCACAAAACTAACCACACACTTGATCAGGACTATTTCAAATTATATTAAATAGAAGTGTCAAAGGTAATATCTTTTGTTTCATTGTTTAATTTTAGACCAATCATGTGAATGATAGTCTATTTCTTGTAAAATAGCTGTGTTTCTCAGTTTCTTCAATTCTAATCCCAAGTTTCAGCTCTACTTTCATCACAAACACTTTTTGACTTTATACTGTTAATCTTCTCTGAGAGAAAAAGACCTTTTAAAATGAGTGCTGAATAAGGGATAAGGTAAGAAATCCTGTGATCTAATTTCCATGTTCAAGACATGCCCCTTCTTGGTTTCAGATTGAATTTTTAGGGCGATAATACCAAATGTCAGAAAATTATTCCTTTATCAATATGTCCCTTATCCTGGGGGAAATTCAAATGCATACACAGTGAATATACAATAAATATCGAGAAAATGAATAGGTACTATTCAAAGGAAACTACACAATTTTACAGAAAATTTCTCAACCTCAATCACAAATTAAATTGTCCTATATATTATACTTTACTTATCAGAAGCACAGAGGTGAAAAGGGCCGATAATACACTCTGTTGTATCACTACTCATATAAGGTTACTACAAACTTATTTAACTTTGTAGAAATAATTTACCCATCTCCTTCCCTCTGACTCTTCCCTGCATATAGATTGAATATAAATAGTTGATGAGATAGATAGATAGATAGATAGATGATAGATAGATAGATAGACAGATAATGTATATTGACATATGGGTAGATGACTTTTCCTAACAATTTTGCTTTAAATAATCATATTATAAATATACTCATACATATGTGCAGAAAGGCTGAATATATCAATAGATAACAGTTAGATCATATATAAAAATAGGACTCTAACCCACAACAACCTGATCAGGAAACTAACTTGTTCTCATCAGTAAACAGACAGCTATGAATCAGGACTTCAGGAAGCCAGATTGCTTTCTCTGGTAACAATCCAGGAAGCTAAACAGCATTTTCTTCAGCAATTATGACCTTTTATTGATTAAAATCTAACTGTGTCCCTAATTTTTGCTCCCTCTTCTAACTTAGCGCCAATCAGAGAAAGCTCAATATGCACTTCTAACCAATCAAACAGGTTGTCCCTCTCCTAGCGAGGCCATGTCCATGCCAGCAGTCTCCAACCAATATCTCTATGTGAGAAATCTGTCTCTTTCCCCACTCCAAGCTTTTCCTCTCTTCTGCAAACTTTTGGTAATCTGCCAAATACAAATAGCAATGACCAGCTTGGAGTAGGCTTAGCTTTTCTCAGTTGATCTTCATTTATTTCTGCAGTGTGCAAAAGCTACATAAAAAATATTTATTCCAGTACTGCTTAATGTATCATAGGGCTAAAAACCAATGTCCATCCAAAGAAGAAGTTTATTTACTAATGTGGTCCATTCATAAGTGGAATTGTGTAGACATATTAACAAGAAAGAGGTAGAAGAATGTGCATATAAATGGACACTCGCCAAGGTAGATCATGTAATAAAGAATTGTTAAATGTGTGCCAGGAAATATGCATTGACTATAACAGTACAAGCCTAAGTATCTCTAAGTCAATTCACAAGAAACTGATAAAAATAGCTGCTTGGTAGGAGAATAAAAAGTGAAGATGGGATCCAAATGTATTTTCTTTTTTGGTTTTTATTATATGAGTTATCCATCATGAAAACTAAACATGATTCAAATATTGAGACAGGGTCTCATGCAGCTCATGCTATGTGTGTCAAGGATGACCTTGAACTTGATGATCCTTCTGCCTCTACATACTCAGTATTAGAACTACAAGCTTATGCTACCAGGCCTAGTACATGAGGTACTGGGGACTGAAATCAAGGCTTTCATGTGATAGGCAAACACTATTCAAACTGAGCCACACACTAACTTTTACAATATCTGATATAATGAAAGAATCACCATTTTCTCATTAAGACCTTTAAATTAGACCCGAGGAACATCCATTCTCCAGCCTACTGCCCTACCAGTCTTCCAAATGAAATCTTTGGGGCCCCAGGAGCATCCAGACTCTGGCCCATAGCTCTACTTACTATCTTGAGTAGGCCTGCTGGGCCCCAGGAACACCCACTTCCAGCCTCTGGCCCACAGCTCTCCCCACCTCCAGAAGAGACCTGTCAGGCCCCAGGATCATCCAGCTCTACCCTCCTTCCCAAGGAGTCCAGCAGGTGCCAGGAACACCCAGCCAACACCAGGGATAACAAGATGGTTAAAGGCCAGTGTTCTACACCAGGGACAACCAGATGGCTAAAGGCCAGTGTAAGAACACAATCAAAAAGCTAGGGTAATATGGCACAGCCAGAAACCAACTATCCTGCTGCAACAAGCACTGGTTATTCTAACACAGAGAAAACATTTTTAAGGAACCTTAAATCTATCCTTATAAAGATGATGCAGGGTTTTAAAGAGGAAACTAATAAATCCCTTAAAGAAATAAAGGAAAATACTATCAAATGGGTGAGGGAAATAACTAAAATGGTTCATGACCTAAAAATAAAAAATAGAGACAATAAAGAAAACACAAATGGAGGCAATCCTGGAGATGGAAAACTTAGGAAAGAGAACAGGAACTATAGACATAAGCATAACCAACAGAATATAAGAGATGGAGGAGAGAATCTCAGGCATAGAAGATACAATTGATGAAATAGATACATTGATCAAAGAATATGTTAAATTTTAAAAGTTCCTGACAGAAAACATGCAAAAAAATCAGAGATATTATGAAAAGACAAAACCTAATAATAATCGGAACAGAAGAAGGGGGAGATTTTCAGCTCCAAGGAACAGAAAATATTTTCAACAAAATTATAGAAGAAAATTACCCCAACCTAAAGAAAGAAATGTTTACAGTCATACAAGAAGGCTATAGAACACCAAATATACTGGGCCAGAAAAGAAAACTCTCACACCACATAATAATCAAAACACAAAATGTACAGAATAAAGAAAGAATATTAAAAGCTTCAAGGAAAAAAGGCCACGTAACATATAAAGGCAGACATATCAAAATTATACATGACTTCTCAAGAGACACTCCAAAGGCCAGAAGGTCCTGGAGAGGTGTCTTGCAGACCCTAAGAGATCACAGATACCAGCCTAGACTATTATACCCAGAAAAACTTTCAATCATCATAGATAAAGAAAATAAATTATTCCAAAAGAAAAAAAAAAAACACATTTAAGCAGTATCTATGAACAAACCCTGCCATTCAGAAGATATGAGAAGGAAAACTCCAACCCAACTAAATCAACTACACCCAAGACAACACAGGAAATAAGTAACTCCACTGCAGCAAAACCAAAAGAAGAAACATACACACACACATACACACACACACACACACACACACACACCTGCACACACACACACACACACACACACACACACACACACACACACACACACACACACCACTACTACTACTACTATCAACAACATAAAAATAAGAGGAACTAATAGTCATGGGCCATTAATGTCTCCCACATCAATGGACTCAATTTCCCAATAAAAAGACATAAGCTAACGGAATAGATGTATAAAAGGATTCATCATTCTGATGCATACATGAAACACATCTCAGCAACAAAGATAGATATAACCTCAGAGTAAGGGGCTGGAAAAAGATTTTCCAAGCAAATGGACCCAAGAAGCAAGCTGGAGTAGCCATTCTAATAGGTAATAAAATAGACTTTCAACTAAAATTAATCAAAAAAGATGTGGAAGGACACTTCATACTCATCAAAGGAAAACTTCACCAAAATGACATCTCAATTCTGAACATCCATGCCCCAAATACAAGGGCACCTATATCTGTGAAAGAGACATTACTAAAACTTAAATCATGCTTTGAGCTCCACACAATACTGGGAGACTTCAAATACCATACTCTCTCCAATGGACATAAATAATAAAACTAATAGACATCATTAATCAAATGGATCTAACATATAGCTATAGAACTTTTCATCCAAACACAAAAGGATATATCTTTTTCTCAGTACCTCAGAGAACCTTATCCAAAATTGACCATATGGTCAGTCACAAAACAAGCTTCAACACATGAAAATTAAATTAGCCCCTTGTATCTTATCTGATCACCATGGATTAACGCTGGACTTCAACAAGAACAGAAAGCCTACAAACTATCTACTTAATCACCACCAGGTCAGAGAAAAACAAAGAAAGAAAGAAAGAAAGAAAGAAAGAAAGAAAGTAAAAATTTCCTAAAATTCAATGAAAATGAAGGCACAACATACCCAAACCTATGGGACACAATGAAAGCAGTGCTAAGAAGAAAGTTTACAGCACTGGGTGCCTTTATGAAGAAATTGGTGAGACCTCATATGAGCAACTTAACAGTACACCTGAAAGTTCTAGAACAAAAAGCAGAAAAGACCTAAGAGAAATAGACAGTAGGAAATAATCAAACTCAGGGATTAAATCAATAGATTAGAAACAAAGAGAATAATACAAAGAATCAACAAATTCAAGGGCTGGTTCTTTGAGAAAATCAACAAGGTAGATAAACCTGTAGCCAAACGAACTAAAAGGCAGAGAGACAATATCTAAATTAACATAACCAGAAATGAAAAGGAGAGCATTAGAACAGACACTGAAGAAATCTAAAGAATCCATTAGGTCTTACTTCAAAAGCCTATACTGCACAAAATTGAAAAATCTAAATGAAATAGATTATTTTTTTTATAGACTCCACTTCCCAAAGATAAATTAAGATCAGGTAAACTATTTAAATAGTCCTATAAACCTTAAGCAAATAGAAGCAGTCGTTAAAAGTCTCCCAACCAAAAAAAGCCCTGGGCCAGATGGTTTCAGCACAGAATTCTACCAAACTTTCAAAGAAATAGCAGCACTCTTCAAACTATTCTGCAAAATAGAAACAGAAGTTGCCAAGCTTATTCTGTGAGTACACAGCCACAAAGACTCAACCAAGAAAGAGAACTTCAGACCAACCTCCCTTAAGAACATTAATGCAAAAATACTCAATAAAATACTCACAAACAGAATCCAAGAATACATCATAAGTATCATCCATCATGATCGAGTAGGCTTCATCCCAGGGATACAGGGATGGTTCAACATATGAAAATCTATCATCATAATCCACCATATAAACAAACTGAATGGAAAAAACACATGATCATCTCATTAGTTGCTAAAAAGTCTTTGACAAAATCCAACACCCTTTAATGTTA
Organism: Acomys russatus; assembly: GCF_903995435.1. Lineage (NCBI taxonomy): Eukaryota > Metazoa > Chordata > Mammalia > Rodentia > Muridae > Acomys > Acomys russatus. The sequence continues at coordinate 43,246,119 of NC_067151.1, read as the reverse complement.
AAAGTCTTGGAGAAGTCAGATACAAGGGACATTCCCAAACACAATAAAGGCAATATACAGCAAGCCTTCAGCTAACATCAAATTAAATGGAGAGAAACTTAAAGCAAATCCACTGAAATAAGGTTGCCTAAGATAAGGCTGCCCACTCTTCTGTATCTCTTCAATATAGTTCTTGAAATCCTAAGTAAAGCAATATGACAACTAAAGGAGATGAAGGAGATACATATTGGAAAGAAAAAGTCAAAGTATTGCTATTCACAGATTATATGATAGTATTCATAATTGACCTCCAAAATTCTACAGCTGATAAACACCTTCAGCGAAGTGTCTAGATACAAAATAACTAAAAACAAAAACAAAAACAAAAAACGAAGCTTCCTTTATACAAATGATAGGTGGGCTGAGAAAGAAATTAGGGAAACTACACCCTTCACAATAGCCCCAAATAATATAAAGAATCTTGGAGTAACTCTCATCAAGTAGATCAAAGGCCTGTAAAAAGAGAACTTCAAGTCTCTGAAGAAAGAAATTGAAGGAGATATCAGAAGACCGGAAGATGTCCCATGCTCATGCATCAGTAGGATTAACAGTAAAAATGGCCATCTTACCAAAAGCAATCTACAGATTCAACGCAATTCCTATCAAATATCAACACCATTCTTTGTGGACCTTAAAATAATTCTCAAATTAATATTGAAAAACAAAAACCCAGAATGGCTAAAACAGTTATGTAAAATAAAAGATCTTCCTGAGGCACTGCCATCCTTGATTTCAAGCTATACTACAGAGCAATAGTAATAAAAACTGCATGGTTTGAATAAAATGGACAGGCTGATGAATGTAATCAAATTGAGGTCCCAGAAATAAACCCACACACCTATGGACACTTGATTTTTGACAAAGGTGCCAAACCATACAATGAAAAAAGAAAGTATCTTCAACAAATGGAGCTTGTCTAGCTGGATGTCTGCCTGAAGAAAAATGAAAATAGATCCATATTTATTACCCTGTACAAAACTCAAGTCCAAGTGGATCAAAGACCTCAAAAAAATACACTAAATCTAATATAAGAGAAAGTAGGGAAGAGCCTTGAATGAATTGGCATAGGAGACAAGTTCCTGATCAGAACACCAACTGCTCAGGCACTAAGATCAACAATTAATAAATAGGATGTCATAAAACTGGAAAGCTTCTGCAAACAGGGCAAAGAACACTGTCAATAGGTCAAAATAACAGCCCATAGAATGGGAAAAGATCTTCACTAACCCTATATCTGACAGAAGGCTAAGATCCAAAATATATAAAGAACTTAAAATTTTAAAGGAATGAAATAACCAAAAATTAAAAACAAATAAACAAAACAATACAAAACAGAATACAGAGATAATCAGAAAATTCTCAACAGAGGAATCTCTAATGGCTAAGAAACACTTAAAGGAATGTTCAACATCCTTAGACATTAGAGAAATGCAAATCAAAATGACTCTCAGATTCCATCTTATACTCATCAGAATGGCTAAGTTTAAAAACTCAAGTGACAGCACATGCTGGTGAGGATGTGGGGCAAAGGGAAAACTCTTCCATGGCTGGTGGGAATACAAACTTATATAAACTATGTGGAAATCAATCTGGCACTTTCTTAGAATATTGGGAATAGTTCTAACTCAGGATCCAGCTGTACCACTTCTGGGCATTCTTGAAAGATGCTCCACGGTAATATAAGCACTTTTGCTCAACTATGTTAATAGCAACTTTATTTGTAATATCCAGAAACTGAAAAGAACCTAGATCTCCCTCAACTGAAGAGTGGATAAAGAAATGGTGGTACATTTACACATTTACAGCTATTAAAAACAAGGAAAGTATGAGATTTGCAGGCAAATTGATGGAACTAGAAAAGATCATTCTGAGTGAGATAACCCAGACCCAGAAAGATATGCATGGTATGTACTCACTTATAAATGGATATTAGCCATAACGGATATGATAACCATGCTACAATCTACAGACCCAAAGAAGCTAGGTAACAAGGAAATACCAAGGGAGGATGCTTGGATCTCACTTAGAAAGGGAAATAGATCTGTGAGAAGAAATTGGGTGGGAGAGTGGATGTAAGAGGGGAGCAGGGATGGGGATTTGGAGTAAGGAGAGCAGGGGATAAAGAGTTCTAGGTAGAGAATGGAAATCTGAGATGGAGGACGCCTCTGGATTGTGCCACACACCTGAGATAGGGGAGGCCCAAGGAAATCTGTTGTGATCTCCCTAGCTGAGACTCCTAGCAGCAAGGGGTATGGATCCTGAAGTGTCTATCTCCTGTAGCCCAGCTGGACTTCCAGTGGAAAGATGAGGACAGCAACCCACCCATAAAACCCTTGACCAAAATTTGTCTTGCCTACAAGATGTGCAGGGACAAAAATGGAGTAAATATTGAGGGAATGGCCAACAAAAGACCGGCCCTACTTGAGGCCCATCCCATGGGAAAGAAACCGTCTCTGACACTACTAATGTTACTCTGCTACGCTTGTAGACATAAATCTAGTGTAACTCCTCTGATAGGCTTCACCCAGTGTTTGATGGGAAAAGATGCAGATACACACAGCCAAACATTAGATAGAGCTTGGAGAAAGCCATATGGATGAGTTAGAGGAATGACTGTGGGAGCCAGAGGGGCTAAGGACTCCATAAGAAGACCATAAGAAATCAACTACCCTGGATCCAAGTGGCTCACAGAGACTGAACCAACAACTAAAGGGAATACACGGATAGGTCATAGCCCCCCAACACATATGTAGCAGATGAGCAGCTTGGTCTTCATGTAGGTACTCCAGCAACTGGAGAGGGGCCCCTCTATGACTCTGAGGCCTGCCTTTGAATCCCACTCCCCTAACTGAGATGCCTGTCTGGCCTCAGTGAGAGAGGATAGGCTTCATCCTGCAGCAGCTTAATGTGCTAGGTGGATTGGTACACATGGGATACCTCCCCATTCTCTGAGGAGAAGCAGAGGGGAGAATGGTGGGGGGAGAGATGTGTGATGGGGGACCAGGAGGTGAGGTGGGGCTGGGATCAGGATGTAAAGTGATTAAATAAATAGGTTTTCAAAAAGGTCTTTAAATCAATAAGCAACTTCTACCTCCAGATATATAGCAGAACTGTTGAGGTGGCTCATCAGGTAGAGGTGTCAAGCCTGATATGAGTTCAACCCACTGAACCCATGTAGTGGAAGGAGAGAACCAATTTACTTTCACAAGTTGCCCTGTGACATCTCCAAGACAAGTGTGCTGTACAGGTTCAAGGGTGTGCATGCATACACAATAAATAAGTGAAAAATGTAAAAAACTAATGAAAACACATTGCAGTAATTTTAATTCTAGGTCTTTGACTAAGTCACCAAAACTAAGGCAATGAGACCATATTTTGAGTACTCAAGGGTAGTTGCAGCTGGAAAGCCTGGCATGGTGGCGTGTGCCTCTAATCCCAGTAATCAAGGCAGAGGCAGGTGGACCTCTGTGAGTTCCAGGTCAGCCTTGTTTACAAAGCAAGTTCCAAGACAGCTAAGAATGTAACAGAAAGAAGCTCTGCCTTGAAAATCAAAACAAAGTGAAAGAAATGTAGTTGAAGATAGAACTGTGGATGACGACTGAGGTATCCCCTAAGTTATATCTGATGGCCACTGAAGTGTCAACAGTGACAGACAGAAATGCATGGTAGTCCCAATTTGTACCTTCAGAACAAAGCTCCGCTCCCTCCCACATGTTCAGCAACAACCACGTCATTATATGAGCACATTGCCTTTCCTTTATCCCTTCCACGCCCAAAAAGCAGAGCTCAAACGGTGTCTTCTCAAAGTCACTTAGATACCTGCTGCATGCTGTATCATGTGGCATAGGCAGGATGGGGGAGGGTATTAAAAGTATAAATTATGCCTAATTTAGCCTTCTTCAAAAGCATCCCAGATCATTTTTATGCAGAATGTAAGAGGACCTCCCCACAACACACAGTTCACACTGAGTCACCAGTGAGCTACTGACGAAACATGACCTCCCTTCTCCGACGGGCTGCCTAATGAGATCTGTTGAGCTTCAGAAGGACTCTTACTTGGTTGCAGACTCAGTGGCACCCTGTGGGGATATTACTTAGCAGTGACACCAAGTGCTTTGGCTGGTGATGGCATGGAGCCCTCAGACCCTAGCAAAAGAGATGGGCTGCAAGTCAGGCAGCAAACTGGCTTCCAGTGGACTTCACGGGGAGAAGCAGACCACATTAGCATTAGCATTTCCCCAGCCATTTTAGCTTCATGCTAGCCTCACCATGGAATTCGGGAATTCCACACTGACCTGATGCCAACATCGCTGAAACAATTAATGTCAACCACACAATGGGTGCTCAGCACAAGCCCATCAGACCAGAAGTCCCAGCATCCTATCGTCACGGCTAGGAAAGTAGCCTTATGTTCTATTCATTAATGACTCGGCCCTAGTGTTTTATGTTCTTTCCCTTATTATCATATGCATAGTGTGTGGGGTGCGTGCATCTGTGTACGTGGGGTACACATGTATGTAGGTTGGGGTGTGTGTGTGTGTGTGTGTGTGTGTGTATACATATGGAGCTTGAGGTTGATGTCAAGCATCTCCTTCATGGCTCTAACACTCTACCACTTCGTTATTTGAAGCAAGTTCTCTCAGTGAAAATGAAAGCTCAACAATATGGCTAGTTTTGACAGGAATCTTGGTCTGGGAATCCCATCCGTGCCTTTGGAGGCTGCAGTAGGTAGGCCTCCACAGCCACCATGCATGTATGTAGGTTCTGGAGATCTGGACTCTGGTCCTCCACCTTCCTGCTTGGCATCACTCCAGCCTGGATCCTGTGCTCTGGGGATCTGGGCTCTGGTCCTTCATCTTCTTGCTTGGCATCACTCCATCCTGAATCCTGTACTCTAAATCCTCCACAATCTCAGTCTCCTCTGCCATGGCAAAGTGATATAAATATTGCCCAACATGGCTCTTAGAATAATGCTTTATGCATGGATACATACTGAACTTAAAGCAAAGGATATTTGTGTTAAGTATCTGACCAAAACTTTGCTAAGAAATAGTAATCTATGAGCTATTTTCCAACTATCACCAACAGTTAGTGAATATAGTGTTGAAATCACATCACTGCACTCAAAAGAATTATGAAAAGAAATTCTGAAATCTGTATTTCATCTAAATGTTCAAATGCATACATTTGTCTAAAAAAATCTTACAAAAGTCCATCTCAATAGATCATTTTATCTTCTCTAAACAGCACTAATTTCTTGAGAGAGAAGGTTAGAAGCCAATAAAAATAATATATTTTTGAAAAATGAGCATTTACTCAATTCATATTAAATTATTTTCTATAAGAGTAAATCATTGGTGGTGCCACCTAGACACAGTGGGCAAAGGCACTCCCTGCCAAACCTGTCAGCTTGAGCTCACTCCCCTGGACCACATGGTAGAAGGAAAGAACAGACTGCTGAGAGTTGCCCTCTGACCTCCACATATGTGCCATGTGTGCATATACACACATATGCACATATTCATAATAAATAAATTAATATAAAGAAAATGTTTAAAGAATAAATATGTAATTTCTCACATTTAACTATGTTATCATAATATGCTTCATATACAGAAAAAATGCGATCTTTATGTTCAGCCATCTCTGGAAATAGTAGAAGCTTTTATTTCTCAGATTCCCAGTTATTTGTTCAATTAAAACACAAAGGTCTTCATGTCACCACAGGAACATGAAAGTTCTCATTACTGAGGACTCAATACATATGAAAACAAGAGGGATACTACTTGAAATTAAAATAACTATAGAATATCAAGTTTCCACTTTAAAATGATTACATCTAAATCTCCAGACAGATTCATGGAGTTCCCAGGAGCTGCACTGCTGGTGACAAGAGAGCTGTTATTGAAATCACAACTATGATTCTCTGTGGCACAAATTCATTCCTTGATGCCCTCTTCATGCTTTGAACATTATGGAAAATAGGAAAGTAGCCTATCAGCAAAACTGCACTTCATATGTAGACTCTTCCATCATTCTATCAGTGAAGATTATATATATATATTTTTTTAACAGAAACACTACAACTCATCACAATATATCTGACATATTAGTCCTTAAAGACAAAAAGCCATGAAGAGCTGGGCTGCCGCCATTTGATTGATGGTCAGAGATGAACCACCAGAACCAGGTAGCCAAGGCTATTGGTCCATTCTGGCTGTTGTAACAAAATGCCACAGAGTGGGTGACTTCTAAAAATGAAAACTTATCTGTGAGTATGAAGCCAGGTTGGTCTACAAAGTAAGTCCAGGACAGCCAGAGCTACATAGAGAAACTCTGTCTCAAAAACAAAATTAAGAAACTTATTTTTCACAGGGATGAAGGTTGGAAGTCTGAGCTAAGGTGCCAGTATGCTTGGATCCCTTTTGGATCCTCTTGTGTGCATATTCTGTCCATTTCTTGCTGTGCCCTCACAGGCTGGAAGGGTCTTTCTGTATCTTTTTTTATAAAGACGCTGCTGAACTCATTCATGAGGGCTCCACTCTATTGAGAGATTCACCTCTCAAAGGCCTCCCTTCATACTAACATCACATTGTTGATTAGGTTTTTAATGTAGAAATGCAGGGGGTGATAAGCAATCACACCAGAAGCTAAGCCAACTTACGTCTCTCTGTGTGCCACAAAGAGATGCGGCTAGTGTCAACAGAGCAAACCCGGGAAATGCTTCAACACTTAATTGGCCAACATTAAATACTGCTTGACAGATTCAAATGAAAAGCAAAGAAATCATGATTATAAAAGACCTCGAGAAAAAGGCTTTTATCACTAATTATACTTGGAAAGTAGAAAATAACATGTGGGGGCTTAATTTTTTTTTTTTAACAGAAGACTCACAAATTTGTAAATCAAATAGAAATAAATCCTTAATGTTAGAGAAAGTATCTGCTTACTCAACTAAACTTTAAATATTAACATCAATGCAGAGAAAGTTGTTAACTGTTGACACTTTAATGGGGCTTTAACGTCCTGGGTGACTGATCTGGCCCCATTCTTGGCTATCATCCATGGTCTTAAGATCACACCTTCAGGAAGTGTGCAGACATGTGTGGGAATTTATAACAGCCAATTAAATTGTTTACATAAAGGACTTTTTTCTCAAAAGTATTTTTAGATCCTAATTGCTGTCTCCTGTTTGGCATTTTCTTCTTCAAACAACGGAGGCTTTTTGTACTTCAGTATGCGTCATGGTGACCCTGATTAGTGCTCACTGGTTTAAATTCAACACAGCAGGAAAATGAGTCCTTTTCTCAAGAAAAATGTCCACACCTCATGTCACCATACTCTACCTTTACATGTGAACCAGATAGCTTAGCATCAAAGGCTTTTTCTAGGACATCTGGGTGGTGACATCAATGTCAGCAAATCCTCTCCATCTCTGATGTGCTCTTGGGGGTTGATATGAAATAACAAGGAGCACACTCAGAGGACACACATAGCTGCTGCATTTCTCTTTTGCCACTTTTAAGAATAGCATAAAGACATTGCTTTCCATTTATTAGCTGGTTCATGTGTTTTTACAACAGTATATACTTGGGTCATAGGGTTGGTTGGGAAAACAACTTAGAAATGGTTTCTGGCATCAAAGTTCTTTCCAGCTTGCATTTTCTGTCTTTATTTTTATTTTGAAAAGCATAGAGCTGACAGACTCCCATATATACAGTTATAGCTATGGAGGTTATGAAAGTGAATTGTTATCTAATTATATTTCCTTATTAGGAAAGAATATTTCCTTTAGAGTGTACTAGCACACAACTCTACCTTGTGTCTCAGCCAAAAGTCAGTGGCAGAGCTGTGCCAAAGGAAAGTGCTGGCAGAAGGAACGGAATGATGTGAGTTGGCCTGTAGTAACATCTGGAATGGAATCGTAAAGCACTGACCACTAGGACAACTCAATATAGCAACTGATGCAATTAGAATATATCTGAACTCCAAATAACAAATTTCAGATTGCTGCTGAGAAGTAGAATCAGTACTGGTCTCAAATAAACTCCACAAAATTACAGAGAAAATCAACTTTACAGTTGTTCTGTAATCTACAAAAGGAAAGGTCAGCCGATGACCCAGAGTATAGGAAGAATCGGGTTATCTACAAAGGAAGATAAAGTACAAGCACTGGACCAAACTTTCCCTCTCAAAATATCTGTTTGGTACAAAGAGGAAAGCCCCTTGGTCACCTGACAGGCTATCAAGATATAGAAACCATGGATCAGTTACAACACTTTAGTGAAGACTCAGATGACTCATGTGATACAAGCAGATAAGATTTATATTGCTGTTTTTTTTTTTACCCCAAACACATAACTTCAATGTGACCTCAATAAAACAGCAGATGAATCAAAATTATGGGACATCTTAAAGTGCTAACAAGTGTTCTTCAAAGGTGATAGGATGCGGGAAGACCAGGGAATGATACAGAACAGCTTGAGGTTCGTGGAAGTGAAGGAGGCATGAGAAGGCAGCACAACCAGGATCCTGGGTCAGATGCAGAAACGGAAAGAGGACAGCCAGGGGACACAGGATGAGATCCACAGTCCACAATATCGTTGGTGCCATTATATCAACTGATCCTCTTTTCTCGCTAGAGCTATCGGTTTTTGTTGGGAGTGTTAAGAAGAAGAAAATAAAACAGTCTCGAGGCATAGGGAACTCTCTGTACTGTGCTTACAGCTTTTCTAAATCCAAAGTTATTCTGAATGAAAATTCCAAGCAACGATTTTAAAACTTCTCCTTTTCTTATTTCTGGGTCTGAAAATTCAGTAGATATGATCAAACTCACATATTTTTCTGGTTATTTACAACAGTGACTTTTGTGACTGTCACTATGGTACCTAAGAAGTAAACAGATTAACAGACAAATTCATAATGCATCTAAGTTTCGGGAGATGTAGCAATGATTCAAATGTCATAAAAGCAAAAGACTCTGTTCATAGACTGTGCCCTTCTTCCCTGCATACCTTACTTCAGAAATAATTTTCTCAACTCTGTTTAGTCTTATAAATCTTCCCCAATCCTCATAATCTCTGATAAAGAGGCTCCTCTTTTTGTTAACTCTGCTGTGTGGTTTAAACAATAAGGACTGTAGAGGATTTTACTAAGTGGCTTTAAGGTTGCTAATCTGGGCTACATGAGAGTAGACACATTGAGTAGGCTCTTAATATGACACAAATATATTGGTGGTTTCTGAAGAGGAGTAAGACCAAAAAGAAAGATGACATTTTGTGACTGAATTTAAAGAAAAACACAGTTCTGTGAAAGCAAAGAGAAGAAAAATGCTTCTACCTGACTGTTGATTGTCTACTTTCCATGCAGAAAATGTCAACCAAGATGCTTTTCACTGTTTCATGGAACGTATAGTGGGGGCTAAGGAATAGATTGTTTGCCTGTGTAGATCGCAGGGCAGTAGAGCACCAGAGGGTCACATGTGAAGCAGTGTGGACAATGAGACCTTATTGTCATGGTAGAAGAGACATGAAATAAGTACTTGGTGACCTACCTGGTGAGGAGTGACAGATCTTGCTATACATTGCCCCAAAACCCATTTTTTATTTCCTTCTGGTTAAATAGCTCAGACCTCACATGCAAACAGGAGGAGGTATGGATTCAGTTCTGGATATGGAAAAAGTGAGTGCCATTTGCAGAATGGCAGGTGACCTCATCTCTATGACTGCTTCTCTATGCCTTCTGCCTTCTTTTTTTCCTGGCCAGGTACTTATCCTCAGAAGTCCATTGCTTGTCCTATGTCACAAAGAAAGGAGTCATTGTCTTTAGAGGATTCTGAACTGTGGCATACTAGCCATTACTCCCTCACCAATGTAATGGCTGATGGTGTGAGTGGAAATAGACACTTTTGTCTCGTGCCGATGGAGTTGGTGAGTTCTTCATTACAACAGACAGCCTACTATTAATAATAGAGTTTGTTTTATGACTCAGAAAATGGTGATATAGAAGCACCCATATCTCAACCTGCTAAGTGTTGTTTGTTGTGTCCAAATGGATCAAAGTCAGGAGACATGTTTGGGTGTGTTTCCAGCATCTGCCTCCTCTTTATCCTTTTGTCTTCTTGTCTGTTATCACTTTATTGTACTTGAAAATTTTGATAAGCGAGGTGATCATATACCTCAATATGCTGACTAGCATGAAACTTTCACTTTCAAATTTTGTACCTTAAACTATATGGTTACTATAATCCTATGCAATCTTTTTGTCTCCTCCTTGGGAGTGTATGAGATAAAAATTAAGGAATGACTAAAATAAGACTATCACAAAGAATATCTTATTTTATGAGTTGGTGAAGTTGTATGATTCTTCTATCACTTTTTTAGATAGCCAAAATATGTGCTTTCTACCCAAGATATTATATGCACACCATTTCTTTATGAACCTATCAGTTGCAGTGATTAGAAAAAAGATTAAATGGGCAATCCATAGTATATCACTTTGGAATTCGTTCAATGATTTAAAAATTGTTTTGCTGGATATTGTATAGTACATTATAATTATTATCATGGGGTTATAAATTCAGTTATCAAATGACCATTTTAAAACTATAGCATAATGGTTTGGGATAAAGAAAATCTACCCATGAGCTTAGAATTGTCATGAGAAATATAAGTGGAAAGAAGAAATGGATCACCTGTGCATCTGTTAACCTAAGCTTGCATTAAAGTCTATGCATAAAAATTAATTCCATGTGAATTTTTTCCATTTAAATGAATTTCAAATTGATAAAAAATATAGTTTATTGCCAGATGGGGAGTAATTCTTATTTTCTGCATTACTAACTGCAAATAGACATTTCTTCACACTCCCTTGAGATAGTTTGAAGAAATCACTTCAATTTGAACTATTTTCTTTTTTCAAAACAGGTTTTAAAATGAGACAATAAAAGGGAAGCTCTAACTATAATGACGACATCAGGGTTAATTAGAAAGTAACCTTAAAATGGTTTCTTCTTAGATAATGACAGCAAAGGCCCTTCCCTTTCAGGAAGAGCCAGCCTGGAAATGGGAGTGGGCTTTGTGGGTATAGAACTGTGACCGTCATCATATGATATGAATACACAAGGAGGAAATTCACCTTTCCTGTACTTCCTCAGTAATCCAAACACTTGCCATTCTAAAGACAGACCACAATCTATTTTAATTCTGGCATGCAAATGAGATTGATTTTATTCGGGTCATCACCTGAACCTACATCATCAAAATCTCTTTCACCTTAGCTCAAACTTAGTGTCAGAATGCCACTATCCATTCATGAGAATTAATCACAAAACATGCTGGAATTCTGTGTTATAGCTTGCACCTGCAGACCTATTTGAAACGTGTCCTACTTCATTGAGTTTCTGTCTGAAATAGCTGATTTAAGCCCTTGGTATAGTAGAGCTGGTCCCCCATTCATTGTGTTATCATTTTATACAGTATGTCCATAAAAACCCCAAGAGAAGAATGCACTGTCTGTCCATGAAAAATAACTCACCCTCTGTGGCTTATGGAAACAACAATAGAATTTTAAATACCTCAAAAAAGCAAGTCATGGCTATTTGTATGATTTTGTCAGTGTTCCTCTGGTTGAATGGCAACACTCAAATATAATGAACAAAGGCAAACAATTAAACATGCACTCTATACAGGAATAAAGGGCTGAGATTTTTTGTCACTTTTCAAAAACAAAAGCTCTCAAACTTTAAAAGAATGAAATAACATGCCTGCTGGAGAGTAAGGATACATTATTAGACACAGTAGTAAATGTCAAATATAATATACTATAGCAATATTCTTCAGTTTGACTATGGCTCTTTTATTTCTCATTCCCATGTGTCTCCTGCTGTTAACTGTTCATCTCCCATCAATTTTATTCTCATCAGTAGATGCCCTGGTCAGGCACAAAGACTATCTTGGTTTAATTAAATGTTCCCACTAATAAGAGGAAGCTAAGCAGGCTTGGGCATGCCCAAAGTGCCAGCTCTCACATTTGAGCAGGTGCTGACAAGCTTGGGGCATACACTGAACTCTGGATTTTATATCTTTTTTGAGTTAAAGACTTAGAACACCTTCTCAGAGTCCTGAAGCCCAGCAGAATGAAAATAATTTATACCAAGATAATTATTATTGACTTCTGCTACATGGAACTCTGTCATAACGACATCAGATACATTAAGCACCCAGTGACTTCGCTTTCAGTTAAATTGTGACACAAACATTTCACTATGGACTTCGCAATGTGTTCAGCTAAGTCATATTTATTGGGACTATGGGTTAGGTGTTGAAAACATTATTAGTCACTTTCAGACCAAGGAATAATAGCATGGGGACTTTTTCTTCATCTGTTCCTATTTTAGTCTGATAGAAGGAAATTATCAAAGGAGAAAGAGTAACAGTTGTGTGTGGTCTAGTAACTTGAAAGGGACAGGACACCCTGCTCATGAGAATGGGACTCCCAAGGCTCATCACCATTATCGGATGAGCATGACTCATCAGTTATGCCCACATCCATGGGGTGAAGATTGGATGAGCCAGTAACTGGCTGCAGAATTTCAAGATTTTGAGAGCAGCAGAAAACAGAAGCACCAGTGTGGCCCATGGCTGCCCTTGGAATTGTGGTACTCTAATGGGCTGATGGAGCCTACTTGAACTGATAACACTTAAGTTAGAGACAAGCCTAATTTGTAGTCTACTTTTGAGGGGTTTCTCTTGTTGTTGGTTTCCTCTTATTGTTGATGTGTCACCTAACAGAAAAATCATTTGAAAATTAACCTGAAAATTTCCCCACTGAAAACATCAATATTTTAAATCATTTCTTTCCCTGTCAGTCCCTGCTTTGTGCTATGTAACAAATCAGTTCTCAGTGTTTTGTCTGTGACCCTCTGAATACTTGCTAATTTAAAGCCCACAAAAACCTCCTGCAAAGGGGAACCAAGGCCTAGGAAAGCTTAGAAATTTGCGATAGGTTGTCTGATAAACCAAAAGATCCCAAGACTGAGTTCTGAAGGGTTTCAATCTAATGTTCCAATACCCTTGGCCACTGTAGAGTGCAGCTCCTATCTTACATGGTACAACCATGAATGGTCACTTTATACCCTTCCTTTGCCTTTTTATCTTGATAAATCAACTTCTCATCTCAATTATTGGTTTACTAAAACTCATTTGAAATAGTTATTTAATTTAATAGATTTGCTCTTTTATGTGCATCTCATTGTTCTTCCTATATAGGTAGCACCGTAGTGAACATTTTCTTACATAATCCTGGTTTTCTTCTTAGTGTATAGTCAGTTGCTGTAGGTAAGTTCCTAGAAGTATCATTCGTTTTGGCAAGAGATAAAAACATAAAATATTTGATTATTGTGAATCTATATATATGCATATACATCTTATAGAAGTTTTAGAAGGTTTTTTAAGAAAAAAGTTAGAATTATTTCAGTACACTATTTCAGCATTTTCTGTGCATTACTTTTGTATGCTGAACACAAAGCTGATATTGGGTATACAAACAAACACACCGGAATATCAGGTCTATTCTTTCTGGTACATAATTACACTGTGGTAAAAAAAAATAACTATAGCTATAACTATAACTATATTCCAATCAAAGAGACAATTTATCTTTTGGATGTAATCAACTGGATTTTCCCTGGATATTTACACTAAAATTCTAAAAATCAAAACCATACCATTCATACTAATTGATAGAAAGTTGTTCTGATATATATATACAGGAAAAGAGGAACTAAAGGCATTATATCCAAGTTGATAATGTCACAAATTAAAGTAATAAGAATTCAATACAACATGACAAACTCCTCTCATGCTCTTGCACATTGCTTTTAATTTATTCTAATTGGGATCCACATGTGGGGTATGTGTGATAAGATGTGGCATAAAATGATTGGGATAATTGTGGCCTCTCCCTCTCATGTGTACATAGCTAAGGAGAAGCCACAATTGCTAACATAGCCTGTGAGTTGTGATAAGAGATAGAATCACATGCTGCAGAAAATATTGAAAAATGTGTAGCAAAATGTGGGAAGAACAGGAAAATGTTATCAATAGTTAAAAGAAAAGAAAGAAAGAAGATTAAAAAATAAACAGGCACACACTCTCTCTCTCCTTTTTCTTTTGTGAAGCACGGCTATGAGATAATGAGGCTTGGTTTTGTTCCTAAAACAGTATTCATCAACTTATAAGTAATGAATTATGAGTCAAAATTTTCAATTGAAGAATTAATGGAAGAATTTGAAATGCAAATAAAGATTGACCAATTGTTTATTTATTTTTTTATGAGATATACTATAACAAAACTGAAAACAGTTCTGTCTAATTTATTAAAAATTCAAAGGTTAGCACAATGAAGTATTTGTATTTATTTTCCAGGAAGAAAAGTAGCACAGCTAGGTGCCCAGTGCAGTATACATTCCCATGTTTGGACACGTCCTTGGACAATTTACTAAAGCTCAGTTTCCTCTTCTGTGAAATATGTAGGGGTGTGTTATAGCATTATTAATATCATCTACTATGAATGATGTGTGACACTTGGAAAGTTCTCAATAATGGTGTATCATTCAGGGCTCTCTAGAGGAACAGAACTTACAGAATGAATGTATATATTCATATATATGTATATATATGTGTGTGTGTGTGTGTATATATATATATATATATATGTATATATTTCTTCAGTCAGTGAAGCTGGTCTTCAGTATATGCCAGAATCCCAAGGAAATAGGTTCCAATGCCAGTGAACGAATGGACTTGCCATCCAGAAAGCAAGCAGGCAAAGAGCAAGAGCTTCCTCCTTCCATGTCCTTTATATAGGCTGCCAGCCGAAGGTGTGGTCCAGATTAAAGATGGATCTCCCCACCTCAAAAGATCTGGATTAAAGGCTTATCTTTCCACCTTAAAGATCTATACTAGAAGTGAGTCTTCCCACTTCAAGTGACTTAATTATGAAGAAAATTCCCTTACCAGTGTGCCCATTCATTTGGATTTTAGTTAATTCCAGATGTAGGCAAGTTTACAACCAAGAATATCCATCACAAGCAATCAGCTGATCCAGTAGTGTCCTGGGGGTGCTCAGACAGACCTCATGAGGGCAGGATTTATACCACACAAATTAGCCAACAGTACTGGTCAAGAACTTTTATTCAGATAGCGGTTATTAAACATTCACTACCACGTCACTGACTGTCATTCCTTATACATGAGATACTCTGATCCATCCTGTGAGGAAAGTTACTGCAGATGGTGATTTGTACTAGTCATGTAGAAAGCTGAAGTCACTAACATCAGCAGCTTCTCCCTCTTTATTACAGCCTGGCCAAGTTTCATGTAGGTTGGGTGAGAAGCTACTGTGTTCAATGTACAGGCACATTTTAAACAATCTGACAGAAACAACTCTTAGAAAACCAGATTTAAATATAATGTGAGTGACTAATAAATTAAGAAATACAGTGATGAAGAGACACCAAGGCTCATGGAAGCATAATTCATATCTTTGCCTTAGAATATACCAGTTTCAATTCTGACATTGACACTGGCTACTTATTTTATCCCACTAACCTGCCTACATCTTAATTTTCTGATCAGGCCTCAAATGGAAATAATAATAACTAATACATGAAATTGTTATTGAGTTTAAATAAGACAATGTAATCTCAAGTGACCAATAGAAAGAAGGCTTTTGATAGTATTAAAACTTCCTTTTTAAGACAAGGGAGTCTTACATATACTTCCTTATTGTAATAAGAAACTCAGAGACTTATTACTGATGAGACATGATTTCAGGAGAATTGGATGGATGGTGACAGCTACATCCAGCTTATGGCCAACGTGCTGTATATACCCGGGATAGCTATGGATGCTCCCCAACACAGCATTGTAAACTTAACTAAAGCCTTATGAGATTGTGTGTGTGTGTGTGTTATTTTAACTCACCTGTGCTTCCCTAATGTGACCTTGGTAGGTGACAACTTCATTCCGTAATATCAAAAGTTTTGATACACCTACAGAGTAATCTGAAAGCGTCAGCTTTGGCCAAGAAGAGAAACATTTTTTTTTTTTCTGAGAAAAGAGAGAGAAAAGTAAGAGTTGACTTTAACACAGATAAATTTACAGATATAGGATGGGAAGGTCAATAAGTTTATACCTAATAGCCTATTTCTCTGTGATAGTAAACCAAAGGTTGTTTAATATCCACAAGATAAGGAATTAGGGAGTCAAGGAACATGAGGAGGAGAGGAGGTCCCAGGAGAAAAGATTGATGAGAAACCATAAGGACATGCTTGGATGGGAGAGCACCTTTATGTCGTACCCTTTATTAGCCAGCCAGCAGACCTTGAAACAGGTGCAGGAGATGAAGGCGTCCAGTGGGGTGACTGGAGAACCGGCATTTGTAAGGCAAAGGCCATAGAAAGCAGAGCAGTTGAAGGAGCTACTTCAACAAGGGTAGGGTGTGGCTGTAAAAGCTTAAGGACTTAAGAATCCAGAACCCATAGATGTCAATAAGTGTAAAGAGTGACATCCATGAGGACAGGGGTGTGACACAGACGAGGATGGTGTGTTAACTGGAAGCCCAGGGATTTCTGACCTAAAAGTATTTTGTGTCATAATTGAGACAGTGTTAATCAGAAATGAGTCTTCTTTAAAAAAAAAAAAAAAAAAAAAAGTGGCGTAGCCAAGCAACAAACCTGACACTACGGACATGATAGAGGGTACATTTCTGGGGTGGCTAAAAATATGTCTAAGGGGACAAGAAAGAAGGAAATGGAGCCGAAAGTCCAAAGTAATTAAAATTCCATTGAAATCAGTATTTCTTTAATGAAACACATTTTGTTACTTCACAAAAGACAATACAAATTTATTCGTGCATTGGTGTGAAGAGTATTGTTTCTTTATAGGGATGTGGCAGGTTAAAAAAAAAAAAGATATGAAAGCTCTGTGAGAACGAGTATGTGGGCAAATACAGTCATGAAGACATCAGCCTGTGTTATTTTGTGAAAGGAAAATTTCAGAAGTAGCAGTAAAATATAAAGACTAAGAGAATTGTGGGATGTATCCGTGATAAATACCAAACATTTATATTAACCTTCGAGAATGATTTAATTATGCCTTGAGGAGAAATGAAGAAACAAACAACTTTGTCCTAAGATCTGAATCCTAAGCTCACAGATGTCTTATAAATTGCCAAATTTCCTCCCGGCTTTAGAGAACAATTAGATTTTTAATTGATTATTCAGCAGTATGAATTATTTCTGCAAGTTAAAATCAAGTTCCTAGTTGTGGCAGAGGGTTAAAGATTCTTCATCCCAGAAAAATGCCAGCCAGTGGAACGTTGGGTTGAATCAACTTGTCACCCTGACATCACAAGCCTAACTCTCCGTGGTGGTACTCCTAGCAACCGACGGGCAAGCATAGCAACAGCAGCTGGTACATGGAACGGCATTGTTTAAAATAAATACTCTTCCAAGTTGGCATTTGCAAGTGATCTTTTCATTTCCAGTGTTTAAAATATAAGTGTGAACATGCCTTAAGAAAACAAAGAAAGAAAAGCACTTAGGAATGGGGAACAGTCATGGGAAAGAAATGCTCACTTCCAGAAGAAATCCACGTGCCGTCCTATACTGCCACTGGAAACGCCAGGCTCAGGAAAGCCAGAGGCTGTATAGCCAATGGTTCTCCAAATTCAGAATGTTACAGCCTTCCAAGAAAAATTCATCTAGGTTATTTCACTCCTAAAGTACTTGGAGAATGCTTTCTATGTGCCAAGAGCCACAAACTGCTAAGCGAGGACACTACAAGTCAAGCCTTCAAGTAACTATCAAGAAACTGCGTCGAGGAGCAGAAGCGAGGCCTCTGGGTAGAGGAGTAGGTCTGAATGTGGGTTACTCCTCGGCACTAGTGTGGCTGCCTAAGTTACTTAGCTCCTCCGAGGTTCATTCCTTCACCAGTTAAGAAAAACAATAACGGTTCTACAGGCGGAAGCGAGGCTCAAGAGTTAATTTATACAAAGTGATGCTTAAAATAGTACCTGTCACAGCACGTGCTGTAGATGAGTATGCCCTCATTAATTTTAAGGTACAATGTGGAGGATGTCACAAGATTGCTTAAGAAGCCATGCAACGGCTAGCTAAGAAAGAGGCAGTGTAGCTTGAAAATTGGGCAAAACTCTAAAAAAAGAGGTGAGTTGGGTTTTCTGTGGATAATGGTGATAAAGGTGCTCTATTCACCAGGCAGAAAGAATAGACTAGTGGCTTAGGGGAAGGGAAAAGGCAGAGGGCTTACAGAGGACCAAGAGGGAGGCACAGCAGCATCACCAGACCGTGTGGTTCTTCACTGGCTTTCATGGTAAGTGGCAACTGGCCATGACAGTTGGTAAATTCTGACCAAACTCCAAGAGTTTCATGTAAGAGTTAAGTTTCAGCCAAATGAAAATGCAAGGAGTTGAGGTTGGATAGTGATGCAGAGAAGGGCTGTGGGGTGGAGGAGGAGGGAGGGGAGGAGGGAGGGAAGGAGGGAGGGGAGGAGGGAGGGGAGGGGGGAGCAGAGGAGGGAGGGGAGGAGGGAGGGAAGGAGGAAGGGGAGGAGGGAGGGGAGGAGGGAGCTGTGAACTCCAGTAATGTCACACTGAGGAGATGGACTTCACTATGTTGGCAGATGTTCCTCAGTGTGCCACAGCATCTTCTCAAGGTATCAATTTGACAACCATTTAACATGTTGGCATATGTGTGTGTGCTTATATATTAATTATATATATATATATGTGTGTGTGTGTGTATATATATATATATATTTCTTAGGTGAAGGACAGGATTTTGAAATTAAAAGCAGATTGCAGAAAAAAAGAGTCAAAGGAAGAACTTGGGGGAGAGGAAACACTGGAAAATCTGCTGAAGCCCCTGCCTTCAGCTTCTTCCTTCCTTTCCTCATCCTAAGAGACTAGGAATTGCTACAATTAGCAATATATATCTTTGCTCCACAATGGATTTAAAATAATCAGGGTCACCCTTGAGATCCCAGCACTTGGGAGGCAGAAGCAGACAGATCCTGTGAGTTTAATGCCAGCTTGGACTATAGAATAAATCCTAGGCTAGCCAGGGCTACATGGTGAAATGGCGTCTCAAAAACAAAACAAAACAAAACAAACAAACAAACAAAAACCCTTTGTGGTACAATGTATGCGGAATAACTCCTCCATACAACAATCACAGCAACATCACAGATGAGCTACGTGTGGCCATTTGTGACATTCCGAAATATATTTTGCAAGGTCAGGAGGGACCTGCAGGCATGTGGAACCCTTGTTACCACCATTGTCCCACATGGAGTGACCCACCCAGACAGCCCAAAAGGAATCATCCTGTGTAGGTCACACTGTGCTGTATGAAAATCATGTTGCATCAACTGGATAGCTTGGAAGGAAGCTACCGAGTTGCAGGAATGAGAAACACATTTCTTTTTCTTTTTCTTTCTTTTTTTTTTTTTCTGAGGTCTTGGTGAATCTTCTCAGGACAGTGGCTGTCTATGTGGTAGCATCTCTATACCCTAGCAGTCACTCTTTAAATTCCCCACATCTTTTTATGTTTCGCTGTTGTGTTTAAAGATCCACCTGTGTCTTTAATTTGACAGAATGGCATCTGGGCCTGCTGTGTTTCACACGAAGAAGTAGATGCATGTTTCTGTTCCTGTTCATGGCTGAAAAGTAAGTCTCTGCTGAAGCTCAGACTGCCAGGGTATGTGGCACCGGGGTGACTGAAACAGAGAACATGGTGTCTGTGCAGGCTTCACTAAGTGATTCTGAGAGAGCAAAGTGTGAAAACACATACATGCATGCACGTACACTCTCAGACACACACATGCACACACTCTCTCATACATATGCATTTTCTCATACACATGCACTCTCACACACGTGTGTGCACTGTCTCTCAGACACATGCATGTACTCTCTCATACACACATACAATACTCTCACATGTATACACACATGCACGCACGCTCACATACATACACATAAAAACAATCCTCTTCAATCCTGTGAGGTCTATAAACTGCATGCTTTAAAATTAAATAATGACTTGGAGCTGTCTTTGTTAGAAGGCTTGGCAAGCTTCTCAGTCATAAATCTTCTAGCGTTTGCATGATGAAAATGCA
The DNA here is from genome assembly GCF_903995435.1 of Acomys russatus. NCBI lineage: Eukaryota > Metazoa > Chordata > Mammalia > Rodentia > Muridae > Acomys > Acomys russatus. The sequence goes on along the minus strand of NC_067151.1, from coordinate 43,225,879 downwards.
GAATTTTGAATAAAGAGTTAGATGATATGTCGCGCCTCACTCGGCCAGCAAGAAAGACGCGACCACCAGTTCTTCTCCAAGCAGTTTATTCAAGCTCTTCGTGCAAGCAACTCCCCCGAACCACACCTGTCACATGCTAATAAAGCATACTATCATCCAATCAATTCACACCACGTCTCGTATCCTCATAGGTCCACGAAGGCGGAACTACCGCAGGCAGTGGGCTATATCCAAATAAGGACCTGTTTGTTTTCAACAGAGGCAGCTCTGGCGACGGGCCAGGCGCCATCTTAGGGTGTGGTCCTTGGGGGCTCTCCACAATGATAAAGACACCTGTTCACTGTGTGAAGCAGAAGGCATCTAGACCTCACCAGGGCCTGGGACATCTATGCATCTCTCCCCTTGTCTCCTCACCTCATCACCACAAAACAATCTCTCACAGTGGGTTTTCTCCCAAGAACCCTACAAAACGTAATTTCCAATATCTAGTAACAAGAACAAGTGTGAAGGTGATAACAACTCTAATAGTGATTGTGCTCGCGGGCTATATTTGTATTTAATTCTATCTTTTTCTTTTTTAAATTAATTTATTCATGTTACATCTCAATGGTTATCCCATCCTTGTATCCTCCCATTCTTCCCTCCCTCCCATTTTCCCCTTATTCCCCTCCCCTATGACTGTGCCTGAGGGGGACCTCCTCCCCCTGTATATGCTCATAGGGTATCAAGTCTCTTCTTGGTAGCAGGCTATCCTTCCTCTTCTTCACCCAGAAATTCTATGCTAAGGAAAGATAAGAGCATTATCTTTCTTTGTTTCTACATTTGTAAACACAACAAACACATTCCAAAACAGTGAAACCAGGTGAATATGAACCCCTAATATTTGGGTTTCTGGGTCTTTATCTCCAAAACTTTTCTGAACAAGACAGCAGTGTTGAACACCAGAAGCCACAGAATCTGGGTCTGTGACATCACCTCTTTCTCCTCTTCTTCTTCTACGCCAACTCCTGCCGTACTCTCATTAGTATGAGCTTTCTAGTTCAACCAACTGTTTACGAGGTAGTACAAAGATGTACAAAGCTGTTTCCATGCCCGCAACAGACAGATTTAAGGATCCATGGTATCATATTTATAACCATATTTTCATAAGTAAGCTACAAGCAGAAAACTTTCTGTTATAGGTAAATATTTAAGATAAGCAGGGGGGAGCAAAAATAGTGAAGTACAATCCTTTTAGGAAGAAAGGAGGTCGTATGCTTCTTGCAAGGCAACATAAATGATCAGAGCAGCAAACTCGTGCAACAGGAAGTTATGTATACAGGAAGGCACAACACATGATAAACCAAACATGGCCTGGAGATGGGAGTCAACCAGGCTATGATTCCATGATGTTTCACACTGGGATTTTGAATCCCCTGCCTGTCTCATATCTATAAAGCCAGAGGGAAGTTACTCGATATCTCATTTGTCAATTTTGTCCTCTGTAAAATGGCACTGCTAATAGAACAAGTGAGCCTAGAGGCTAAATGAGATAACATTTGAAGCACTTAGTGTCTGTCACACAAACAGTAGCTTCCTATAATTGGTACATATTGCATTGTTCTAGTTTTTACAAGGAGATTGTATTTCTTGTATAACTTGGAAAATTTAAGAAGAGACTAAGATGGCAGGAGAGAAGTCAAGTGATTCAGCTTCTGAAGGACACCATGACGAAGTACTACAAACTAGATGGTTTGAACAATGGTGCTGTGATTCTGAGTGCTGGGACTCAAGGCCAATCAGTAGGGTTGGAACTTCTGAGAAGTATAGGAGAAAAATCTTCCCATGGAGCTCCTTCTGCTTCCAGTGGTCTTCTAGCAACCCTTGGCATTCCTTTGCTTATAGAAGCATCACCTGGCCCTCTGCCACCATCCCCACGTGACATTCTCCCACACAAGTCTGTCTCTGCATCTAAATTCTCCTTTTATGCTGATGACAACCACAACAGAGAAGGCTCACTGAAAAGATGTTACTTAATTCCATGATTGGCAAAGGCGTGGCATGTGTCGGTCAGCTTTCTCACTTCTGTTACTAAGCACCTGACATTAACAACTTGAAAGGGTGGGGAGATCATTTATTTCACTCATGATTTCAGAGAGCTCTGCCCACATTCTACTGGTTTCCTAAGTTTAGGAAGAATAATATGGTGGCAGGAGCATAAAGCACACATTATTTACATGTTGGTGCATAGGAAGCAGAGCAAGGGTCACAATGGAGGCAGTGGTACGTCAGCTTCAGGAATCCATCTCCAGCGACCTACTACATCAGCTAGGCCCTAACTCGTAAAGCCTCCAGAACCCCCCCCCCCCAAAATAGTGCCAGTAACTGAGGACAATGTTCTCAACTCATGAGCCACTGGGGGATAAGTTCATATCCAGACTACAACTGATTATACTTCTAAACTTCTGTCACCGGTGGCTATGACACCAATGTCTCGGGGTAGACATGATTCAAATCTAAATTACAGAGGAAATCAAATTAGAAGTTATTATAATTGTCTAGATTTTTATCTAGGGCCTGGCTATGTAGTAAAAAACACAAAGAGGAAAACACAGTGAGAATTTGTAATTGGACATTTTATAAATGCTTTGGGCAAAAAATTATTAGACTAGTAAAGTTATGACATAACACAAAGAAATCAGCCACGAAGTACTTTTGTTTCAGAGTCCCTAAGTTGTATGACGAATCATTCATTGTAGCATGAACATGCCAGGAAGCCTGCAGATGACATACATGTATGATTTGTTACCAGAAATTTTACATGTAGGAATGCCTCTACATCCATGTGGGTCATTTGTGATAAATGTTGCCAAGGCAGAAAGGGGAAGACTAGTAGGAAACAGTTGGGAAAGTATTGGAGTAAGAGGCAGGAGGCATCAAGACTGTAGGAGCATAAACCGAGGAAGAAGGACGCTAGGCTTTGCAGGTGCTGAGAAGTCTTCAGGAACAGTGGCTTTGAGTGAGCGGAGTGACAATCGTCCTATCTAATCATGTGTCCCAAACATTAGGCCTTGGAGTCAAAATGAGCTGCAAAATTTGGATGCAAGAGAGACATCAGTGAATAAACCAGAGGAAGACTCTGTCATATTATTGAGCAGAGGATACAGACATACACTCACAATACATACATACTCAACTACACATGCACACATGTATACACATATGCACACACTTACATGCGCATGCACAGACACATATTCACATATGTGTGTGCACATGCACGCTTGCATACACACGCACACACCACACACACACACACACACACACACACACACACGCGCGCACACACACACAAAGATATCCTATGGAGGAGGTTTCTCTGACTGTGATAGATAGACATAAAGCTTCATTGGCAGGGATGGAGTTGGTAATTTGCCAAGGTGGCCAAGGAAAATCTTCTAAGTAGATGGCATGTGACATTTGAACAAAGCTCCACATGTCAGAGACATAAGGACAAGTCATAGAGGCTTTGCTGGACAAAGTTCTGAAGACCTCCGACTGCCCAGCATGAACTTTAGACATCCAGAACAGCTGTTGAGGCTTTGTTTGACATAGTTACAAAGATTTCTGGCTGATCGCCACTGCCCTTAAATCTTATTTATTGTTCAGGTCTAATTTTGCCTAAAAACTAATTTGAAATCTGCTTTTTATCCTAAAACTGCTTTTCTCTCTATTTCTCACTTTGAGACCAGCCCTAGTGAAACATACACTGGGAAACTTTTTCCCACAGAGGATGTTGAAAGAGGACATACAGCAAAAGGCTTGAGACAGTGAGAGAGTCTTGGCTCTGACTATGGTGAGCAGCCAGGCAGAAGCTGCTTGAAAAGAAAGTTAGGACTTTGACATAACAGTACCTGGTTTGATATTGTTAGCTATAGAAAAGTAAAACTTATCCTAATAATGAATCAAATTTTTTTTTTTTTAGAATCTGCTTTGAAAGAAATAGAAAGTGGGCTTAGAAGGTGATGCTTTACAGATATTTTACAATGTCTGTAAAATATCTTGGCAGTTAGCTGAGGTAAAAGATGCACAGCACACCTGTTGGTTTGGGGTGGAAAGTAAGTCAGGTTTTTATGTGTTAAAGATATTTGGTTTCAAGCTATGTTGTTATAATAACCATGTAAACACAATGGCTTAACGCCTGGGGGAAATTTATGATTTGACTTTCCTAAGTATTGTTTAAGAAATAATAATCAGGTAATGCTGACCATTTCCTGAATATTGATTGATTTTGCTGTTGTCGGTTATACAGAACTGTTTGTATTTCTTTGTTAGATGATTTTCTTGCTCTGTTGGTTTTTAAATGCCGTATTGATTATAAAAGATAAAAACAAATCATTATGCAATATGTAATGAAGAAAATTGAACTTCACTTTAAATAAAGTACTGGAGTTGGCCCAAGAAGAACAGATAGAAGAATAGAAGGAAAATAAATTTCTCCTGGGCTAGAAAAATCTTTCAATTTTGCACAATAATTTATTCCTGGGCCTCAGTGTTTCTTTCCTCCTCCATTCCTCAATCTCTCCTCAACAATTAGTGCCTTTAACTAATTGCTCACCAACAGTGGGTTCCTTTAACTGACAGTTCCCCCACTAGCTCAATTCTCCCTACCACGGAACCCCCAAGACTTTCTCTTCTCTTTTCCCAAAGCTAGTCTCTGGGATCTGGGGATAGTGAGGGGGTAAAGGTAAAACTCCTTGAGAAAAGAAACTTTTGGAACAAAAGTGAAAAGCTTCAGGATGAGAACGTTGATTAGAAAAGATCAACATGTTCTTTATAACTTATACAGAATTTTTTAGTTTATATTTATATTATGAAAGAAACTTAAGAAATCTGAGCTGTCTTGGGCAGCAGCATGTCTATCATTTTTTCTCTTAAAATATTAAACTCACTAATACTTGGGAGGTCCATATGTGTAATGGAAGAGCCATTATCAGCTATAACAAGCCCGGCTAGTAACTTAACCCCCTCTTAATAACCAGAATGATAACACCTATCTTAAAGCATTAACTATAAATGTTGGTGGTAATGTCAATAGATCAACCATTATAGTTATCAGAATGGCAGCTCCCCCCCCCCCCCGCAAATGATTAAACACAACACGAGTGAATGGGCCAACAATCACACTTCTGGGTTTATAGTGAAAGCAACGAAATCATTGTTAAAGCAGGTCTGTATCTATACCCATTGCTATACTAGTCACAACACCCAGAATACAAAAGCAAGTTAAGTGCCAGTGAATGAAAGAACAGAGAAGAAGATACTGTATGGTAGAAGACAGCTCAGCCTTAAAGGGAGAGAATCCCTTCCATTTGTGACACCATGAACAAACACGGAGAACAATGGCTGAGTGAAATCAATCACACATCGAGAAAGAAATAATGCATGATCTCCCTTATATGCTGACTCTAAGAAAGGGAGAATGGGATGGTGGATCCTAGAACCTAAAGGGTAAGGGAACTTGGGAAATAGTTAAGCAGTTAAAACTTATAGTTATGAGTTCTGAGGATATAATTAATATATATCATGGTAACTATGATATAGTGATTAATAACGTATTGCTTGCTTGAAATTTGGTAAGAGGACAGACTTTAAGCATTCTAACCATTCATATAGTCAAAATTATAATTACAAGTAGTAACAGCATTGATAACCAATTGGGTGGTGGTAATCAGTATGTAATACTTATGTGCATCAAATCTTCATGCTAAATATATGCAACTTTCTGTCAATTAAATATTTTAAAACAAAATGCTCAGTGGTTACGAACATTTGCTGCTTTTGCAATGGTTCTGAGTTCTACAATGGTGGCTCAGGATGGTCTGTAACCCCAGCTACAGAGGATCTACTGCCCTCTTCTGGCTTGACTAGAACTATATGCATGGGACACACTGACATATTTGCAGGTAAAACATATACAAAAATTAAAATAATTCATCTTTAAAAAAATAAACACTCTACAGGATCTGGGTATGTGGCAACTCAGATCCAGCTAAAAGGAGGTATATGTACCTATATTCTCATATATATATATATATATATATATATATATATATATATATATATATATATATGTGTGTGTGTGTGTGTGTGTGTGTGTGTGTGTGTGTGTGTGTGTGTGTATGTGTGTTACAGTTATATGTATGTGTGTGTCTGTTGCTATATAAAATAATTTTGGTTTGCATGTTCTTCCCTATAAAGAACAAAGGCTTTGAGGAATGGAAACTGACTCCCTAAATCTTGGTTGTTTTCTTCTTTCCCTCTCTTAGGAAAATCATCCTTTACTATTAAGAACAGAGATTTGGGACAGTGAAATATAACTGTGCAACCTGGCACAAAACCCAAATGTTAGTAATATCTGAGGCTTCTAGTCTTATTGTTTTCCTCTCGCATTTTTCTTTCCTCTTCTTAAGTATTTGACTAGCATAGACAGGTAGATTATTATTAATTACATATTAATGGTGAGTAAATGCAAGCGGATTCCATTAAAATGTATGCAGCGTCTAACCTGTGTAACTTCTAAGAGGTGATACAGTGGCCAACACCAGCCACATCTGCGTTCAGTCACAGTCCATAAGGGAAAAAACATGAATGCGTACAGCTTCACTCGGGGCAGTAGCAACAGAGAACAAGAGCTGTAAAGCAGAACAAATGGGTCTGTGGGCAAAAGCATTTGCTGCATAAGCAGAAGGGCCTGAGGTTGGATCTCGGTACCTACACAGAAAACCTCCCCTTCTCCTCCCGCCATCCCTCTCCTCCCGGCCTCCTCTTTCTCTGCTTCCCTTCCTCTATTCCTTGCTCCCTCTAGTCATGTTCTGGTTTGGGATCTATTATAAGAGTCTTAATCCACATGCTTCCAATTCTATGGACCAGACAGACACAATACATAAAATATATCTATAGAGACTGGAGTCCCAGTTGCAAATGGACTTGTTGCCAGCCTAGCCCTTTGTATGAGCACCTGAGACCTACTTCTAGTTTCTATGGGTAAAATCAGCAGCCCGGTTCTCTCCCATTCACTCTTTCCTTCTTCAAGAAGTTGGATCTTGATTCTCTATGAAGACTTTAAAGTGTTTTGAGGGAAGACGCTGAAAAATAACTGTAAATATACTTGGCAGGATTTGAATAATTTTTCAGCTTTCTGCAGTGTATGCAGACAGCAGACAAATAAAATTATAAATCATGGTGCGCCACTTGAGAGTTCTGCTGAAAGAAAAAATGTCATCTCAAATCTTAGCCAAAAGGTGGGCTATAAATAAGTGCCCACATATCCTGAAATTGTAATTTCTGAAGTTGCTTTCTCATGCAGGGCAGGGGATATTTTAAAGCATCTCATTAGCAGCCTTGCCTTGTAAGAGCATATGAAAAGTGCAAACAAGCATGATGATAATAGTATTTGCTATTTATTGTTGAGGAGGAGGTGGAAATACATAGACATTTGATGCTGGTAGGCTGAAACTAGTCAACATTTTCTTTCACTGCTTTAAACAAATGTTTGTGGCTTTTGGAAATGCGCCACCTGACTTAGCATACAAAGCCACCAGAGTAGCACTTCTGAAAGGTCATAAGAAGCAACTAATCCAACTTTTTCATCATACCAATGCCAACACCCATGCCTGCAGTGATTAAATACTTGGTCCACGCTGTTTGGCACCACATGATATACTCAGGATGGATCATGACACAGTTCCAAACACATGATCACACAGCCCCAGATGCATTCATTCTCTTGCCGAATACTAGATTTGGCATAGGACAGATCCAGCTTGTTCTGTGGTTTCTAATCTGAATTTTAAAGCATGAATCTGCTGTTAATCCTTGCTTCTGTTGGTTCTTGGAAGTCTCTTCTGTTACTTTAATTTTCTCTAAAGAGAATCATTACATGAAGAAGAAATGAGCATCTCTCTTCATTGCATGCTTTCTGTCTATTTCTTACATTTCGATTGGGGGAAGGGATTAGTCTCTATCTTAACTATTGAATTAATTAGTCTGAAAGGCATACTCAGTATGACAGGCTCCCAATCTCCAGAAGGGAATTTGATATCAAGACAACAAACAGAGAGAAGGAAGGATGAAGAAAAAGACTTATGCCTCTGATTTGTCTGAGATTCCTTTTGCATTAACCACCTGCTCCTTGCATCATTTATAATTCCTCCAGACAGGCTGCTCCTTTGCATTGTTAACAAGATGTCTCAGGATTGCAGCAGTGATTCAGAGACCACAGGTTTAGAACAGAAACCAAGCTGCCCATCACACCTCCTTCTCCTTCTTGCCTGTGCATAGACATGGGTGCTCAAGACGAAGGGATGAAGCAAATGTAGTTGCCTAGATATATTAACAAAAACCTCAGGGACATCCTTTTTTTTATGATATGCCTTCCCTTTGGATTTAGAAGTATGTGGGCACAGTTAATTCTTTATTCAAGATGGCATTGCAAAGTTCTAGCAAGTAGCTTCAGAAGTGATAACAGAGTTTGCTCTAGCATATTCAGAGAGACTATTTTGGTAAGTCTTCATGCATCCACTACCCAGGTCAAATAGCTCTCAGGATCTTCATCTTCTTCCCATTCCCCTTCTCCACAGCCCCCTCTCCTCTCATCATCTTATGGCTTCATGTACGTGACATAATTCCTGTGAGTCCCTAAAAACTCTCAATAGAAGCTTCTGCAAATGGCCAGAACTCTGTGCGCTGAATGAACACACCAATGAAAATGTGCAGTCCCTGATGACTAAGGAGGTTGAGCATTTCTTTAAGTGTTTCTCAGTCATTTGATACTTCTCTGTTGAGAATTCTCTGTTGAGTTCCAAGCCCCATTTCTCAATTGGGTTATTTGGTTTGGTGGTGTTTAATTTCTTGAGTTATTTATATATTTTGGATATTAGACCTTTGTCAGATGTAGGGTTGGTGAAGATCTTTTCCCAGTCTGTAGGCTGTCGCTTTGTTCTCTTGACAGTGTCTCCTGCCTTACAGAAGCTTCTCAGCCTCATGAGGTCCGATTTATTAATGGTTGACATTAAGGTGTGGGCCGTTCGTGACAGAGGGGAGGACATCCTATTGGGACTCTAAATGAGAGAAACATGGGAGAATAGCAAAGTAGAAGGATCCAGAGGGTCCTAGAAACCTACAAGTAGAACATTATGATAGGCAGATTTGGGCCCAGGGGTCCTGCTCAAACTAAGGCACCAGCCAAGGACAATACAGGCAGTAAACTTTAAACCCCTACCCAGATCTAGCCAATGGTCAGAACATTCTCCACAGTTGAGTGGAGAGTGGGATATGACTTTCTCACATACTCTGGTGCCTCACATTTGACCATGTCCCCTGGAGGGGGAGACCTCGTGGCACTCAGAGGAAGGACAACAGGTTACCAAGAAGAGACGTGATACCCTATGAGCATATACAGGGGGAGGTAATCCCCCTCAGGAACAGTCATAGGGGAGGGGAATAATGGGAAAATGGGAGGGAGGGAAGAATGGGAGGATACAAGGGATGGGATAAACATTGAGATGTAACAAGAATAAATTAATTTAAAAATTTAAAAAAAAAAGAAAGAAAATGTGCAGTCATAGAACGGGGGTAGTCAGAAATGTTTGCAAGTCATCTTAGTTACTTGGCTTTTATTTACACTCTAGACACTGCCACAAGCACTTAGAGAACAGTTAGTCCTTGTGACTTTCCTGCTAGGAATATGCCAATGCCCCTTAGCGCTATTCTCTGGGTTCACACTCTCTTAGATTACAGCAGTGCAACTCCTCCTTTGCTTGACATTTATTTAACTCTTCCTTTAAGAACCATCAAAGTCCTGATCTCACCATAATGAATGGCTGGAAAAGACAAGGAAGATGTATATCACTCACAACAAGGAATATTTGTCCTAATTAACTAGTCAACTGCCAAAGGTTCTCCAGCTCAGAGTCTATTGTTGGTGCATATCCTGTAAGAACACGCAGAACATTCATCAGCTACCATGCTGGCAATGTCGAGTGCACTCTAACCCATTAGCGTGGCTACACAGATTTTTTTAAAATAAAATATCAGCGAACTAACAAGAGATGATAGCAACATGCATGTCACTTTTGATTGGAATCTATCAGTTAGTTTCTAAGAAATGATATCATCACCAAAGGAGGCTCGATTCATTGTACTGCACTTGGTTGTGTCTTTGTTTCATTTTTCTTTATAGCCTGTACAGAGTCTGTACTTCAGACCCACAGAGCAGAGGGAATAGCGGACTCGAACTCCCATGACATGCCTTTAAATAGCTTCAGTCCATGTAATGTATCTCGATGTGATATTGAGAAGATTAAATCGGGCTCCATACATCACATCTGACACATTCCTGCTTTTTCTTCTTTTTTCTTCATTTCCTACTTGCCCACGAAGCTCCACTTTCATCAACTGTCTGCTATTCTGACAGCACCTCAGAGATTGATTTTGTATATGAAGCCCTGTATTAAACTCTACAGAACGCTCTTGAATATTAGTCATTTACTTTCCCATTTTAAGTTAGAAAATTCTTTTATTTGCCCATTTATTTTTTGGCTAGGCACAAGAGCAAAGACGTTAAGAAATAATGTTCTGAGCCAGGCTGCCTTCTTCTTCTGTCTCTTACTAACTAGAGAAAGTTACTCAACTCCTTCCTCGTGTCATTTGCCTGTGAGAGGAAAGCAGGATCCTGGAGTACCTACTCCATAGGCTGCTGTGAGGAGGGGTCAGTGCATCTCATATACCTACAGGGTCCTTAACAGAGCAATCCTTTATACAGTTAAGCTACTATGATTGTTACCGTAGCTACGTGCTAGACAGTAATGGAAAATAGAACCTATCCTACCCTTTTGATCAAAATTGTCCAAAATTAAGATGCTTTTTCCTTTAAAATTCCCTTGATAGCACAAAATACTAAAGATAATGAAAGAATATATAGAATACCCAGACTTAAGAATCCTATACCCAGCCCTGATACGATCCATTCATAAAAATTAACAGATGCATACTCTCATATTCAAGTAATAAAACCATTTCAGAGTAGAACATAAATAAAAATAAGAATAGTAAAAGTGTAGTATAAACAGTGGCAAAGCAGCAGGAGAAAGAGGGCAATAGGGAATAAGAATGATTAAAATGCATTATAAATATGCATGAAAAGAAAAATAAATTTAAATGAAATGAAAACATATATTAAATGTAGTAGTTATTGTGGTGTCTTGAAACAGAATATAAATATCAAAACATAGTTCTTGCAAAGGCCAAATTTTCAAAGGTTATAAAGACATAGGGACCATCTGAGTTATATTGTATTAATGAAGTCTGAGAAGTACAAGAGAAAGTAAAAAGACAGGGAGAGATTAAGGAGAACAGGAACTGCATCACTGCAGTGTCCATTGGATTTCCCTCATTGGCCAGTGTCCAGCAAGGCTCAGAAGCTCAACATATATCCCTCAGATATATGAGAACTTATTTAAAATATTGTATAGAGATAACAAACAGCTGAAATTTCATTTTTATTTTTTAAGTCATATATGTATTTATAACTACCAATGCAATAAGATGCAAGCAGAATAACTTTAAAGTAGCTCTAGAATTGTGACAATATTTACAAATATCTTGAAGACGTTGTTAAAAAAAATCTAATACTCATGATCAGGTCTTGTAATATAATGGAGATATAAAGTCTGCGAACATCCCCAATGGTGTTGACATTGATAACAGCGGCATAGCTCAATGACTTGTAACATGTGTATTCCTATAACTATCGTTCCTATAGCCTAAAAGATTGAGAAATTTTGACAACAGAAATAAAAATTTGATCTCTATTTTTACTCTTTTTAAAATTAATTTTATTAACTCATAAGTGAAATTGAAATATGTTTGTGTGATGTTATATCGTATTTTGGTGTTATGTAAGTTGTATGATGCTTACATATTGAGTAAAAAGCAATTTCAAAATATTATAAATATTTTCTTCAGGCCATAAGTATATATCCAGTTTTTCCTAATTTATATGTTTAATTCCAGGGAAATAAATCAAAATACTAAAAAAAGGGGGGGCCCATATTTGATGAAAGTTGAAATAGTTTATTAAGCTTTGTTTATAGTTCCTAAAATGAACATAGATACATATTATAACAGGAAATCAATAAATATTGATTTAAATGTGACAGGAAATTTTATAGTATGGAGACAACTCTCAATGTGTTGACCCTGTGTCAAAAAAAAAAAAGTCAAAAAGAATGTGTTGACTAATGAAAGGTAGCTTGCCATTATCGACATATTTCAGCTATGAAGAAGCCTCCGTTCCTAAAAGGCTTCTGCACTTGGTTATGAGACGTAAGCAGCACTGTCTGTTGACGAATCTCACACCTGCTGATCTTTATGAAGGTGCACAATTTACTTAAAAAAGTAAATGGGTTTCTCAAGAAGAGACTTGGAAGGGATGCAAAAGTCCACGGTTATGGAAGACTGAGGCAAGACTGTTTTCTGGGCCTAGGAAGAGCTTTGAACTCCTGAGCTCACAGCAGCTGTGGTTGCCTGCACAAGACTTAATACAAGATCCAGTCAATCAATATTCCAGCCTGGCTGGGAGAGGGCAGCACGAGCTTCCAGCCTAGCTGAGGACTACGCACAGCCCTAGTGGGTGGCACCACACCCATGTTTTATGGGACACACTAGTTGGATTTTTTTTTTTTAATAAGAGGAATGAATTTGGGAGTAGGATAAGTTGGAGTAAGGGAGTGAGGCATCAATATGATTAAAATATATTGTATGTGTGTGGGTCAAAATCTTGAAGAATTAACAACAACAACAAAAAGCAAAAACAATAAGAAAACAGCAAGTATGTTCCAAGCAGTGCTGTGTAGCCCTTGGCACTGAACAATTCTTACACTCTGATACATCACTATTCTAAGATCTAAGTAAGTGCATTTTCAGGCACAAATATGGGAACCTAAGAATTGAAAATGAATCCCATCCAAGTGGACGAAGCCATTTGGAACCAGCTCCTTTGGATTCAGCAAGTTTTCCTGTCTTCTCTCTTCCAAAACCATTGAAGCTAAGTTCCAAAAGGGTGCACACCTCTGCTCTATATTTTAATTATCCTATTCAGTGGCTGAGTTGCCAGTGGCGACACTTGAAAAGCCTAAAAAGTTTCTGTGATTGTTAGTAGGTTCCGCATGACTACCCAGAAGCCACCCAGGCATAAACAGCCCACAGGGCACAGGGAACCGGAAACGCCCACGACACATGAACATGTGGATGGCTGTTTCCCCAGCCGTATCCTATTGGCACAAGTCAGAGGTGCTATGCCAAGTGTGAACAGTGGGTACAGGCAGCGATTCACAGCATGTCACTTTTCTGTAGCTGCTGGTGGGCTCTGGAAGATGGCCTGGCACAGTTCAGACCCCTACAAATGCTGAATGCTGTCCCTTGGGGTCAGGCCCATCAGGATCCTAGAAAAAGCACAGCTTTTAGCTGCTTGGTGCTGAAAATTGCAGGCAAGATTCCCAAAGCCCTCAAAGCTAATGTCGAATTGACAAAGTGCCAAAAACTTCTCTGGCATTAAATTCCCACTCTTTATTTTGCCCCCATTCAGGTTAACAGCTTGTGGAAATAATAATGTGATAATGCCACCCTGTGTCCCAAATATCTTGCGGCACCATCTTGTTAAGCCTGGTGTCCCTTTGAGACTAATGGGAACTGAGCCGACTTTATGCATTCTACAGACGCGAAAACCCCACAGGAGATGGGTCAAATGTCTGGGCAAGAGCCAAGCAGACTTATCACACAGGTTGCAGGTCTGAATTGAGTTCTCAAACAAGGCCAAGTGTTGTAGAATCGGGCCTGAAAAGCTCAGCTAGCATCTAAAAGGGCCAGACCAGGACTCACGCAGGATGTTAGATGGATCAGAGTCATCAACTGGTGAAAGTCACATCCTGGGAGAGGCAACGAGGCTTAGTCTTCAGCACTGCAATAAAGCAGTTTGGGCATATGGCCAACTGGAATGGGTGAGAACCAGCATGGGCCATCACTAGGTCTAATGAGGCAGCAAGGGACTCTTGTAGCCCCAGGCACAGTATTGGAGTCTTTGCGCGAGCGTGCGTGTTTGTGTGTGTGTGTGTGTGTGTGTGTGTGTGTGTGTGTGTGTGTGTGTTCTTTTTTCTTATGGATTACAGAGCCTATTATGGAAGTAACACTTTTTAAAATTCATTCATTCATATTGTATCAATTGTTATCCCATCCCTTCTATCCTCCAATTCCTCACTCCCTCCCACTTTCACCCTATCCCTCCCCCATGACTGTGACTGAGGGGGACCTCCTTCCCCTGTATATGATCATAGGGTATAAAGTCTCTTCTTGGTATCCTGCTATCCTTCCCCTGAGTGCCACTGGGCCTCCCCATCAAGGGGACGTGGTCAAATATGGGGCACCAGGGTTCATGTTGTGAAGTAAACATCCAACCCCTACCCAGATCTAGCCAATGGACAGGACATTCTCCACAGATGAGTGAAGAGTGGGGACTGACTTTCACATGAACCCTGGAAGTAACATTTTTGAAGAGGACTCTAGCCTCTACCTACAGAAGCATCCTTCTCTTTCTGCATTTTAGCAATCTAACCCAGGTGATGGGATCATTAAGTTCAAAATCTTTAATCTGAATGAACTGTCTCTTAGAGGAATGAGTGACAATTTAGAATCTTGTGGCCATCACACCAAATAATATTGTACTTTAGCAATATTGCCCCTTGCCTGAGGTTCTAGGAAATAACATTCTTTTAGCTCCTGTCTAATTTTTAAAGCTAATTCATCAGAATTCCTGTCGATTAACATGTTTTTAATGCATCACTTTTTGTCTGAAATTAACCAGGGTTAGCTTCCATAGTTTGCAGCCTGAAAGACTAAAGCAAACACAGAACAGAGTTCAAGGTATGGAAGAAAGAACTGAGTGCTCTAAAATTCCTTTCCTTTTCTTATTATTCTGGAAATGAGAGCTGCGTTCCCCAATCTTCCTGACAGTAGGTTCAGCCAGAGGTAAAATGACTGAAGTGCTGTATGCCCTTTGCAAACAGGATCACCTGGGCCTCCCACATGTGTCACTTCATCCTTTGTGTTGTCACTTCTGGTTTTCTGGAAGGACGGTAATTACATATTGCACATTGGCTTTGAGAACCCTGTGCAAGAGAAGGCAGACCTCGTGCCATCCTGGGTTTTCTGAACAACTGTAGAAGAAACTACTGCTCCGCTGACTGGCTCATCCATCCAGTGTTAATATCTAATTATGAAATCAACCTCTGGGTGAGGGCTATGGCTCAGCAGACAGAAATAGTAGCCATGTGAGTCTGATGACCTGAGTGCCATCCTCCAAACACATGTACAAAGTATGGATGCTCAGTGTGCATCTGTGATCCCAGCATTTCCACAGCAAGATGAGAGGAGGAGACAGGAGAACTGGCTAGGACAGCCAGCTATCCAGCAGTGCACAGTGCAGCAGCAGAAATAAGAGAGACCCTGCCTCAGCAAGATGGAAGGCCAGAACTGACTCCCAAAGTTATCCTCTGACCTCCATGAGCATTAAGGTGTTAAAGACTTTGAGTCTTTGGTGTCTTTGTGAATGGGATCAAAATTCTAACTGATAGAGTTTGTGTTGATTCAGTCATAGCCTTATCGAAGAAGTATTGACTAAGAATCTGAGTGACTTGGAGTCAAGTCTCTCATGTACATTATGTGTATGCAAGCATGCCCACGCAATCACATATGTGCTCATGCTCATGTGTCCATGTATTCATGGGCATAATAAATAGTCCCTAAGGTCTTGTGTTGTCTCATTAAAAAGAGAAAGGGCTGGTGAGATGGCTCAACAGTTAAGAGCTCTTTCTGCTCTTTCACAGGACCCAACCTAGTTCCTGGCACCCACGTTGAGTAGCTCACAACTGCCTATAATTCCAGCTCCAGGGATCTTATTCTCTCTTCTGTATCCCCCACACACGTTAATTAATATTTTTAAAAGTAAATAAACCTTTGTCATTCCATTTGTTGTGAATGGACTCAAAAATATACCATGTATTTAAATAGTTAAACAGTTAATCAAGCAGAGATTTTCATTCAGAGCAAAGCTGACAATATTGAGCTCATGAATGGATAGCATACAGCTACAGAATTCCTCCTAATTATAAAAGAGAAGTGTTGACAGCTGGGGTTCTCAGTGTACAGGATGGGAAGATGCAGGCAAAGGTGCAAAACTGGAGGTTACATGGCTCTGAGCATAACCATCGGTGGTTAGAGATAGATACGGTCTAGCTTTGTGTTTCTTTTCCACATAGTCCATCATCTCTGTAGTAAAAATAACAAAGACACAAATGATATTCCTGGCCCTGCTTGCTCCTTTTATCGTATTGCTTTCCTTTTTCAACAGCTCCAAATGATACATCTCCCTCTGCCTCCTAGATGGTTTCCAACTCCTGAGGTTTAAAACAGAACTGTTAGGTTGGGCTGGAGAGATGGCTCAGCCATTAAAGGCTAGGCTCACAACCAAACAAACAGAACCATTAGGCTTATTTTAACTTCTTTCTCAGTCTACCTCTTACTTGCTCTTAAATGATTTGTTTCTCGGGGGCTCAGGAGTGGTCTGTTAGTCATATCTGTCCTTTGATACAGTGATCAGAGTATATAAGCAATAAAGGTTAACTAGGGAAGACTCCAAGATAAAACCCACTGGAGAACCTATAGCTGAAATATCCTCAATCCAAGATTCTTCAAAATACAAGAGTTTTTGAGAACTAGCATCATGCCGTGTCATGGAATTATGTAATGTACAAATTGTTTGAAACTTTTAGTCTTTGGATTATATACATAAGGTATATATAAGAAGATAAGTTAATTGCATGTTTGGATTTGAGTCCAAAATTCAATATCTGTGGTGCCAGGAATTGCAGATAATGAATGCTCAGTGTGTGAGAGCTGAGTGAACGCATAAATTCAGAAACATTCTTTGGGCAACTGGGTTCTGCACTTAGGGCCCCAACATTCAATGAGTGCTGTTTATTGTGTCAGAAACCAAAGTCTAGAAATCTATGGGAGCAAGGAACATCCTAATTTAAGTAACTGAAGGAATCCAGTACATCTCTAAATAGATGCTTTCTTTCTCCACAACTCACCCTCAAGCTCTCCCCTATGGGGAGCCTCTATTGTGACTGTAACTGGATATGTCACATCTGGAAGAAGCTTTGATCGACACAGATGCAATGGTAAGAACCATTTCTAAGACCAGCTTCTCTGAGTGCCAAAAAGAGGTTAGACATAGCAGTGAAAACATACCTATCATCCCCTTCTATGTTCAGCATCCCTACAAAGGATTTTAGCTACGGTGGGTTTTGCTAAACAGACAATTTCCTCTTCTTTTCTTTCAGCCAAAGGTTACAGAGCCCTGCAAGGGTGGGTGGACCACAAAACTGTGAGCATATTTTTTACATTGGCAAGAAAAACAAAATGTCAGTCAACTAAATTTAAGACTGTTCACACACATCTGCTACCAACAGAATGCTGTAAAAAGGAAAAAGAGAAAGAAAGAAATGGGGATCCGCTCCCAGTCTAAATAGATCTGGGTGTTTTCTATTGTTTGGATGATTTGTACTCTTTCAATAATGATTGAAAGGCTATCAGAGCAGGAGCTAACATCTGTTGGTGGTTTGTCATGTAGCAACAATTTCTTGTTAAGCAGATACATAAACAACCATATCTCAAACTGTCTAAGCTAGGTAGCTGTGATTATAAATATATCACCAAAATGTTTTTGAAAGAGGAGCAAATGTGAAATGTTACACTCCTGACAATATCACACTGCATCATGTCCTTGAGAAGCCTCTCAAAGATAACAGATGTGTGAATCTAGCAAGCCTCACACACCCAACTTTAGGGCATACGGCAGGCACAGGTTATGACACAAGTATCACATTATCCATATTACTGAAGGACAGCCTCCCCACCCAGGAAGACTCACCCAAGGCCCACTTCCACTAGGGAATACTCGGAGCTCACAGTACAGGAGATATTAAAACTTAAAGTCACACAGCATGCTTACTATGGGGAAAAAATACTACTTCTCCCTAAAACCTATGCAGAACCATAAAATCCAAGGAATCAAAACTAAAAGAGCTGGGTGATAACATTTACCTTTCACACATTTCAAAATGCTTAGATCTATTGAATTTGAGATCAATTTAGGAAAACACTAGTGTACCTTCTAAGTGAAGTTGACAAAATATATATAACAATATCACTTTAATACAAAATTATGTCATAGGCTTTAAAATTATACATTTCATATAGTTTCATGAATAAGCACTCTTTATTTAAAAATCAAGTGTCAACTTACTGAAGAGTTAAGATTAATAGCAATTCACCTGAAAATTATATATAATAGAAAGAAATATCTATATTTGAGGTTTTTGAATATAAGAACTATAGACAGGAGTAAATTTTATGTCACAATAACATTAAAAGAGTTTCATTATATTTTAATATAACGATTCAGTGCAAATGTCTAAAACTGTATTTAACTGGCCTGGAAAAAGATATTTCTTAAATTATGTTTTAAATGGCTCTGTGTTCTCTTACACAGCTCTGAACAACAAACCAAAATATCTGTTTGGGTCATTATTGGTAGTAATTCAAAGTATTTTCTCCATTCGTTATATGAAATCTTAATATACAACTATCTCAAGGTCTGAAAAGAAGTGGTTAAGGAATTATCTTGAGGGGAATAAAGTTCTTGTTTTGGAAATTTTATTTTAAACAGTTAAATTGGAAAACTTTGAAAATAGATAAAATATTTTAGTAATGTTAAAATAACTTCAATAGCCCATATCCAATTTTTTGACAGAAAAGGGCTGCTTGTAACTTTTTAACAGTTTTTACTGTATGTGTCTGCCAGTGTTTTAAGTCACCAAATAGCTCTATGTGTTTGAACATTAGAACAGGTAAGGCCTCTATTGGAACTGAGACTATGATCCTTGGCCTAAGAGTTTAACTGTCCTTCTGGATAACAACAAATCAGAAACCCCTTTCAGTATCTTCTGCTTACAAAAAAAAAAAAAAAAAAAAAAAAAAAAAAAAGGCAACAAATTGCACATTTGAAACTACGTATGTATGAATGTATGATTATAAAATAAGTTCCCACGACATCTGGTTTGTCTAATTACACTGTAATTAATTGGTGTTGGATTTTTAAGTTTTTACATTCAAAATTCAAAGAATAAGCATTCACATCAAAGAATGCGATAATAAAACATTCTTTAATTTGCATATTAACTTTCTCTAAAATAAGTTTAAGTGGTTGTTTAAAACGAAAAAAATGCGGCAGAAGCCTATATTTTAGAGTGTCGTTTTGAGTGACATTCTTAGACTTGGGGTGATGGGTAAGTAATAGATGATTGGATGTGCAAAACTTACACTGTCAGATCGTTTGTCTGGGTCACAGTCCCACGCTGCCCTTAAGCGCTGCTCGGACCTCTCCATGGTGCTGAAGAGCTACCCTTGTCCATTTGAGAAGGACGGGCTGGTCATTGAAATTGGCTTGGAAGGGAATCCACAGAGGGCCACTTTGTTAGCAGATAAAGTTACCTGGAGACTTTCTACAGCACATACTGCAGAGAGCGAGCGTCTCCTCTTTGGTTAGAAATCCAGCCAGCAAATTTTGGAGCAGAAAGCTTCAAAACTGGAAGAAAAGGGTAAGTTCCCAGAGAGATGAAACTGCCTGGTTTTTGTCTGCTTTCTTCAAATTGGAGAAAAAAAATACACAGATGACCAGGCTCCTAGGAGGATAGAGGAATCCACACAAGTTCCTTATATTTATGAAGAGAACAAGCCTCCGTTAGTCCCAAGCAGTTGATTTACTTAATCTACATTAACAAAAGGAAAAAAAGAAAGAAAAAGAAAACCGAGAATTCCACAAGGCACCATACACACTGTGCAAGTAGCTTTGCCTCCCTCTAGTTCCGGCTTCTGTTTGCTGAAGATTCTCACAGCAAAGATCAGACTCTCCTGCCTCTCACGGATTATCTCCTTCTGAGACTGGAATGTATAAAGAGCCACATGATACCCAGTGATGTCATCTTGAAGGCAGGTCACAGTTGCTGCCATATGTAGATGAAGTCCTTCTATTAAGTATTTAGCATAATGATTTTCTTGAAAATCTATTTGCATCAAATAATTCAGTCTTCTACCAATATGTTTAACCCTATCACTAGAATGCCTCAAAGAGAAAATCAATTCGCAGCTCCCATGTGAAGCAGTCTCTGGGTGAGCCAGGATGAGCTTCTGGTGCTGCCTCAGGAAATGAGTAATTATAATTAACTCATAAGGAGAAGAGTGATGAAGGCCCTTCTCTCCTCCCCAGGAGCTGTGGTAGAAATAAGAGGATTTCTTCAGATAACAGAATCTACTTAGAAAACAATTCAGGATCTTTAGCACTTAAAAAAAAAAAACAAAAAACAAAAAAAACTGTAGTCTTTTAGAAATCTGATCGCCGTGACTGCAAAATAAAAGCCAAAGTGACTTCCTTCAACTCCTAACACTATTTTATTTAATGGAATAGAAGTTTCAGAAGTGTTTAAAACTTATTACTTCTGGAAAGATTTAAATTTTTTTTCAAAAATTGGGAGAGAACTTTAAGTATTTGTAGATGCTTTAAATTTAGAGTGAAGAAATAATTAAAATGTTATCCATATAATCTGAACAGTCACTGTAACAGGTAATATATAGGTATATTTTTAAGGAACTTATGGGAATGCCTATGTTTATTCTGAGCATCGTGCCTATTTTCTATTTCTATTTAGATACATATACTAATTAAAGATTTTCAGTAACAACTGATAAGCTGCAACTAAGTAAACTCAGTAGGTTATAAAGAAGGGGAAGCATGCAAGGGAGGAAAAAGTGGGATGAGGCTAGGGGAGAAGTTGCTGATGAGGGAGTGCAGGTAGAGTTGGTCAAAACGCATTAAACGCCTGTATAAAACTATCAATTAAAAAGTTGTCACAAAAGTTCGTATTAATACAACACTGAAATAATTAACATATTACATTATATATAAGCATTTAAAAATAAAAGCAAATGAAAAATAAAGGTGCTATGTATCAGAATAAAAAGTCAGAATATCATTGCATGGAGTGTTTGGATTTCCTTCTTGCAACCTCAAGTTTCCTTAAGGAGTCACTTCCCTCAGAGCCCCTGGACACTCATGTCCATCCTTTCCTCCTCTCCATGAGGCGGGAAGGAGTCCCTCAGGCTGAAGGACTAGGAACCAGGACCTCTGTGGTCCCGATCTTCCTCCATGCTCAGGAGTCTCTTGACCTTGCTTGTGGGTAAGGCCAGCAGCTTTCAGCCAATGTTTTCTGATTCTGGAGTCCGTTAATAGGAAGCTCAGCATTGCCTCTGAGTTATAGCCAAGATTCCAATTCTGGTGAGAACTACATCTCACATTTGGATTTCCCTCTGCTTATCTCCCTTATCTCTCAAGAAAAAGTTCCTAAACCAAGAAGGAAAAAAAGAGCTATCTACTAACTACTGACAACCCCACCTTCCAATAACATTGTTTTGTTGCTGGACTTGGTTGGGTTGTGTATGTGTGTGTGTGTGTGTGTGCATATATATGTATGTATATATATATATATATATATATATATATATATATATATATATATATATATATATATATATATACTAATTGTATGAGCCAGTTACTATAAGAAGTTTTATGTGCAAACTAACAATAAAACATTAAATTGTATAATGTAGTTCATAATACAGGCCTATAAAGAGGGATGCCAAAGTCTTAGCTGAAAGTACTAAGCAATGCAATGCTCAAGTCATATTAATTTTATTATTGAGCCACTTAGGAATTCCAACACATGCGATTTTTTTTTAACAACTCTCCAACTGAGTCACAGGGATCAGTTGTGATAAGATAAAATGAATATGGCATTTTTGTGGAGACAAAAAACTTGGGAATGTGGGGAAGATGCAAGTCTGCTGTGACACAGCAATGGAAATCTACAAAGTCCTAGGCCGAGTGAATTGATTATCTCATATCCCTTCCAAGTAACATCTGTTAATATCTATAAAACTACTATTTCTGGTACCACCTTCTGGAAAATTTTGCTCTGGAAGATATTGTAGCAGTTATATTTTATTAGTAATAAAATATCCCCAGTTTCTACAGAAGTAACAAAAACAAAATTTGAGTGTCTCCAGTATGTTTGTTACAAGAACTGCCACTCATGCTTAGGGAATTATATAAATTTGCCACGTGTACAGGTTGTAAAAGTTTGCTTGGTTTAGTGGTGATCACTGTGTCCCAGTGTCCTAGTGAAGTGGCCTAGCACATAATAGCCACCCAGATATTTGCAGAAAGAGTGAAAGAAATTAAATGAGGTAGACCTAATCCAGGATATGAGCAACTCTGCCCTCTGGTCCAACCAAAGATGTCTCATTTATAATAGTAAACCAAGGGAACCCAAGGTCCAAAACATTTCCAAGAAAAATAGCTACAAGAGTGGAATTCATCCCACTTCTCTTTGGACCCTGGCACTTTCTTCATTTTCACAAAACGAACACAGTGATCTGGTGTGGTCTGGTACAGTGGTAATGAGGGTGCAATGTGGGTCTAAGACAAATATCTGCCATATTCTGTCACTTAAGCTATAAAGCACAGACAAGACCAAGCAAGGACAAGTGCCAGGTCAGCACTTGAGGAAACTGCAACAAAACAAGATGTCTTTCTTACTATGTTTATCGAAGGCAAGGTACCTGGTAACTAGTGTTCTGCATCCACACATAGGCCTCTACATAAACTTTTGGTACCAAAGGCATCTCCATTGTATCAGGAGAGTAAAGGTAACTCATTGTATCATTGTAGCAGTGAGCAATGAAGTCACAATTCTGCACATCAGTCAAAGTTTAGTGTTAGAAATTTAAAACTCTTTATTTATTTTTTATTTTTAAGTATCAGTTTTTAAGTTTAGAATTTATTACTACTATTATTAATTATTATTATCATAATAATTATTGTTATTATATGTATGTGTGTTTTGCCTGCATATATAAGCATCTGTGAACCACATGCATCCCTGGTACCTGTGGAAACCAGAAGAGGGCCACCGTATAGGTGCTAAGAACCAAACCCAGGTCTTCTAGAAGGGCAGCCAGTATGTTTAAATGGCCAACAACCTCTCCAGCCTCATATCTTTTTATCATTTTTTTTAAATTAAAATATAATCACATCATATCTACACTTCTTCTTCTCCTTCAAATTCCCCTCAGGCCCCCTCCTATATCATTTTTTCTTAATTATTATTGCTGTGTGTATGTGTGGTTTCACAAATACACAAATACAATCTGCTAAGTCAGTTTAGCGTTGCTTGTGTTTAAATGAGTTCAGGGTTGAGCACTAGGTGTTGGATAACCAATTAGCGGTTCCCTCATCCCCAGGGAAGACTAACTCTCCACCTTTCAGCTGTTATTTCTTGTCTGTGGTGCTTTGTCCAGGGGTGAGGCCCCATGGAAATCTCTCCTTCTGTGTTAGCATGTCTATTAGTGTTGTCACTGTTCATGGCTTGTTTAAGCAGCCATAGTGTTGAAGTATTATGGGCGCATCTTCCTTGTTATATGTAGGAGACAAAAATCTCACAGCACATTATCTGGTTCTCTGGCTCTTACAACGTTTGTTTGATTTTTTTTTTTTTTTTTTTGCCGTGTTGTTGTTGTTGTTGTTGTTTGTTTGTTTTTAGTTTTCAGTTTTTTGAGACAAGGTTTCTCTGCGAAGTCTTGCCTGTCCTGGACTCTCTTTGTAGACCAGGCTGGCCTCGAACTCATGGTGACTCACCTGCCTCTGCCTCCTGACTGCTAGGATGAAAGGTGTGTGCCACTATGCCCAGCTCTTGCTCATTTAAAAAAAAAAAACATGCTAGGGGAAAAATATCTTCGAACAACAAATTAAGGAATATTGTGGAAAGGAATTTGTATTATGAATAAATAAATAAATAAAAAAGAAATGTGTGAAGACATTTTAATACAAAAGTATCTTTTTGCACACTGTCATACATTGTTATACATTATTAAAATCATTTATGAAACTCTGAAAGTTTATTTTCGATCACTCAGGTTTAAAGAGAACTGTATCAGCTCCTATGTAAATAAGAATTCTTTCTTTTTTCATACGGTTACTCTATTCTCTGTGTTGTTTGTGGGTCGGAGACATAGGGTGGAAGATGGATTTCGGGTACCGAAACACTAAGACTTAAGGGGCCTAAATTTGTAACAGCCTACAACTCAGCCTATAACAGCCTATAACTCAGCCTATAACAGCCTATAGCCTTGACCCGCATATTTAGGTTGTCGAATTATTCAGCACACAAGCACGCAAGGCTTGCATTCTCTGCAATTACAACCCTTGAGCTTGTATTGGAAAGGGTCACTGCAAAGCGTCTCTTAGGGCCATGTTCCCTCCCTCTGTGTGGGTATGACTCGGGTGTAAACCCTTTAGTCACCAGATTTCTCCTGGTGTATTTAAAGTCCACAGGTTAGAGATCCAAAATGAGTAATAAGACTTGAGTGTAACGTGAAACCGCTGTAGATCTGACTTCAGGGAGGCATCATTGACTTTTTGGAGGATTTGGAAAGCTTTGGTGGGTCTAATGGTCACCAATTGGGGAATGTCTAGCTACTCTTGCTAAAAGCTAGGGCCACTGAGCAATTGCCAGTATTGAAAAGGAGCTGACAACCCTTTTCCCCAGGACAAATGAGGCACTAGGACCTTCGGGCGGTCCAAACCTCTTCTAACTTGCTCAGAACTCTAATCCCACTGCTTGGGACTGAGGTGATCCCTTGGAACTGGGCTTCTGCAGTTGCTCGGTTGGAGCTTCTCTCTCATTCCTGTGGACAAGGCTCTTCCAGTCCTCCGGAAAGAGGAGTATGATCTGCAAACCTTTTGCTATACATGAACTCTGGTCTCTCAGGAGATGCCCACTAATGCCGAAGCACAGACTCAAAATTTTCTTCATCCTCAGAAATTCAAAGTCTTTGGTCAGAATGACACTAAGATACCTGCTTAATGATGTATATATACCTGTATATATTTGTATATGTAGGTACACACACACACACACACACACACACACACACACACACACACACATTCTTTCTAGGACAAGCTGATTCTGATTGATTAAATTGGAGAATCTCAAATAGGTGCTGGGCTGCAATCAGTAGCAAGTCAAAAAGAATTTCCTCTCTGTAGTGTGCAAATTTTCTACAGTGCTATGAGAAAAGTGCACTGAATATTACCAAGATCAGATTCGACCGGATTTTGAGAGCCAGGGCCCCAGGCTTCACAGAGGGCAGGCCATTTCATCTTCATAGCAATGCGAGTCCACCTGTGAGGTGGGGGTTACTTCCAGATGCAGATGAAGGAGGTCTTCCCATGAAAATAGTGGGGTAACATGGTTTTAGTCACATGGTTTTTATCAAACCCACCTCTCAGTCCCTGTGCCACACTACCTCTTACAGGCAGAAAGACAAGATGAGACCCATCGCGAGAAAGTGGCCATGGCTACAAGGGCAGGAAGTATCTTGGCAACCAACTCAAGGCAGATGAGACTAAAAACTTCTCCTAAGACCTCAGAGAGTTTTCTGACTTTGTCTGCAGGAATACATGCTAGCGATTTCTAAACCGGTTACTGGTCTCAGAATCTGTACCTTATTAGACAGAATACAAAGCATTTAGAACTGAGAACGGGGTATATGTTTAACACGGGGCTGTGACTAATAGAAAGAACACACTGCTGTTCTTGCAAAATAATGCATGTTTTTGAGGTAGAAAAATTAACTTTTTCTCACCCTAACACCTACAATTTCCATTCCCCAATAACAGTTGCTATTCATGTTTCTTATTTCTAAACCGAAACTTTCCAGTTACCACATGATACACTACAGTACGAGGGCACTTAATATGCAAATTGCTAACATAACTTAATATTATCTTCCCTCCTGTTGCTCTTTAATTTGGCGCTGAACAGCTGAGGTTTGAGATTTTAATCAAAGAGCACGGAACAAGGCAATTTATAAAATCAAATGGGTTTTTCCAATTGTTTTATTCACTGTTTAGAGCTATCAAATTGTGGTCTTATAAAAGCATCTGCTGATTGCTCTTCCTCCAGCTTGACCATACCTAAATGTATTCAAGTGATGTGAAATGATGGGAGAAGCGTGTAAGCTCCAGGGTGTAACCCAAGGGTGGTTACTGAATGCGGTAACACGTGGACTGTATGGGCACGTGACAGTCCAACTCTTAAGCTGAAGCTGAGAGCATGTGTTTCAACGTGACTGCTGTTACGTGTTTTAAAGCAGGTGTATTCTGAGAACTATATCAACCACTGTGTTCTGCCCAAGCATGAGCAGAAGTACTCTGAAGCACCATTTTTCAAGTCAGGGGGAGGATTCAATTGGACCAAGGAGCCTGCCTTCCTATGTAATACGCACCTGGGACAAGACAGGAAGATACTGTAGCTACAACAGTGTGAAGAGCTGGCTCAGGAGGAAAGACAGTTGATCAGATTCAAGAAAACCGAATGGTCAAGGCAGTAACAGTAAGAAGCTCAGAAAGATGAAAGAGAAGAAGCACACGGCAGGCCCAAGGAACTCTCCAAGGTGGCCACAGTAATAGACTTGGGCTGGCGGCTTCAAAAAGTAAAGAACAGATAACATAATGGGACTTGATTACAAACAGCCGGATGGTTTGAAGCACCAAATCCCTGAAAGATTTTGCTAGTAGATATTGACCTCCTGTCTTTAAGACAGGGTTAGTTCACGTTGTACCAGGGGCCACCCTAATACCCTGCATAAACGTGAGCCCCACTCACAGTGAGCAGGGAAACCAAGCCTCCCAATCCAGGTCTCCTAAGAGGATGTGGGAGGAAGTATGTCTCAACGTAAATCAGAATAATCCACTTTATTTCTATGTGGGCTACAAGTCCCAAAAGATGATAAGATTTCTGTAAGGGACCCTGTTGCAATGGTAATAATGGAATATAAAGGAACATTCCTCCAGTTGTATTGACTTCAAACCACTAAGCACAGATTTTTAAAACAATATTCCTTGTATGATAAGGATGTAGCTCAGTGGTAGAATACTTGTAGAGCCCACGTAGGCTTGATGCCCAGCATTGGGAGAATATAATTAAGTCTTGGATATTTGCCTTCCTGACTGCCTAGAGGCCTGGAAACAGTTCAACTTCTAACTTTGGTTATGTCTTATATTTTGTACATATCTTTTATGTCTTATTTTTGTACAGTTGGTATCACATGACTGCCATCACAAGTATCAAAGTCACTAATATAATCCATGACCTCTATTAGAACTCTGAGCAGGTTCTGCTTGCTTTCTGATAGCAGATAGCAATAATGGGTTTTTAGCCTGTTTGACTCCTACCTACATTTTGTAGAAGTCCAGAGACTTCTTTGTCCTTCATCCCTCAGAGCTAAGAGATGATGATAGACTATCGGGCCAGACATACCTTACGAAAAAGCCAATTGACAGGAAGCAGTTTGCACAAGGCAAGCTCCTCTCTTAGGAAAGTTCTCAGGGAACTGAGGAGATAGGGCGAGTTAAAGAACTCAACAGCACGAACAGACAGAAATAAGCAGGACGACCCACAGGTGCAGGAGACCAACCATTTACTCAAGGGTCTACCAAAACACTTGAGGTGCTCGGAATGAAGGAGTGAGACAGGGGAAATGTGAGGCCAAGACACATTCTAAGATTTCAACAGCTCCCAAAGGCTGAAGGACACACACGCGCGTGCCATGGGGTCACCAGATTCTGCATGACGGCTAATTGCCCTGAATTAGGACTTTTAGAGCAGTGGTTCTCAACCTTTGTAATGCTGCGACCGTTCAATACAGTTCCTTGGGTTGTGGTAACCCTCGACCATAAATTTATTTTCGTTGCTACTTCGTAACTGTAATTTGGCTACCATTGTAGACCGTAATGTAAATATTTTTGGAAATAGAGGTTTGCTGCTGGCGGAGAACCACTGCTTTGGAAAATACAGAGTCAGTGAATCCAAATTCCTAATTCACAGTCAAAATGATTTCTGGAATCGAGTTTCCGTCCTTCAAATAGAATCTTCACAATCATTTAATTGCATTTTTCTATTGGCACTCACAGCAAAGGCATCCTAAGTGCTCAATTCTCACTTTATTTTTTTCCTCATAAATCAAGCTCTGCCCAGCTTGGACAGCCCCCATTTTCCAATGTGGTTCACAGGCGCCCTCTAGTGACAGGAAGGCCAGTGATAGCAAGCTTGTTTCCCCAAATGTCCAGTTCTGGGGTCTATTAAAAACAGATCTGCCTTTTCTACTTCCACAGCTGTAAAACCAGCTTATTATTTCTTTTAAAACAAACAAACAAACAACTTACATCTAGCTAAAACTATTAGATAATATGCCAAGCCATGTCGTCTTCTGAGCACATTTCAAAGAAAGTAACGTTTGCCTGACCTCATTATATGACTGAAAGAGCATGCCGTCAAAGTAGAGGAAGAATATTGTTTTAAAGAATAATATACATTAAACAATCACCTCATCCCAGCTTTTTGTCATTTCAATGACTACTTATAAATAAATTAACACAATGGCGAAACTCAGTGATTTCCAGTTTACCAGCACCTAATGATCAATTTCCTCCCACATTGAGTGCTTATAAAACACAGGCTTGTAGCAGATATTCCGTAGGGAATATTCCATAACCCTATACTAGAAAGTTCTTAAACTGGCGGTCAGCGAGAGAACTGCAGAGTGAAGAACCATGTTTCTCTTTTAAATTTTCTTAATGGTCGACATCACTTAAAACTCTGGACTTCAGGCATCTCCTGGAGAGCTGTGCCTGCCAACATCTGGCCCGCACCTACCATAGCAACAGGCTTCTCAGAGCCCTGGCAGCAGCCCTTTCGGGAGGGGCCTGAGGAACCCATTTAGCAACAGACGCACAACCCATATCAACCGTTTCAGTTTGTGATCACGTTTAATTTTTGTGACCAAAATTCCCCTTCATATTCCCGACATTTCTGACTTTCAAACCACTGAAGGAGCACCACACAAGCACATCCCAGAGGAAGCACGCCATAAGAGAAAGGGGAAGGGGGTCGCACACACCTCCATGATAGAGAAGCGAGATGGCACGAAATCCCCTCCCTGTGGATGCAATCAAGTTCACTTGGGGTTCAAGAATCTTAGTTCTAAGATGACAAGAGCCTCGCCGTGGACTCCGTGTAGCAAATAAGCAACAAAGACCCCCGCTCCCCCACCCACCCCCGCCTACCATCACAAACCACGGTCAAGATCTTTTCTTGGAACCAGAGCTTCGGCTATCGATAGCCGTGCAAGCCAGTGCAAACAAGCTGACAGTGGACACTCACGGGTGTGCTGCTGTCGGAGAAGGTGTTCATGCTGACCGAACTGCTCAGCTTGTCTGAAGAGACAGAGGGTGGGGACGGGCTCCTCTTTTCCAGGGGGTCCTGTCTCTGCAAGTACTCTCGCCATGCTCGCTGAATGCTGCAGAAAAAAAAAAAAAAAAAAAAAAAAAAAAACCCAGCAAAGTGTCACTGCCAGTCATCACCCATAGACTCAGAAGGGCACAGGTGGTAGGGGGCTGGGGATTGGCTTTAGAGATGGAGAAACTGTAAGATAGAGTGTGCTTCAAGAACGACCACTTGAGCTGTAGCTCCTCCATTTTGGCCACCAAGACCAGATTTCAAAGAGCAAAAACCAATTGGCTCGTCTTTCTCAGACTTAAGTAGGTTAACTCAGCCTTAAAAGGTCGGTTTAGACGCAGGAGAAAGCCCCCGCATTGGTCAAAAGTCGGACTGGTTCGCACACTAAATGTTCTTGATTTATTGGGCACCAAATCTTTCAGTTTCTCGTCGTTGAGAAGAACGAGTTGGCTGCTGATTTTATACTCATTTGTTCCATGCATGATCATAGAGGGTCCACTCCATGCACTGTTTCTGGGATTGCACTCACACAGACTTCAAGGTGAAGGGTGTCATTCACAACATAGGGCCAGATGCAGTAGTCTGGTGGCCCTGATATGGTGACAAGACCACAAGAACATTGCAGCCATTTGCTTGACATACCTCGGAAGGGACACAGGGATTAAAGAAATACCTGAAAGTGTCCTGTGCCTTTTATGGCACTAAAGTAATAGGTCATTAGGTGACTTTTTGGTTTGGTTTGGTTTTGGTCGGGTTTTCTGTTTTGTTTTGTTTTGGGGGTTGTTTTGTTTGTTGTTTGTTTGTTTGTTTGTTTGTTTTTGAGACAGGGTTTCCCTGTGTAGTCCTGACTGCCCTGGAACCAGACCAGGCTGGTCTTGATTGAAGAAATCTGCCTGCCTCTGTGTCCTGAGATTAAGGGCCTGCACCACCACACCCAGCTTTTTTTTTTTTTCTTTTGAACCTGTGCTTAATATTAGAAAAAAAACTTTCTGAAAAATGAGCACCTGCCCTGTTCCTGTGTGAAAGCTGAGGAACTTTTCGTGCATCTCTGGCTCCAATCTCAAGCTTTAACACCTGCGAGTTTGTGGGTGGTTGGTGTGTGTTCTGGAGCTTTTCCTGGGTACTTGGATGTGCACGCCAACTTCCAGGATGCAGCACTCTAAGGTCATAAGATAGATGTATCTGTCACAGCCTCTGTTAGACTCCTAGAAGCACCAGACCTTCCACTCTTCTTTCGTATAAACTGAATCATTGACGTCATTGGCATATGAATAAACTTATACCTCTTCCTGGAAGATCATCACTTCTCAATAGCCAGAGGATATAAAGAGCAAAGCATGCCATCATATTATCGAACACGAATTGTTTTCCTAATTAATTAAGGCTTTGTGAGTTACAATGCTCAAGTAAAATTCCAGAAGGTACTGTGAAAACAATGTCTTGGAGTCGAGGGCCAAATCCCTGAAGCCAGGAAGCTGAATCACAGGGGCTGATGCTTACAGGCCGATCCCTCTTCGAGGTCCTTGGTCTATGTTCGAAAGAAAGATCGTTAAGGCCTGTGTGGCTTGAGTAGGAATGGCCCTCAGAGACCCATATATTTGAATGCTTGGTTACCAAGGAGTGGCACTATTAGGAGGTCTGGCGCTGGACTCTTCACTACTTTATGAGTTCTTACTTCCAGCACCATTCTCCACCCCTTTCCCGTCCAGCCCCCCAACATTAGGTAGGAGAGAAAGAAGGCTAGAGAGGAAATGGGGCCATTGATGTCTTTAGACTACTTCCTGTTGATTAGGGGTGTCAAGTTCCTTGGGGGCAATTTTAATGCTTGTCATCAAGATATCTCCAACCAGTAACCAGCAAACAGTGACCCAGCAACCAGTAAACAGCAGCAGCAACCAGCAGCAGCAACCAGCAGCAGCAGCAGCAGGAGCAACAGAAGCTCTACCACTCTTGGGGCTCTTGGATTTATACCTTCTCAAGAGTTCCCAGAATTCCAAACATCATACACTTTCTACAACTGGCAAAAATAAAAAAATAAAAATAAGAAAAATTTAAAAACCACCCCTGTCAGAACATGAGGCAAATCATAGTCTGCTGCTGTGGGCAATCTGAAACAGCCTCATATCCTACACCTGAGACTAAAACAAAAACATATTCCCAAAACATCTCTATGTTTAAAAACAAAAACACAAACACAAACAAACAAAAGCCCAAAAACTTTCACTACAGTGGCCTTGTTGGACGAAGTGTGTCATTCGGGGTAGGGTTTGAGGTTTCAAATGTTCAAGCCAGGCTCAGTGTCTCTCTCTGTCTTCCTGCTGCCTGCTGAGCTAGACGTAGAACTCTTGGCTCCAGTGCCATGTCTGCCTGCACACTGCCATGTTGCTTACTGTGATAATAATGGATTAACTCTCTGAACCTGTAAGCCAGCAGCTTCATGTAAGTGGTTTCCTTTGTAAGAGTTCCATTATATGTTATCTCTTCGCAGCAATAAAACCATAGGACAAGGGTCCCTCACATAGAGCTCAGTCCCTCCCAACGCAAGCTCTGACTCTGTTCTGAATGATTATCGCTGACTGTTTTATTTCTCGCTGCTTGAACAAAGTGAATCCTTGATTTTTTTTTCTTACGTTTAAGATGTTTAAGTCCTACAGAGGAATGATGGTCTCATTGTTTCTTCTGGGACATCCTTTATTGTATAGCTGAAAACTTTTGGAAACTACTAGTGAATCACATGATCTGAAATTTTGGGGGACTAACACTTCAGTAGCACTTTGGATAAACCTAATCATTTAAGTCTCAAAAAAATGTTGCCTTTTTTAAAAAGTGAAAACTTAAAATATATCGATGGCCCATATAATATCCAAGAGTGTTTAAGACTCTAAGGCACCCTTCTATAGCCTTTGTTAAAGAAAAGAGAAAAAACACAAGCCGGCAAACAAAAACTACCTTGATGTTCAGAAAATAAAGTGTGCCATTTGAAACTTGTTAAACTTTAGCATGCTGAACACCAGGGGGCAATACAACTCTTTAGAGACTCCAACAGTGTTGAACAAACCCCAACTGAGGGGTTTGCAAAAATGAACTTGGTTAAACATCCCCTCTTCCATCTTGATTTTATGGAATTCGGAGGATGACATACTAATTTTTCTTATATCAGAAATTAAGAAAGCAGGGTTCATTTCTTATAAGTGGATAGATATCTTCTTTCATAAAAAATTACTGTAACAATAGCTAATATCTTTGACTAGTATGAATATATACAGTATTCAATATTTTAAACTGTGCATTAAAATATCTCTATGCCACTTTAATTCCTTAATACACATTATTTTATTTTTGAGCAGATGATTTATAGCTATTGTGCATATATACAAAAACAGTTGTATGTAGTTAAAAGCATATTGCCCTATTATTCTTGGTCTTGGTAATTATAATTTTAAAGACTACATTGCAGACTGGATAATGCCTTTAAGCTTATTTCAGAGGTTAAAAATAACAAGCCATTTACGTCAAATTAGACTATTACGCTAAATTATAACATTATTATTTTTAATGATCTATGGGCCTGAGTAAAGTGTTTTCATCCAACACTACTTATTCACCTTAAACTACACTTCCAGCATAACCTTCAAACAGTAAAATGTTCCAATATCAAGTATGGTTACTACCATCTTTAAGTGCTAGAGAGGGGATTAAAGAAGAACCTAGACACGCCTCACCCACTAGTCACGCATCCTGCTAGCTCTACCACAGTCCCAACTCAGGAATCTCTCTTATGATGCAGTGTATTGACATTTCTATTTTAAAAATATCTATTTATTTTTAAAATATCTAAAATCTATGCTACCATATAATGCTTTAAAACTGGTTAAAAGAAGTGAGTGTGGGGATCCAAGATGGCGGCGAGCAGTGTGGACCGCGTTTGGAGGCTCCAGTGAACAATTCAGGGAATTGCACAGATTTCTGAGCCAGGAACACCGAGGTCCGAACATCACGGCAGCGGGAGTGCTCCACGGTTCGGAGGGACCAGGGTGCGGAGGACCTGCGTGCCCCTGCACACGGGAGGAGCGTGGTTTTTCTCTGATCGGAGCGGCAGCGGCAGAGGCGGCAGCACCAGCGGCACCAGCAGCGGCGGCTGAGGTTTGCAGCTCATAGCCTTCCGGTGGAGGCGATTGGTGTGGTGGCTGGTGGGAATTGCTGCGGGAGAGGGGACTCAGGGCAGGATTTGGGTCGCGTGGAGCCTTTGGACCCAGATTGGACTCGGCGGACAGTTCGGCCCCAGAGTCCCGGGTATTGGCCCGGCCCAGCAAACAATTCTGCCTGAGGCACTAACTCAGCGTGGCCATAGCTCCCCTGCTGTGGCGCAGGCTTAGTTGAGCTCGCTGCTCCACACTAGGCACTACCTCAGCTCAGAGGCAGCTCCCCTGCGGTGACACAGTCTGGGCGGAGCACTTGTTCCACCACTGGCGCTAACTCAGAGCAGCCGCAGTTCTCCTGCTGTGGCGCAGGCTTGGTGACGTGCTCGGTTCCATCCTAGGCACCACCTCAGCTCAGCGGCAGCTCCCCTGTGGGGACACAGTGCGGGCGGAGCACTTGTTCCACCACTGGCGCTAACTCAGAGCAGCCGCAGTTCTCCTGCTGTGGCACAGGCCGGACAGAGCTCTCGGTTCCACCAGCTCTAAGACTCTGGTTGGACACAGTGTGCAGTTTGAATCCAGAATTCCTGGCTGAGATTGGTGGTCAGTTCGGGCCCTGAGTCAATAACTGACCACAGCACGCACTTTGGGCCAAAAGGCCCTAGTGGAGCTTGGTGCGTAGTCCCAGCCCAAAAATTCTGGCTGGGCCCTGTGTGCATTTTGGGCCCAAAATCCCTAGCTGAGCTTGGCAGACGGTTCTGGCCCTGAGAATCTAGCTGAGTTCTGCCCGTGGTTCGGTCCCAGTGCTCCTGGCTGGACTTGGCAGGGAACACAGAAGGCTGTGGATACCTTGGCCTGACCCAACGCTCATTCAGAGACCCAGAACAATTGCAGGATCCACAGCAGAGAGGGACTGAGGATCACTGGCTGTGAGAGACCAGAACAACAGGGCTAACCTCCTAACATCCACACCAGTGAAGCTTTGAGCTCGCAGCCTAGGGAAATCGTAAGAAAACAAGTGAATCTATCATCAGACACCCTCTATTCAACTCTGGAAACTACCCAACAAAAACAAAGACGGCAAGATGTCTAAAGGACAACGAAAAAGCATACGCAAAAAACCCCAAAACAACATGGCGTCTCCAGTTTCCAGCTATCCCAAAGAAAACCACCCAGAGAACTCAAATACAACGGAAATACAAGAAAATGACCTCAAATCCTTAGTAATGAGGATGATAATGGAGGAAACAAATAAAATTCGTAATCAAATGCAGGAAGACGCAGACAAACAGGTGAGAGACATAAAAGAAGCACATAGAGTGGAACTGGAAAAATTGCAGGAAAATGCAAACAACCAGATGAAAGAAATAACTAAAACGGTTCAAGCTCTGAAGACCTATAAAGAGGCAATGGAAGAAACTCAGGAATATACAAAAAATCAGATGAAAGAAATCAAAAAATCAGTTCAAGATCTGAAAATGAAAATGGATTCAATGATAAACACACAGACAGAAGAAAAACGAGAACGTGAGACCTCAGAGAAGAAGGCGAGCAACACAGAGGTGAGCTTTTCTAACAGAATCCAAGAGATGGAAGAACGAATCTCAGGGCTAGAAGATACAATCACAGATATTGAATCAACCATTAAAGAAAATGCCAAATCTGGAAAACTCCTGACACAAAACATCCAAGAAATTAAGGACACCATGAAAAGAAGAAATTTGCGGATAATAGGCATTGAAGAAAGAGAAGACATCAGACTCCAGGGCCCAGAAACTATTCTCAACAAAATCATAGAAGAAAATTTCCCCAATCTAAAGAAAGAGATGCCTATAAACATACAAGAGGCCTACAGAACACCAAATAGAATTGACCAGAAAAGAAAAACTGCCCGCCACATAATAAACAAAACACAAAACATGCAGAACAAAGAAAAAATATTAAAAGCTGCAAGGGAAAAGGGCCAAATAACATTTAATGGTAAACCTATCAGAATTACACCTGACTTCTCAGCAGAGACCATAAAAGCCAGAAGGGCCTGGACAGAGATCCTGCAAACCCTAAGAGAACACAGATGCCAGGCCAGACTACTTTACCCAGCAAAATTATCAATAACCATTGATGGAGAAAACAAAATATTCCATGACAAAAACAAATTCAAACAGTACCTATCCACAAACCCAGCTTTACAGAAGGTACTAGAAGGAAAACTCCATCCCAAAGGGTCAAGCTACAACCAAAACTACCCAGGAAATAGATAACTATCCCATGGCAAAAACACAACTACACAAACGCTCGACTGGAAACAACATCAAAATTAAGACTCTTAACAGTCACTGGTCATTAATATCTCTCAACATCAATGGCCTCAATTCTCCAATAAAAAGACACAGACTAACCGAATGGGTACATAAACAAGACCCAACATTCTTCTGCATCCAAGAAACACATCTCACCCATAATGAAAGGCATTACCTCAGGGTAAAAGGTTGGAAAAAAATATTCCAAGCAAATGGTCACAAGAAGCAAGCAGGTGTAGCCATTTTAGTATCGAACAAAATAGACTTTCAACCAAAATTAATCAAAAGGGATGAGGAAGGACACTTCATACTCATCAAAGGTAAAGTCAACCAAGATGACATCACAATTCTGAACATCTATGCTCCCAATACAAGGGCACCCACATTTGTAAAAGATCTCCTAAAAAAGCTTAAACCACACATCGATCCCCACACAATAATAGTGGGAGACTTCAACACCCCACTCTCACTGAAGGATAAGTCATTGAAACAGAAACTAAGCCGAGAAATAACATCATTAACCAATGCCATGGGTCAAATGGATCTAACAGATATCTATAGAACCTTTCACCCAAACAAGAAAGAATACACCTTCTTCTCTGCACCCCATGGAACCTTCTCCAAAATTGATCACATCGTAGGTCACAAAGCAAGCCTCAACAGATACAAGAGGATTGAAATAATACCTTGTATCCTATCAGATCACCATGCTCTTAGGCTGCAATTCAACAACAACAGAAATAACAAAAAGCCTACACGTTTGTGGAAACTAAACAACTCTCTGCTAAATGACACCTGGGTCAGGGAAGAAATAAAGAAAGAAATCAAGGAGTTTCTGAAATTCAATGAAAATGAAGAAACAACATACCCAAATTTGTGGGATACATTGAAAGCAGTGCTAAGAGGAAAATTCATAGCACTAAGTGCCTTTAAAAAGAAATTGGAAACATCGCACATAAGCATCTTAACAACACAACTGGAAGCCCTAGAAAAAAAAGAAGCAGAAACACCCAAGAGGAGTAGACGCCTGGAAATTATCAAACTCAGGGCTGAAATTAACAAATTAGAAACTAAGAAAACAGTCCAAAGAATCAACAAAACCAAAAGCTGGTTCTTTGAGAAAATCAACAAGATAGACAGACCATTAGCCATACTAACTAAAAGGCAGAGAGACAGTATTGAAATGAACAAAATCAGAAATGAAAAGGGAGACATAACAACAGACACTGAAGAAATTCAAAGAATCATAAGATCCTACTTTGAAGGCATATACGCCACAAAATTTGAAAATCTAAGGGAAATGGACGATTTTCTTGATCAAGTTCACTTGCCAAAGTTGAGTGAAGAACAGATAAACAAGTTAAATAGTCCCATTTCCCCTACAGAAATAGAAGCAATCATCGATGGTCTCCCAACCAAAAAAAGCCCAGGGCCAGATGGTTTCAGTGCAGAATTCTACCAGACCTTTAAGGGCGAGCTAATA
The DNA here is from genome assembly GCF_903995435.1 of Acomys russatus. Taxonomy (NCBI): domain Eukaryota; kingdom Metazoa; phylum Chordata; class Mammalia; order Rodentia; family Muridae; genus Acomys; species Acomys russatus. The sequence goes on along the minus strand of NC_067151.1, from coordinate 43,188,381 downwards.
CCGATACTCTTCAAGCTACTCCAAAAGATAGAAATGGATGGAAAATTACCAAATTCATTCTATGAGGCCATAGTCTCATTGATACCTAAACCTCACAAAGACTCAACAAAGAAAGAGAATTTCAGACCAATTTCTCTTATGAACATAGATGCAAAAATACTAAATAAAATACTTGCAAAACGAATACAGGAGCACATCAAAGATATCATTCATCATGACCAAGTAGGCTTCATTCCAGGCATGCAGGGATGGTTTAATATACGGAAATCCATCAATGTAATCCATCATATAAACAAACTGAAAATAAAAAAACCACATGATTATCTCCTTGGATGCAGAGAAAGCATTTGATAAAATTCAACACCCATTCATGTTTAAAGTTTTAGAGAGATCGGGGATACAAGGCACTTTCCTCAACATAATAAAGGCTATATACAGCAAGCCAATAGCCAAAATCAAAGTAAATGGTGAGATACTCAAGGAAATTCCTCTCAAATCGGGAACAAGGCAAGGCTGCCCACTCTCTCCATATCTCTTCAATATAGTACTCGAAGTTCTAGCCAGAGCAATAAGACAACAAAAGGAGATCAAGGGTATCCAAATGGGAAAGGAGGAAGTCAAATTATCCCTCTTTGCAGATGATATGATAGTGTACATAAGTGACCCTCAAAACTCCACCAGAGAACTCCTAAAGCTGATAAACACCTTCAGCAAATTGGCTGGATACAAAATTAACTCAAAAAAGTCTGTAGCCTTCCTATACACAAATGACAAGCTTACAGAGGAAGAAATTAGGAAAACCACACCCTTCACATTAGCCACAAGCAATATAAAATATCTAGGAGTTACCCTAACTAAGCAAGTGAAGGACTTGTATGAAAAAAATTTCAAAACTCTGAAGAAAGAGATTGAAGATGACCTGAGAAGATGGCGTGCTCTTCCTTGCTCATGGATCGGGAGAATTAACATAGTAAAAATGGCCATCCTACCAAAAGCAATCTACAGATTCAATGCAATCCCTATCAAAATAACTACACAATTTTTTAAAGACATTGAAAGTTCAATTCTGAACTTCATATGGAAAAACAAAAAACCCAGAATAGCTAAAACAATCTTGTACAATAAAAGATGCTCCGGAGGAATCTCCATACCTGATCTCAAACTGTACTATAAAGCAATAGTACTTAAAACAGCATGGTACTGGCACAGCAACAGGCTGGTTGATCAGTGGAATCGAATCGAAGACCCAGATATGAATCCACACACATATGGTCACTTGATTTTTGACAAAGAAGCCAAATCCATTCAATGGAAAAAGGATAGCATCTTCAACAAATGGTGCTGGTCTAACTGGAGGTCTATGTGTAAAAAAATGCAACTGGACCCATATTTGTCACCTTGCACAAAACTCAAATCCAAGTGGATTAAAGACCTCAACATAAAACCAGAGACACTAACCCACTTAGAAGAAAAAGTGGGAAAGAGCCTGGAACATATTGGCACAGGAGACAACTTCCTGAACAGAACACCAACGGCCCAGGCCTTAATGTCAAATTAATAAATGGGACCTCATGAGGCTGAGAAGCTTCTGTAAGGCAGGAGACACTGTCAAGAGAACAAAGCGACAGCCTACAGACTGGGAAAAAATCTTCACCAACCCTACATCTGACAAAGGTCTAATATCCAAAATATATAAAGAACTCAAGAAATTAAACACCACCAAACCGAATAACCCAATTGAGAAATGGGGCTTGGAACTAAACAGAGAATTCTCAACAGAGGAGTATCAAATGGCTGAGAAACACTTAAAGAAATGCTCAACCTCCTTAGTCATCAGGGAAATGCAAATCAAAACAACTCTGAGATTCCATCTTACACCCATCAGAATGGCTAAGATCAAAAATTCAAGCGACACCACATGCTGGCGAGGATGTGGGGAGAGAGGAACACTCCTTCATTGCTGGTGGGAATGCAAACTAGTACAGCCACTTTGGAAATCTATCTGGTGCTATCTCAGAAAAATGGGAATAGGGCTTCCTCAAGACCCAGCTATTCCACTCCTTGGAATATACCCAGAAGATGCTCCAGCACACAACAAGAAAATTTGCTCAACCATGTTCATAGCAGCCTTATTCATAATAGCCAGAACATGGAAACAGCCTAAGTGTCCCTCAGTAGAAGAGTGGATAAAGAAACTGTGGTACATATACACTATGGAATACTACTCAGCTATTAAAAACAAGGAATTCCCGAAATTTGTGGATAAATGGATTGAGCTAGAAATGATCATAATGAGTGAGTTAACCCAGAAGCAGAAAGAATCAAATGGTATATACTCACTTATATCTGCATACTAGCCCAAGGGGCATGTCCCACGAAAGCCTTCACTTACCAGGAAACTGGGACAGAGGGGAAGGCATCCTATTGGGACTCTAAATGAGAGACGCATGGGAGAACAGCAAAATAAAAGGATCCAGAGGGTCCTAGAAATCTACAAGTAGAACAATATGATAGGCAGATTTGGGCCCAGGGGTCCCGCTCAAACTAAGGCACCAGCCAAGGACAATACAGGAGGTAAACTTTAAACCCCTTCCCAGATCTAGCCAATGGTCAGAATATTCTCCACAGTTGAGTGGAGAGTGTGATACGACTTTCTCACATACTCTGGTGCCTCACATTTGACCATGTCCCCTGGAGGGGGAGACCTGGTGGCACTCAGAGGAAGGACAGCAAGTAGCCAAGAAGAGACTTGATACCCTATGAGAATATATAGGGGGACATAATCCCCCTCAGGAACAGTCATAGGGGAGGGGAATAATGGAAAAATGGGGGGGGGGGAGGAATGGGAGGATACAAGGGATGGGATAAACATTGAGATGTAACAAGAATAAATTAATAAAAAAAAAAAAAAAAAAAAAAAAAAAAAAAAAAAAAAAAAAAAAAAAAAAAAAAGAAGTGAGTGTATCTTGTTACTCCTACATAATTTGTAGCAGAAGTTGAACTTTTTTTGAAGTCTTTTTCTTTTTCTTTTTTTTTTTTTTTTTTTTTTTTTTTTTTTTTTTTTGCTATCAGTTCTTACTTCTTGTTTCTTGTGTGATTTGCTGCTTCTGACCTTAGTTTGTGTATTTCCATGTTTTACAACAGGAGGCTGAGAGTGGACACCACCCTCATTGACACCTGACAGCCTGACACCTGAGAGTAGAAGAGAGGACTTCGATAGGAAGGCTGAGATCCTCAGGGAAGGCTGCAGGGAGATCTGGGATTTGAGCTGCGTCCAAAGGGTGGATTAGGGGTGAAAGAAAAGACATAAAGAAGAGGATAATATGAGGCTACAGGCAGTGTATCAGCTACAGGTGGCGTAGCTAACAGGCTGTGAAGACAGCTCTCCCACAGGTTATATAGTTTGGAGAAATTGAATCTTAATTCTGTAACACTCTTCTCCTCAGGAGGACAGAGTTCTGATATGAGGTACGTAGGGAGCCAGGAGTCCAACACTAAGGAGAGATCCCCCAAGATGGTATTAAACACTGAGAACAAAGCCCATCAGTCTCTTTCCTAGAGTCCGATTTCCTCCCACAAGACTTAACCACCCCCCACCCCCCCACCCCCCCACCCCAGAGCAATGATCACCTGCATATACGCATCACTGGCCTCTAGTTTCGGGATAATGGTGAGTGGCTGATTAACAAACGCATTTTTCTAACAGCTTGTTCCAGAAATAGCTTAAAGAAAAGGTTCTATCTCACGAAGAGGAAGTGTGTTTGGCATGATAGATGTTCTTGCCTGGTTTTACTTCTCATGAGTTGTGGCCTTAAGCAAAATGCTAAACACTGTGGCCTACATTTTGCTCAACCACAACAGGGGCAAAATAATAAATTCTCCCTAACCCTTTCAAGAGGTCAACTGGTAAGATACACACGTCATTTTTAGCTCCACACTTGACAAACAGAGCAGGTCTGGAGAAGCTATTATTATTACTTAAGAAAATAAAAGACATAGCAAACACTTTGAAGCCATGTGCAAATGGCACATCAGTGTGCTATTTTGGCTTCCTAAAAATCCCACAGACTTTGCTTTAAGTAGCAGGTAGACATAGAAACATGTTTGGAAAAGATGCATATGTGTAGGGAATATTAAGTAGGCTAAACATTTTTCTCTGATGCTCTCCCAGAAAGGTTATTATGACCGTGAGAGAGAAGGCATGCGAGGGAGGACAGAGGCTGCCAGGGTCCCAAATGCCACAAGGTAGGTGAGAGCTGGGCTGGAGTTTGACTCTAAGTTGCTCATATTCCAAAGACTGTGCATTCAACCACTCTTCCCACAGATCTCCTAGGAACTATGCTTTTGGTTACAGCTGTACTTTGGTTGCTATGATAAAACACTGATTAAAAGTAACTCTGGGAGAAAGGGGTTTAATTTTACCTTATGGGTCCTTCATCGAGAGAAGCCAGAACAGGGGCTCAAGGGAGGAACCCGGAAGCAAGGGCCGAAGGAGAGAGTGGGGAGAGTGCTGCTTACCAGCTTGCTCCTCCTGGCTTCTTTAGTTTGATTTCTGTAACTCAAGTCCACCTGCCAAAGTGTGGCCCCACCCACAGTGAACCGGGCCTTCTGATATCACTCATTAATCAAGAAAACGCTCCTGCAAACACCCGCAGGCCATGTGATGGATGGAGGTGACTCCTCTCTGAGGCTCGCTCTTCCCTGGAGGCTCTAGCTGCATCCTGCATCCGTTAATACAAGCTAGCACAAGTAGGTGGATAGTGTGCCTTTACAGTGCCATTCGGCAAAGCTTCCTAGGAAATCTCATCACAAAGTCTGAAAGTTCAACAGCTGGTGGTTTGTTTGTTTGTTGTTTACTTTGCAAGCTATCAAAAATTGTCAACTATATTTTAAATTTTAAAATTTATTAATGTTCAATACATCTGCATGTTGTTCTATCAGAACATAGTCTCAAAGCATAAGTAATGGCTGGAATTGGAAGGTGTGTTTTGATATGCGTCACCTGTAAACTGTGACCTAGACATGAAAGATGGTGCTCTGGGGGCTGAGAGGAGGCTCATCTTCCTACAGGGCACTGACACTCATTTGTTGCACACACTCCTGGCCAGACCATTCTAGCCTCCACTCAGAGCCTGCTCCGGTCCCCTCCCCAGGCTGTGCCAGCATCCCTCATCAATATGCTTTCATTAGACTATATGGTCTAATGGAGTGGGGAGCCTGCCTTTCACTTCCCCCGCATGCCTTCTATAATTGTGTGTCATCCTGGTTATTTTCCCATCTTGACACAGTTCATTGATCGTCCAAGTCTAAAACTCAGAATGACCTCTTACCACTGTGTTTGCGAGCCAGGCAACATGCCTTTGCCAACATTTTACAAACCGCCTCCCCATTTTGTCACCTACTCCCCATCTTTCTTGTGACATTGCCCTACCATATGACTATTGTACTGTTTTCCAAATGCTTTCTTTTTCACAATATCCTGGGTGTGAGAAGCCAACGGAAGGGCTCTTGTTCTGCCCCACACCACATGCTGGGGGGGGGGGGTCACACTTAGTCAGTCACACAGGACGGATTGCCCACATGGAGAGAAGTCCTCTTCTTGTTTGTCTTTTGCATTTGGAGATCTGCCTTCCAAGGTCTCTTGCTGCCTTTGATGCCCAGGACTGTTTATCGCCTGTGCTGGAGCCTACGGTGCCATTTTATCAGGGAAGAGGCAGAAGTCTCCAGAGAAGTAGATTTTAGAATAAAATGACTCTTTCTCTTCTCTTTCATCAGGAGAAAAGAGATATTTATGCTGTCACTACCAACAGAGGTTCGAGGCCCTAAGACAAAGCCTGTGACATTGGAGGGTGACCCTAAGAGCTCAGACAAAGAGCACCTTTATGTTAGCTCTCTCTATGCCTGAGCATTGTCTTCTGGGAAGCAAGGATGGATGGGCTCTCCCCTGTAAAGATTCCACGGTTTGGGAGGAAGGTTGCCACAAAAGACATCCCTAGAAGAATAAGAGGCACAGCCAGTGAGGTGGTGCAGTCTGCTTGTGCTGAGGGCTTGTGGGAGGCCCCGGGTCCTCAACCTCCAGGAATCCACGCCTTGGAGCCACCTTAAAGGAGACAGCTGCCTAGAAGCCTGAGTGTCATTTTTGGAAAGAAATCTGAACAGCCACAGGGAGTTTAGCCCAGTGTGTATGTGGGACAGTCTGCAGCAGAGAGGAGAATAGAGAAGGAGGTGAGAACAGAGGGGGTGAAGGTGCAGGCCATGTGATGTGTGCTCTCTGTCTGTGTCTCTGCCCCACCCACCTCTCTCTCTCTCTCTCTCTCTCTCTCTCTCTCTCTCTCTCTCTCTCTCTGTGTGTGTGTGTGTGTGTGTGTGTGTGTGTGTGTGTGTGTGTGTGTGTCTAAGGGAGATGTGCAACCTGCCCTGGGAGTTAAGAATTTAATAACCAGATTAGACAGAACTCACTGAGCTGGAGGAAACTCTCTGATAGGACACAAATTCCATTATTGGGCAAGATTCAGTTCTTTCCCCTCATCCCCCTGGAAATGGGGTTCAGAGTTATTAGGGGAGATAAAAAGTATTCGTTTATACTTCACTGAGCTGAGACTCCTCCATCAAACCAACAAACACAAAATCATAAAGCCTCGGCTGGCTCTCTCAGCTAGCTGACTCACAAACCCAGAGATTTTTTTTCTCTATTTATTCCTCCCGTTGGCACCCATTCCTCTGCCTTGATATATTGGAGATGATGAAAACTTTTCTTAAAAGACCAGGCCATTTTTCTAACTTAATTCTACCACTCAATGATGCACTCTCATTTTTTCCCACTCAGCAACTTCCCTTTGCAGCACCTTTTCATTTAACAGGACTCATCTTAATGAGACTGCTAACAATCATCAGAAAACCTATGCTCACACGCCGGCATGTTCTGCAGTGAAAGTGACACTGGCTTGCATAAAGCAATTCAATATCGAGATTAATTCTAGCCAGGATGTGAGGCACAGAACTTCCTAGCGGGGTCCCTGGCTGGTTCAGAGGCTGTGTCTGGCTTACCATGGAGGGAAGGCTGGATGCTCACACTGTGGCAATCTTCTTAAGGATGTGTAAGGCTGGTACAAATTGTAGTGGTGTGAATGGCTATTTTCTTCACTCAGCAGGACATTATAAACCTGCCATTCCATTCTGGTTTAAATCCTTAATCCAGCAATGACATATTGTTCAGAGATGCACCACCCCCACAACCCCCCCCCACACACACACACAGGCACCCTTCTTCAGAGAGACTTCCTCTCTGCAAATGATCTATCTGTCGTCCTCAAGTTCAAACATGTATGAGCTCTACGGGGTGCTAAACTTCTTAGATTTTTAATAGGAGTAGGGAGGAGGTGGGGGAGGGGAGGACTGTGTAGACCTGCATTGGCTATTCTTGTGCCTCTGAGATAGACTCGGAGTGGGGGAAGAGTCATAGAAATCAGTTGTGAATGGAATACTCTGGTGACTACTAAGGAGATTCTGGTAGCTTCTTTTTCTAGTTAAAATAGCTTTACTAGGCTGATAACTTGCTCTATCGTAGGGTTTGTTTCACTTCAGGGCTCACCAGCTTCATTTTATTAATGTGGCAGCGTAGTTAGCGCTATCTTGTTGTGGTAACCACTTGTGACAGGAGGCAGGTCTTGCATGGTTCTTTCTTGGGAGGGGCTACGCAGAAGCATCACTCCCTTTGTAGGAACAGGAGAAGTGAGGGTCATTTTTCTCAGCATTGCAGGTGAAAATGAGAATAGGAAGAAAGGCTTGCTTTAAAATGCAGTGTCTGTGCATGCATGCAAAGTGATAAAAAGACTTGAAAGGAAAAAGCAAAAAAACAGTGAGCGAAAATTCCATAACAAACTTCCTCCCATTGCCCAGTAGATGGCGGTGTGGGCCCAAAGCATCTCTGTTGCTGCTTAGGCCCTGGATGAAGCAGTAGCACACAAAGGTGAAATAAAGAAATGCATGATTCTGTTTTACAGCACTCCAAGTGTGTTCACAAGTGCACTCACACACACACACACACACACACACACACACACACACACACACACACACACACACAAACACCTGCAGGACTATCTGCTTCATGTAACTCTGCAGTGACTTACATTTTCACCTTTGATTCCAAGGGCTGGAGGCTAAGGGGATATTTTTCAATGTTATTCTCCACATCCATAGCCAGCTGGTGACTAGAAAGAGAAATAATATGTCAATGCAGCGTGACACAGAAAGTCACTGTTTACAATGATAACACTTCTAACTTACACAGTTTTGGAATAGGTAATGTAGACGGAACAAAATCTTACAAGCAGGTGGTGAATGATCTCACTCTAGGGAGAAACAGCTGCTTTCTGTGCTGCCTTTTTTGCCCATCTCTGCTACTCAACTAAACATTCGCAGATAAAACATGAAAATGCCTTTTTTGGAGAAATAAAGAAGAAAGGTGAGGCCCTTCCTGGAGGGGTAAGACCCAAGGGAAATGGTGCATGCCTTGCAATGACTGGGTATTTGTAGAGAATTTGTTTGCTTGGAACAGGGCCCACCCTCCCCCCCTCTTTTCTTTGAGACATGGTTTCTATGTATAGCTCTGGGTGTCCTAGAACTTACTTTATAGACCAGGCTGGCCTCGAACTCAGAAATCTGCCTGCTGTAGAGAACTTAGTTTAGTCCCTTACTTTCCTCTTATTTCTACCCCTTATGGATCCCTAAAGATGCCACTGTCAAGGAACTTTCCCCTTGCATCCTATAAGCTGTTTCTGAGCTCCCACTGTGAATAAAACATGAACTGTGAGCCACATGGCCACAGCTTCTTGTAGATACAGTGGTCCCTCACTGGCCAGCATGAATGTTGTCCTTGGCTGGGTTTTAAAGACTGGATAAGAAGTTGAGAGTGAAATAATATAAAGCATAAAGCAGAGGTAGAAGTAGAAAAAAAATCAAAGGCTATTTCTTTCAGAGATAAGGAGTAGTTTAGCAGAAGTGAATGATAAAGGGGAAAGATACAGAGAAATAATAAGTAGAAAGAGGAACATCTTGTGGTCATAACATAGTTAGGAAATTAGAAGCTGGGTGTGGTCCATCTCACACTGCAGAGAACTGCACTGACACTGGGTCTTGCTGCTCGCTCCCTGCAAGACACTGACTGGAAGATCTGATCTCAGACTTGAGACACGTATTCCGATTCAGTGCAGCTTAGAGGTCACGCCTTTTGTAGCACTGTCCAGGATCCATGCCTCTTGTGCTGGCCAGATGTCGGTCAACTGGGCACAAAGCTAGAGTCATATGGGGAAAGGGAACCTCAACAGAGAAAATGCCTCCATCAGACTGGCCTGTAGGCAAGTCTGTAGGGACATTTTCTTCCTTGATTAATGATTTACGTGGAAGGGTCCAGCCCACTGTGGGCAGCACCACCCCTAAGGAAGGAGTCATTGGAGTTATAAGAAAGGTAAATGACCATGAGCCTGGAAGTAAGCCAGTAAACAACATTCCTCTATGGCTAGCGAATTTGCTTGAAGCCTGGACTTCAGATTTTTTACTTAAGCTTCTGTCTCATTTCCTCTAGAAATGAATGGTGAGCTATGAGTTGAAATGAACCCTTTTTCCCAGAGTTGTTTTTAGTCAGTGCCTTATAATAGCAATAGAAAAATCAAACTATAATATTAGTCATAGAGTGCATGCAAGGTGTGTGTGTGTGTGTGTGTGTGTGTGTGTTTAGAACAAAAAACTTATGCTGTACATTGATATTTTTGTGTGTTTAGGTTTCTTCAAAGGCCAGTGGTGACCTACCAAGCTGTAATAAGCCAGTTACAGTGCAGTACGAAAGCCAAAGCTGGAGGGAAGCAAAGGATTTAGAGCAGGGAGTGTGGGCAGGATGTTCAAGACTGATGCAGGGGACGTATTGCAGAAAAGTTGGTCACACGGTGAGCCCTGAGATTGTATACTGGAAAAACCTGTTTCTGATTATGGTGTGGCTCAGCCCTAACACACACCTTAATCCAAGAGTTTTCTGTAAACATGATTAAGTAAAGATAACCCTAAGTCAAGAGTCAGAGCAAGCATCCAGTTGACAGGAGTGAACATGGGGGAAGAAAACACAGATGAAAAGGAAGTCTGGAGGACAGATAGACACGCAGGAAGTAGAAAGGAGGGACTTTCAATTTGAGGGTCTTTAAAGACAGCATGGAGAAGAAGAAGAGGCTTTTTCCATCTGGGACATTGGCTGAGTAGGAAGGTCTCTGCCTCTCTGAGCTAGCAGGCTTTCACCTCAGCATCTGGCTCCAGAGTCTTTATTGGAAAAATCGAACATTTGGGATTTTCTTTCTTTATAACAACAGGGCTGACCAGGCAAAGTGAGGAAAACTCGTTAGAAGGCTACATAAATTAGTGAGAACCATGACTGAGACAGCAGGAAAGAACAGAGACATGTAAGGAGGAAAGCATCCCAGAGCTAGCCTATTAGGGTCACTTGAGTAGTCTTTCCATTCGCCCCTAATGGAAAAACTTGACAAGGCCTATAAATTCTGTATGGCCACTAGGTGGCGCCATGAGCCAGAAAAAGTTCTGCTGTTGCTCGGCCTGATTGTTGAGGGGTAAGAAACTATTTCTGCCCCCTGTGTGGCATTGGTAGTCAGGATGTGCTGTTAATTCTTCACTGTTCAGCCATGTGTGTCCCAGAAATTACTCAAAGCGTGGGGTCAAAACGGCGAGAACACCAACCACAGCCCCCCCCCATCCTTCAGTCTGGGAGGTGTGCCTAATGTGTATAATTGTGTGTGTGGCTGATGCTATTAAAGAGGAAACATAAACAGACCCAATCCAGGATAAATGAGCATACAAAGACTCACTTCACGATCACGTGATCTTATAGGCAGCAACCTTATAACAAGGGTGTTTTAAAGTTTGAGTCTGTTAAGCATAGCAAATTGGCAAAGAGTACTTGGCAACATGACCTGCAACAAGTGAAGGCAGCAACAGCAACATTTACAACAGAAAACATTTATACCTTACCAACGAGCTATAAATGGCAAGCATCTATTGGCTTAAACTGACTAGCACTGGTCACCAATAATTTCCTGTGGTTATTCAAGTCATGACAGGTCAGTGCAATGGTGGGGCATGCAGTCACAAGTCTCTTAACAGAGATAGAGCCTAGTTCAATAACGACAAAAAAGAAAGGCACTCAGCTAATAAGTAAGTATCATAAACAGTAGACTCCTAAGAGGCCTCCTAATTAATAGCATTTGATGGGTGATCTCCACCGACCGAAATATGCCAATCGAAGCCAGATTAAAGGTATAAAAAGGGCAGGTTTATTGGGGAACTGAAGCTCCTGAGTGAGTTCAGCAGCCAGAGGAAGTTGCACCCCAGCTATGGCAGTCAGGGGTTTGTAAGGATTGCTGGACTTGGGGAGCTGGTAGCTCCAAGGGAGGGGTTGGGGTATCCCCAGAAATGCTAAGAATATGCAGAGGCTTTCCTTCTAGGGGGCAGGGTTGGAGAGAGCAGTGGGATTTAACAGACCATGTGGGGGAAGGGGAGGGCAACTGGAGATGCCAACGGAACAGCACTACCAATTACTTGTCTCTATTTTTTGGACACTTGCCAACCTCTGTTGTATCTGTGTGTACATGTGTGTATGTATGTGTGCACATGTGTGTATGTATGTGTGCTCATCTGTGCACACAGACACAGTATGGAGTTGTAGCTTCCCTGCCCTTCACACTGACTGCCTACCACAAACCCCTGTTGAGCATTTGGAATAAATGTAATGTTCCAAGGGGGAATAACCGATCAACTGCTACGACACAATGATCCCTTAACTTATGGTCATTTTGAATAGCAAAGGTGATTTACACCTGCGCCTAAGTCAGCTACTGCTGCAATGAAATGCCTGATCTGCTCACTCAAAGCACCCCGGGTTTTTTTTTTTTTTCAATCAACTCTGACAGCTTTCAAGGACATAGTCCTACCTGGAAGCAAGCCAGGAAACTTTTCCAGCAATCTATGCAAATGTATGAAGAAATCCATGTAAATGTTGGGTCTGGTGCCCATTGCATTTGTTTTCTCTCTGTCATTGACAACCAGGAAACCCGGCGGTTTCACTTGACCTTTCTCCTGCATGGAAGGACTTGTGCCTGTCTGTGTGCTTCGAAGGAGCCAGTTCCCATGCCTAGAATCCCCCACTCTCACAGGACAACACAACAAACCTGTAAGACCCGACAGGTTATTCTCAACCACTTTTAGCCTTCCTGGCTTTCCGGATAGCACAAGAGAAAGAGTAAGCTGGTGTTGGGGTGCGGTGGGGTGAGGACCCTACATACCTCACAATTGTTCACATGTCTTCCTGAGATCAGAGAGCTGGGGGATTTACATGGTGGTGTTAACGGGAGATTTAATATGGAGCTGTGGTCAATTAGCAAGGGGGGGGGGGTTGAACAACTTTTGGAGTTCATTTCCTACATTTAAATCAATAATGAAAAACAGACACAGCCATGTTGAATAGATGAATTGGCTACTCATCACAGAAGCAGTGTACCCTCAGAGAACACAGCTGCTTGGGGAGTTGACTGAGTAATTGCAAAGACTAAAAAGCATCTACCCACTGATCTTCACACAAGCTCCTCCTCAGAACCACTTGAACAGAGCTGTGAGATGCCACCTCCAGGCCCCCAGATTTAGTTTGACTGGGGTGGGGCTTCAGCCAGGACATTTTCTGTAAGATGACTCTAAATATTCAGGAGAAAGAAATATAATGTAGACTTAATGTCATCACAGCATTCAGAGAAGAAAAATCTTTCCCGAATGAGCTAAAATCATCACTATTATTGTTTATGTGTAGCCAGTGAAAGTGTTGGTAGGCAAGGATTACCTTTTTAAAATTTAAGTTTATTTTCAACTAATGGAGAGAACATGGACATGTTAGGGTTGGCAGGTGGCTCGGCTGTTAAAACTGTTTGCTATGCCATCATGAGGCCTAAAAATCAGACCACATCCCCCTTGAGACAAACCCAGAGGCTTGTGCATGCCTGTAACCCCAGCTCTAATGTGTTAAAGACAGAAAGACCTCTGGGGTTAGGCTTACAGACTAGCCAAGAAAACACGAGTACCAGGTCCAGGGAGAGACCCCATCTCAAAGGAATAAACAGATAGGAACCTCTTGGTCCTATCCAACAGTACCTAACAGAGTACTCATTTCCCAGTCCTCTCTGCCCCTGCACCCTTCCCTTCCTGGCCTCTGGAATTTCCCACTCTACTCTCCACTTCCACGAGGGCAAACATTTTAGATCCTACATATGAGTGATATAAAGGGTTCTTTCAGTATCTGGCTTGCTCACTTAATATAATGTCTCCAAGCTTATCCATATTATAACAAATGGCAGGATTTTATTCTGTTGTAGATGCATAATATGCCATGCTGTCTATGTGCCACATTTTCTTTATATGTTCACTGTCCCCGAGGCTGTCTCCATGTCCTGGCGGTTCAGAGTCATGATGTAGTAACCATGAGAGTACACATGTCTATTGACAGACTCTTTTCGTTTCCCTTGGCTATATATCTTATAATGGGGTTTCTAAATCAAAAAAGCAGTTCAGCCTTTCTTAATTTTTGAGAAACTTTCACAGTATTTTCCACAATGGATAAGTTCTTTTATCCTTATCTACTCATATCATGAGACCAGGCACAGCAATAACTCCCTAAGTCACATGAGTAAGTAACTCAGAAACTTCATCTAATCAACGGTGAAACACTGGCCTTCAGTAAGTGACATGGCAAAGCCATAGACCACAGAAATGGGAAAACCTGAGGTGCCCTGTCCAAACACCCACCCACCTAGATGGGAAGGAAGCGGGCTGGCTCTGATGGTGCCATTTGTCCTGGGCTGCCTTATCTGATGCCTTAGGGGAAGACTTCCCAGCTAGTGACAATATCCTCCTTTTATAATAGATACTTGAACCTTGGGCTTGGGTGGTTAAATGATGTATCCGGATTCACAAATCTAGGGAACAGCAGAAAGAGAGATCACACCTAAGGTGCTCCACTTACAGAATATTTTCTGCATCCTCACTGTTGTCACTGCTTCTTTCGCGGGCACTCCTTGTACGTGTCACCTCAGTTCTTAACAAGAATGTCCACTCTGGTGTGGTACAGGCTGGCATTTCAAAATGGTTATCATTCTTTTCTTTTCTTTTTTTTATTAAATAACGTGGCTGTTTCCATAAACCCCGCCCACTAATCCTTGTTCTACTTTCTGGCACAGAAGAACAACTTAGCTGCTGCTTAGGAACCATCCCTGGAAGCATTTAACAACAGCCGTTGTGTATCTTCTGAGACTCCTTTCTCCTTCCCACGCTCCTCATCTTTAGTCCCTGTAGTAGTTTCTGAGATTTGAGAGCTCTCATGGTAGTAATTTACCTACTTTTGTGTTCTCAAAGACACTAATATACATTTTTAGTGGCCAGAACCATGCAGGACACCCATACACGCTGGCAGTACATGAGGACTCAAGGGCTCTGGCGGTCTCCAGCACCGTTTCATTCTCATCTTTACTAACTAGCTGAGGATAAGTAACTTGGAGAAGTTACTGAAACCTGTCTGTGTCTCCTTTCTTATCTGTAGAAAGATCATCATCCTGCTACGTCAAGGGCCATAGTCAGAGTTGGATGAGGAAACGTCAGTTAAATGTTAGTGATACAGACAACATTGTAAGTCCTCTGTAAAGAATGGCGACTTTCTCTCCCCATGTCTTGATCACATGTTTGTTTATCAGTTGAATATATTAATGTTTTAGAATCCTTATTCAGTCATAAGCTAAAGTTAAATAAACCCTTGAAGCCTTTGGCCCTAAGTTGAAGTAGTATTTTGGTATTTTGGGTTTTTTGTTTTGGTTTTTTGTTTTTGGTTGGTTGGTTGGTTTTTTGTTTGTTTGTTTGTTTGGTTTTGGTTTTTTTGGGGTTGTGAGACAGGGTTTTTCTGCCCTGTCTGTCCTGGATAGTAGTCATGTTTTAAAATGTAAGTGTAAGACAATTTATCTTTTTGGTTTTTTTGTAGAGCAATTTTTTTTATTTCATATTGAAGTGCTATTTTGGATGTATACTCAATTAGTGTAGTTTGTCCTTGCCTTGTGTCCAAAATGATGCTTTCTGTGATTAAAGCCAAAGACAAAACAGGGTTCAGTTTTAAGGTCTTGGACTTGTTGTGCACACACAGCAGACATCTCTGTATTTTCACTGATCACTTAGTCAGTGGAACTATTCCTAACCTATCTACCTACATCTCAAACTGAGCACATTTCTTAGCCCAAGGATACCAGAAGGAGCTGTCAAATTTATTGCCTCATTTTTGCCTTGCCAGAATTTATTTTTCATGTCGTCTTTTCAAGCTAGCAAATAATGTAACCTCCTTTGAAGTTATACTTACTTCTCAAGCAGATATTTCCCATCATCAACTTGTTCTAAAGGGTTCTGTAATCTCTTCAGTTCTTCCTGTAAAGCAGAAAAGAATAACAAATTAATACCTTGTATTTGAGACAATATTATTTGAGATCAGTTGTTATCAACATTGAGACGATTCTAGAGAGGAGAACTAGCAAAGGTTAGGTCTTTCAATATGCAACACAGTTTAATCCTTGCTTTAATTGGAATATGATATTGATATGTAAATGAATTGATTTTTTTCATCACTAAGGAGAACGCTTATTACTATTTTTCCATGGTGGGCATGTTTTTACGAGCCCACATATATATACTCTTTCCAAATATGAGTTCACAGTAGTTTGCTGTCTGCTGAATGTGACTCTAATGAATGTGTGCTGGGTTTGTTCATGTAACAAACATTCTCTCTTATATTGTGGTAACCTTTTCTATGTGGTACACGTGTGCATACACACACACACACACACACACACACACGCTTCTCTGAATTTAAAATACTTATAGTCACTGTGATCTTATTTCTACAGCTATAGGGAAATTACAGAAGTTGATGTGGATACTTGATGAGACTGCCAACAGGGCCTCAGTCTTAATAATCATAGAAGAGGAAATATAAAGAGGGTGTGAGGTATTCTATTCCTGGATAGGCAATTCCCTTAGGCTAACGTATGTGGGCTGTTCCCTGAAAGTGTTCCCTGAAAGGGATATTGCTCTAGGATTTCTAAGGACACCAGTATCCCAGATGCCCAGGTGTAAGGTGGGATAATGCTGGCAAATCTCTGTATATACCCTACACATCTCTTGGTACTCCCTTGAAATCATACCTGCACTGCATTGCATACTCCAGAACTTGACCCAACACCCACCTCTCTCCAGTCCCTCTAACCTTACTGCTGGGCTGCCTGCCACTTTGATCTATCATCAGCAACAACTTCTTCCTTCACTTCCTTTGAAAACTCTCTAAATTATTTTGTTTTACTTATGCCATGACTTGTGTTTCTGGGAATAGCTGAGTTCTTGTGAGAGCAAGATCAACAGACTGTTTAGAGAAGAGTTTGAGCATTTATGGGATTTTCCTGTTGAACATGGTGGTGTCCCTCAGTATGCCTTCTCCCCAAAGCCCTCTTAGGGCAACCATTCCTTCCTGTGAGCTACATAGTGCATGGATTGGAGACTGGATGGGTCCTCCTCACTCCTGTTGTGTCTTCTAGAGTCTTCTACTCCTACACGGCTTCAGTTCCTCTGACAATGTACCAGCTACCCATCTGGGCTTTGTTCACTCTGTCTGCTATTCTTACTACTGTTTACCCCTGCTTCTTATGGCATTTCATCCAGTCTACACAAATAAGTCAATAGATAATTGATTGGTAGGTAATCAACTGTCCTACAGGATACCCTTCTCAATTTTGTACTTAGCATTTTGCTTTTATGGGAAAATTCCTTCTTTCATTCTATAAACTTATTCTTTCTATCTGTCTTCTTCGATCTGATCCTTTCCACTTACTCTGTAATACCTCACCACACCTTCAATGGCACAATCAGCAGATGCAAGCTATATAATGGTAGATAGTGCTTAGACTTGCTTTTGCAGAGAAGCAATTTCTGTGGGGAAAATCATAATTTTTTTTGAAAACTAGAGGTGAATTTTTCATGGTTCCTTTTTACCCTCCACATTATAGTTATAAACAGCACCAGCTCTTGGTCATCTTAGCGCTTTCTCATGTATGATGTGCTGTGATGTACACGTTGTTATTTTCCTTTTGGGGGTACTCAGAGAGAAGAGCCAGAAGGAGAGGGTTTGCACACTTGGTGCCAGGCACTTCCTTCCATTCTTCCATTGTGGGGGTTTCCTGGGCAGGGCAGGCTTTGGTGCAGTGCTTCATTCACCCTGGCCACCGATGTTCTAGGAAATTATATTAAACAGAAGGTCAATGACTAACCCAAGCATTCTGAGCAGCTGCTCTCCAGGCTGTTTGAGGATTTGATTTGTGCCCTTTAGTTACTTAAGCTAGCCATACAAAGCCTCTCACTTCAACTGGCCTGGAAGTTTCACCCCATGTCTTCATCATCTCAGAGATGAATCGAGAAGTTGGGTTGCTCAACAATCTCCATTGGGTGTTTTGTCTTTGGGAAAGTTCTGTTCTAACATTTAAAAACACATATAAACAGTCTCTGTCATCAGTTTCTCACACTAGTCCCCTCTGGTATTTTTGTTTGTTTGTTTTTGTTTTCCCCAGAAACCATTAGTAGCTCCTTGCTGCTGTGGGGATGGGCCCCATGTCCATGGCCGAGGATTTAGCACAGTAGAAGACAGGTCTTCCCAAGCCTCAAGAAGGGTTGTGTCTTCAGGCCCAGGTGCTCAGCAATGTGTCATCATTCTAGTTTTCTTTTACTTTCTATGTGCCTCCCTAACTAAATTCCTCGGGGATCAGGGCTGCTGACTCATCCACCTGGTGTATTTACTCCAGAATGAAGCATTTGTAGATGACTTAATAAATGCATGTTGAATAAATGAACCAAATCTGTCGTGTGGCAAAGATACAGACACTTTAGTGACCGGGGTTACAGTCTCAGCTCCTCTAAATACCCCCTTTCTTGTTTTCCACTCTCCTCTTTGGCCCAGCGGAGCTTGTGATCTGGGTTTTTGTCAACTATGACCCTTTGTTTAGGGCTCTCAGGAGGGAGGCACTGAGATGAGGGAGAGGAGCAGGACATGTTAGCAGATGTACATTCTTGCTGCAGTGCAGGTTGATGGGAGGTGAAGGCTATGACTCCTGGTGGCCTCTCACATGGTGCTTCTGGCCATAGTCCCATAACTTCTCACTCTTCTTTCCTCTCCAACATTTTCCCTTCTCTCCATCCCTTCCCTTACTTTCTGTCCTTTTCTTTTCTTCCTCTACCACCTTTCCTTTCCCCTTTCCCAAATCATCCATTGACAGCCCCAGATTCCTCTCCAAGCCTGAAGTGTGACCCTAGACTCTACCCTCACTTCCTTGAACTTTTCCAATTGCCCACTTATGTGAGTTATTTGTTTTAGCCTTGGGCCCTGGCTAATACTTCCAGTATCCCAAGTTGCTTTTGTTTGCCCTACCTGGCAATTCCAATTTCAATGAATAAAACTATCAGTCATATTAAATAATAGAATCCATATCTACTCAAAGATGACCCGTTGTATGAGAAGCTGTCCCAACTCAAAGCTCCAAACTTATGTCTCAGTTTCACTAAAATAACAACAACAACAACAACAATGCAATTCCTACTCAACTCTATTTTGCTACTGTCTTTTTTTTTTAAATGTAAGCTCAAAATCCTTGCAAAACTCAAGTTGAATTATTCAGGTACCATCCACATACACAGCACTGAGGATTCTTCCAAATGAAATCTGTTGTGAGTGGTGAGGGAGAGTAGGCTATACTGTCATGGTGAATAATTGACCGATTCCTTGTCATGCATGCTTCTCACTGCTAAGAAGGGTTTTTTTCTGAAGTAACTTGGATGTGAAATATTTGAAGGCGTGGCCAGTAGGGCATTTGACTTTTTGTGTCTGGCTTCCTCTTCCCATCCTAATCTTGCCAACTGCTCTATCAAACACAGTGGGAGACAACTAAGAAGCTGGCAAGTTCAGTCCTGTGGCCCCATGCCCAGCTACTGGACCTGCTCAGCAAGCAAGCAAACTGTGCGTTTGTTTCATTTCCTTGTCTTTACTCCATCTATGTTTTAAATAAGTAGGATATGTTGTTTGGACAGGTTTAAAATCAGAAATCTTTTCAATATTGCCTCTAAAGTGCACTTATGTCTTATGCTAAAAGTAGAACCTTTTAACTCATCTGAATTGCACATTGACCACATTATTCCCAGCATGCTCAAGGGAATCTAGGGAGCCTTAAAATGTGAGTACAATTTTATTTCAATGTATAGTAATGGGTGACAAAACCAGTGACACTCACACAAATCAGGTTGTGTGTGTGTGTATGTGTGTGTGTGTATGTGTGTGTGTGTGTGTTGACAATAATTTCATATTAACCTAAGGGTAACTATTTAACAAAAGTTAAAAGCCAAATGTACTTTTGATGCTTTTGACTATTTAATCACTCAATTAAATATTAATAGGTTTCTTCACCAACCCCCCCACCAGATCCTTTTTTAAATGGAAGTATAATAAGTGCACTAAAAGGGGGGTTACTAATGTTTGCATAATTTGGAAAAGTAGAAGACATAAAATCTATACTAATTTTAGCTCTGCATCATTAAACATGAAATATTGATTATTGCTCTTTGTAGCTGAGTTTATGAAGCTAGCTAGGCTGCTGTGTCCACATAAAGTGAGCCTGATGCTTTGCCCCAGTGGCTGTAAATGATGCCCCTTGGTGACAGCTGGGAGGCAGGCACTCTGATCCACAGCCTGAGGAGATGCATTTCCCAGATTAGACCAGGGATGACCCAGCTGCATGGCTCAACTTCAGAAAATTAAATTGGAGGGAGTCCAACCTCTGTTGAAATAACTGTGAATTATAACGCTTCCATGGGCCTTGTTGTAATGTAAATGTGCTTACAATTTACTGCCATTTCCCCTTACCCCTGCTGTGAATATGGGCACTAATAGTTACCCCATATATTTAAAGGCAAAAAGGCATCAAAAATAAAAATGCAAGACTTATGCTTTCTCCCTTTGGAAGAAGGGAAGCAAGTTTTCCTTTTCTTCTTCTTCTTTTTTTTTCTTTTGCTATTTTCTTTCTCATTTTTATCTTCTGTTAAAAGAGCATATAGTTTGTTTATGTATTATGCATTTGTGTTCTTTAGAGCTGGCAGACCTGTAATTTCACACTGGGAAGTTACCTAGCAGCTGAACATGAATTTCTGTGGGAAGAAACAAATGGCTAAGGCTACATCAACAGCACATTTAAGGGACTCATTCAGGTAAGTGATGGGCACATGGGTAAGGTGGTAGACTGTAAAAGCCATTTTCCTGTTTCTAGCACTCTGCCGACATTTGACAGTCCCCCTTCTAGTAGAGGGGGCCGTGAGTTTATGGCAGTAATCATCAGGTGAGAGACTGAGAGAGTGTGGGGCTGCTTGTATCTGTTCACAGCAGTTATTACTCACAGTAAATGTAGACACTTACTAACATAAGCCACAGCAGGAACTATGATCACTCACTATTTATTCCTGCCTGACCACCCATATCACACTCACAGGACACCCTAGCCTTTGACCATCAATACGAGTGCCAAACACCTGAACTCATTGAAACAAATGCCAAGGGACCATATTACACAAAAATCCAATTAAAACTTCTGAGTCATTGTCCTAGGTCCCCAGGTCTGAGGTGATCTCAGTCCTTGGGATTCTCTTGGAGTGCATGTTGTTTATAGAAAGATCCACTGACAATGATATCACTCAGGCCAGCCCTTAACCAGCACCCAGAGACGCCGGTGGAATGAGTCAGCCTCACATTATTTTGAAAAATATGTTTCCGAATGAAATGCCCTCTCTGTCGTTTTCTAAGCTGGCATGGCATGTCATCATGAGCTTTTGATGACTCCAGGTCACACATATCCTAATGCTACCTACCCCTGTAAAAATGAAGATACTCATTGTGAATAATCTTATGCACTCCAATAAACCCAGAATGTTAGACAGTTAGACATTGTTAGTAATGATCTTAAAGTTGTCGCTTTACTCAAAGGTTATTTGGGGAGTTGATGAGAATAAATGGTTCAGAGAATAGAGGTACTCGCTGCCAAGCCCAGCATCCCGAGTTCCATCCCCGGAGCCCACAGGGTAAAGGAGAGGATAGACTCCCATTAGTAGTCCTTTGATCATAACATTCATGCCTTGTTACTCACACATGCATACAAGCAAGTGCATGTGCACATGCATGCACACACACACACACACACACACACACACACACACACACACACATACTTTTTTCAAAAAGTATATTCAGTTTAACAGCAGGATAGTCATAAAAGAAAGTCGATGGAACCTGGAGTACTAGATACAAATATTTTGCACTTTATGTATCTTTGCATTCTGAGGGGTGGGGGTGGTGGGAATCCCAGAGACACGCTTCAAACTGAGAACCCAAATGCAAAAAGCACATAATCTCACACATGAATAACTCTCAGAATGCAGCTGAAATAGCGAGTGTGGAGAGGTGAATCCATGTTCCAAGCCCAGCTTTCCTGAGCCACAGGACCACAGCAGTGCACTGGCAGTGGGAACAGCATGTGGCTCTCACTTGCTTATTCCTGATTCAGGAAGGCATCTCCATGCAGTGCAGCAAACCATCATTCAGCAGTGTCTTATCTTTCTCCTAAAATTTACTGTTAGCCTAAATGAAAATAATCTTTGGGATTAAAAACACTCCCAACTCCCCCACACATACAGTTTTGTCCCTTTATCCCTCCAGAAATCCTTCAAAAGTCGTTTTAAAACATGGGTTATATATTTGAGTACTTCCTTCCACAGATAACCGCATGTCATTTCTTTGAATGACTGTTATTACTGCATTTGATGAGGTTTATTACTTGCACAAAACTACCTTCTCAAATCATTGTTTGCAGGGGCCGGGTGGTAGCTCAGGCAATAAAGTATCTGCCATGCAAGTGTGAGGACCTGCAGTCAGTCTCCAGGAGCCACATCAGTATGGTGGCACATGCTAATAGTATCAGAAATGTGGAAGTGAGACAGAGAGGGTCACTGGGGCCTAAGGCTGGCCAGCCTAGGCTAAGCGAAAAGCCTCAGAGGTCCAAAAGCAACTCCATCTCAGACAATACAATGAACAGCTCCTAAGGAACAACACCCAAGGTTGACCTCTCATCACCCAAACACTAATGCAAGCGTGCACTATGCTTGTATGTAGGTGGGCACACATGCATACACCTGCACATATATGAACACTCACACATTCCCATATACACTCCAAATCGTGTTTGCAGAAGATGTAATTAGCCAATCAGAGAAGCCAGATTCCAGAATCTCAACCTTACCCTTTCCACTCTGGTCCCACAAATGTGCTGAGGCCCGAGGTCTGGTAATCAGCGACACTACCTCGCCAGCGGTGCTCATAAAGATGTTATAATGATTTGCAATATACTCGTATTTACTGTCTGGCACATTCATGTTACCTGCCTGCTTGTGTCTTGATCTTAGGTAATCTGTTTTCTCCCCTCTGGGTCTCAGTTGCATCATTTATAGGATGATGCTATCAGTGGCTACCACACATTGTTGTGGAGGAATAATTACAGTGACAAATTTAAAAGTGTTCAGAATACTCTTTGGTACTGACATCCTTAGGGAGTCATTAAATTTCAGAGTGAAGATAGCCGTTATATCTCACTTATCATTCCTGTGGTGCACCGGACTGCTCTGTTCTGCCTCCGTGACCCCTCTGAGCCTAAGTTGCATCTTCTATAAAATGGGGATATTAATTGTCCCAAATTTCAAGAGTTGCTAAGAAGTACAATGCTCAAACATCATGCTAATCATTGCCGTGCACTAGAGAGTGAGTTAATTGCACTGTTGTTTACACTCTTTATTATTATGGCCTCTCTCATATTGGTTAAGACATTGGCATGCACAGACACCTTCTCCCAGCTCACTCTTAATCCATATCTTTCTCTTTACTTCCTAGCTGTTCAATGTTCCCACGGTCCCTAGTTGAGAAGCTATTGCTGGCCAGCATGAGCAACCTCCTATACAAACATTATTAGGACAGTCACTTGCCTGGAACTCTTCTTCTTCTCCATCACTAACAGGTAGACCCTAAGCCCTTAAGCCTCACAGGACCCCAGAGAAGAGTCTCGGCATCCTGCTGTGGATACATCTTCAGTCCCTTCCCCTGACCCTTCTACCTTCACCACATATAAACCTCTTAGAGATTTAGAGGTCCAGAGTCCATACCCTCAAAATCTTGGAGTGAGTCAGCCTCAGTGCCTGGATGATTTAGTAAAATGTGATGTCCAAGCATGGCAGCACACACCTTCAGTCCCACAACTTTAGAGGTACGCAGGAGGACCCTGCGTGTTGGAGGCCATTCTGGTCTACACATTGAGTTTCAGGACAGCTAGGGCTGCATAGAGACTCCATCCCAAAAGAAAAAAAATCCTCACAGAGTAAAGAGAAATCAAATCCTTAAAAAGAGAAGCGACAGTGTAGCATACGCTACAATATGCAGTAGTCCACACAGATCATCATCAAATCACTCCTTTTGGTCCCCATAATTTTCCCAGTCTTCTGGCTACCTGGAGGGCAGGTTCAGGAAATGTCATACCTGGAGACATACCTTTGAACCTAGATGGAAAGGCTTTTAAGGTCCAAATGACACATAAACACAGCTACTGTCCCAATCCCCACCCATGGTACTTTGAACCCTTCATTTAAATCTTTCTCTAGAAAACAATTATTAAAGCTAAGGAAGACAGTAAAGGAATGCTATAAATCAGCCAACTTTCCTTCAGCCATTTGCTTGTCATTCCAGCCATTACTTAGCAAACATAGTCAAATGTCAGGCACTGTTCTTCCTGTGAGGCTGCAGTGGAGGAGACAGGGGACACAGCCCCATCCTCTGCCGGGTGACGAGTCTGACATCAGCTGAGGAGGAAAGAGGAGCTGTAGGAGTTGTTGGAAATGTTCCTATTCAAAAACTGGTTTATACATTTTGAGTCTGGGAGCAGACTGCAGATCAATTACATATGCATGTGTGTTTCAAGACGTTATCCTTGGGAGGGCTAACGAAAGTCATGAGCTCATGGAGGCAGCTATTCCTCATGGCTCTCTATGGTCTACCAACACATAGACCATGGAAAGAGCAATAGTAGTGCCACCAGAGCTCAAACATTAACTGCTAATGTGGGCATTAGAGATGATGAGCACACAAGAGAACAAAGGATAATGTGTCAGAGAGGGCTTTGTCACAAGCTATGACACCACTACCAAGAAGAAGGACCCATTTCTCCCCATATGTGTTAATTGATTAGGAGCCTCTCAGTATCACTCTGTGGCTAGTAACACCTGGAAGGCAGAGCTTGCTGAAGACCAACCTTGTAGAGTCACACATTCTAAACCAAGTGGCGATTTTCTTGAGTAGACAAATCCACACAAGGACAACATGATATTAGGTTCATGGAAGCAGGACACCATCACTTGAAGCCAACAAGCAAGTATCATTTCCAGCAGGACAGTGTCATTCTGTTCACAAGGGAAAGCCCCTCTTTGTGCCTTAGCCATTCTCTGAACTGCGGATGAAACACTTTGCTACAGATAAGTATTTTATCTTAGAACCAAGCTATAACAGAATTGATGACTTTTCTTTAGACTGTTATAGCAGAATGTATGGAAAGAATGCCTCAGTTCCAAGAAGACATCAAGTCTTGGTAGGGTCCTCTGCTATTATAGCTCCCTTTAGGTATGTAAGTTGTTAATCTCTATGTGCTCACGAGATTGGCACAGCTGATGCCTAAAAACAAAACAAAACAAAACAAAAACCAAAACAAAACAAACAAAAAACAATAGAACCAGAGATATATGTGGGGGAAAGTGAATCATCTAAAGATGAAGGACAAGGAAGGAGAGAGGAGACCAGGAACAAAAGCATTGGGTACCATCCCCACTACCCAGCATGGAGCAAGTCCATCCATGTCGCCCCTAACCCCCAGTGCAGAGCCCTGAAAAGCTCTCACTCCCAGCTTGGTTACTTCTCTTCTTTCTCTTCCCAATTCTCATTAACTTGCTTCCTGGCCAGGCTTTCTTATTCTTCATGTAGTATGAAATTGTTGCCATTAACATCAATGAAATTCTCATGGTTAGGATGCTAGGTGCCACAGTGACTGAAGCTTCCCAGTGCCTTTGTAGTGACATCACATTCTGTGTTGCGAAGGAACTGCATTCTGTTTTGTTTTTTATTTTTTCCATGAAATAGTTACAGCAATCTCCGTTGAAACTGTCTACTTTGCCCTATGGAATCTGTCAGAAGTCTCTCTGAGGAATGCTCTAGCCAGAATCAGTGAGGAGACTCTGATACACAGAGTAGTCTCCAGATAGCCAGCATCTATTGAGGTGCAGATGAGTGGTCCTGGCTATCAACAACTTTGAAGTAAAGCCACTGAATCCATAATGCTGCATTTAGAGTCTATTATATTGCCCAGCATTAACCATATTGTAAATTGAGCAGAGTCAAATAAGTACATTCTGGAACATTCCCTTAAGGGAAGGAATCTGATATCTCACTCTACCTTGCCACACACAGAATAATAAAGATGCTTACTCTAGGCAAGAGGGTTTTGAAGATATCAATAGACGAGTTATATGCTTTAATATACCTTGGAATTCAGTTAGCTACAATTTCATGGTAGCTAAATAATTTATGGTAATTGACAATTCATTAGATTGTAATTCACCACTGCAAAACCTATAGATATCCTAATATCTTTTAAAACACACATTTTCAAGGTGAAGCATGGCATTTGCTATGTTCATTGCTCGTACAACTGCCTGATTTTATTAGCTTAGAATGTATGCTATTACTTAAACCTGGATCATTGGGAGGTTTTCCTCTAACACAGAGACAGAAACCTTAGAGTGTTTGCACTATCTCATTAAGCCCTCTGCTTCCAGCAGCTGCCTAGCATTAGCTGACTGCAATCTAGCACTTGAGTGTCACTGGCATCCAATATACCATGCTCCACAAACAAAAGCACAGACAGAGAGAAGACGTGTGTGCCAGGACACAAGGCACTTACACAGCGCATGGGCAGCTTGGTGGATTATCATGGAAATTCTTATGATCCAAGGCAACATGTCCTACCTCCATTACAGTTCCTTCCTCTCCTTATTATGTCCTCTTTACAGAGCGAAGGATGACCTTGAACTTCTGGTCATCTTGACTCCACCTCCTCAGTGTTGGCTTTACAGGCATGTGCCACCATACCCAGTGTTCTGTGGTACTGGGGATCCAACCTAGCTATTAAAGCAAAGCAGGCAAGACTCAACAACTGATCTACACAGCCTCAGCCCATGAACTCATTAGTTTGAAATAATTATAGATTCATAGAAAGTTCTGAAAAAATGTTCAATAGGAACACTTATTTTGTTGGTGGCAGAGGTGTTTTTGTTTGTTTGTTTTAAGACAGTGTGTTACTATGCAGATCAGGCTCACCTCAAATTTGCAGCAATTTTCCTGTCTCTGCCTCCCAAACGCTGGGAAAACAGGCCAGTGACACTGAGCCTGGGCAGCACCTTTTATTTTAATAACTGGCCTTAGTCCTGACTCCTGGGCTTATACGTGTTTTGGCATCTCCAACATATAAGAATGTCTTTCATATGTTAATCAGATGTCGTGTGACTGGGTACCCAGATGGTTTCAGGAAAGGACTGGTTGTGTTATTAACTAGTGATCATGAACAAATGGTTAATCAATCATGCTTATGTAATGGAACCTTCATAAAAATCCTAACAAATGGGGTTCAAAGACCTGGCAATTCTGTGGAGCTCCTGAAAGACTTCTCATCTGCAGAGAGCTTGGAAACTCCAAAGTTCTTCTCATAATGCTGTCTTTTGCATAACTGTCATTTCTCTATGCTTGAATTGCAATCTTGATAAGAAACCATTAAAGTGCTTGAGTTCTCTGAGAAAATTATCTGTCAGGATTGAGATTGCAGGAAACCTCAATTTGTACTCTGTCAGCTGGAACTATAGAAAGCAGCCTGGGACTTATGAACAGTGGGAACAGTCTGGATGGCTGGAGCCCTTAATATATAGGATTTGGTGCTAACTCCATTGTAGGCTCAATTTTCTTAACCAATATATTTTATAACAACTTATTAACTTATAGCCTGACTAACCACAACAATAGGAAAAGAGGATTAATGAACACAATAACAAAAGCATAAAGATATCAGTTCCAAGGAACGATTCTCCTGGTGTAATCAGCAGGATTTCTTCTGCTGGAACCTGGAGTAACCAGAACCCAGAACCTCAGCAGGAGCTGGAGCCCCAAAGCCTACCCTTGAGCAGTTCTCTCTAGGAGTATCTTGAAGTGGAGCGATGAACAGCCAAAATTATCCCAGGTCTCCAAAGGCTCTGCCTCTTGCTTTTGGCTCATTTATATATCTCCTCCCAGAGTCTGTTCACGGGATCTTTTCAGCTGGCAACAATCAAGCTCCTGCATGGGGTGGTTGGTCTTCTAGTGGATTAACATCACCTGTTCTCTCATGAGACCATTCCAATCCCACACTTGGGATCCTAAAAAGCAGGTTTATCTCTCCTTCACTCCATATGTATCAGAGTTGTATCAAATCACAGCAAGATATCAAAATATGCCGTTGCTGTCCACATAGAAATGGAGACTTGTTTAGGGCAAAGCCTAAATCAAACAAAAACACCATATCCACATTTGGTGTCAGAAATATTGTGACTATAGAGAAACGGGTTTGGTTTTAAATTGATAACTCACAGAATTTATTTGAATTTCATCAATTATATAGATACTCTGTATATTCACAGGATACCCCATATGCAACTTTGGGTAACCACAGTCTTCCTCAATATACATAACTGCCTCCTCATCATTAGGCTCCTCACAGTATCCCCCTTACAGCCCCAAATACCCCTTCTCATCCTAAATCTCCTGCTCTTGACAGTTATTCATCTGTTTTCCATCTTCATGACCTCTTTAAGGATTTCAAGAGTAAATTAATATAGCATAAGCCTTTTCTCAAATAGCATCATTTTCCTTTGGCCCATTAGCCTTGTCCAACAATAGCTGTGCTCTTTTATTGTTGGGTAGCAAGCCATTATACAGTTATGTTGGTTGGTTTAAGGATGGAGTCATTGAAGAACACACCAGTTGAATCCAGTTTTTAGCTATTCTAATAAAGCTGCTATGAACATTTATGTGTGGATTTTTATATGACCATAACTTTTATTTCCCCATGATAACTGAAGAGTGCAATTTCAACTTCTGGGTTGTATGCTCAGTGTGTGTGTGTGTGTGTGTGTGTGTGTGTGTGTGTTGTGTGTGATTTTTATTTTAGAAGAATATGTTGAACTATTTTCCAGAGTAATTGTGACATTTCACATTCCTACCAGTAATACATGAGTGACCCCACTGCTCCAAGTCCTTTCAAGTATCCTAGTATCCTGCATCTCCCACTTTAAAACTTAATAGTATTGGACTAATTTATAGATTTCTCTGCATTGTTTTTCTTTTCATTTCTGTTAGTTTGTGAAGGTCTCAGGCAGGTTAACCTACAGAGTTTCCTAGACTGGTTTTTCTGAGTATATGCTGATATGAACTTCAATTGGAAGCTGGATCCAGGGACTTATCCAGATGTAATTTGACCCTCTGGTGAGATCTAAGCTGTTCCTCAGGGGTGTTCTTTCTTAGGAGGCTCAGGGTGGTCTGGTGGTCTCTTTGTATTTCTGATGATAACCCTTAAAGCTCAGTGCATAAATCTATTCATTTGGGTGTGGGAGATGTGGGCAAGGTCCTATGTTCATTGTATGTTTTTATTTATTGTGTGAAACAGTTGTCTAGATACTCTTTCCTTCCTCATTTGCATTATACTATGGTAGCAGGGTGAATGTTGGGATCTTCCTTTCTTTCTCAACCTTCAGAATAAGATGGTTCCTTGCCATCTTGCACACTTGCTTAATTATTTTTACCATCATTAGGAACGCATGAATTTGAACAGATGCAATTTTTTTATTACGTTGTATATCTCCAGTAACTTTTGGCTTTCTTACTATAAGACTCCAATATGAGCTGTGGATGCAGCTGTATTGGTAGGATGCTAACCTGGCTTGAGTGGATCCCTGGGTTTGATTCCCAGCACTGTGTACCTAGCATGGTGTATCCTATCTGTAATCCCAACACTTCAGAGGTGGAGGTAGGAAGCTGGGTTGTACAGGTCATCTTTGGCTACATAATGAGTCTCAGGCCAGCTTGGGCTACAGGAGATCCTGTCTCAAAGCAAACACACAGCAAGAAAACCCAAAATGGTTCCATTTAGCAGCAATAGGAGCCTCTTCTACTGAGTCGTCTAAACACTCTTCTCGAGTCTCTGTGGCACAAGCTTTGTAGTATCTGGCGACTTCCTGACAATTGATCATGGCAAACTTGTCTGGACCTACACATCTCCTACTACAAACCCAGAACCAACCATTTCCTCTCAAGAAACACTGGCTCTGTCTAGTAGGAAAGAATTTTGTGTTGGGTAGATATTGCATTTGGATGTGGCTCCAGTGTTCTTTTCTTTTCTTTTGGTGTTCCTCCTTGGAGACTGAACTCCTTGGATCTTCCTATGTGTTTTCAATATTTAACATATTGTCTAAGTTTCCTTTTTTTTCCCCCCCTTTCCCTTACTTACTTTGGGCTTTTAGCATTTTTCTTTTTTACTTTCTTTTGCACTTACGGAAAAGTGTTTTTACTTGCTTAATGCTTAATTTTACAATTATAAATTCATTTTTGGTACTGTCACCTCAACAGAGATGAAGACTCATAGACAAACCCTCTAAGACAGAAGAGAGTAAATGAAATTGAATGGCTTTTAAAAAACTGCTTCAAAAACTCCTTTTTTGGGGTCTGTTTGGGGGTGAGACTTCAGGTGTCTGCAGCTTAGAAAACTCTGGACTTGGGAAAGTCTTGAAGGCTGCCAGGTGGTCCATACTTAAATCTCCAAGGAGCCTTTGAGACGGCAAGCAGGACCTTTGGGCCTCTGAAAGCACTGGTGTTTGTCTCTACTTAGAGGAAATGTTTATAATTTTTACTGACTTTGCTCTCTGTGGGAAGACACTCAGGAGCAATCACCTGCAGGCATTCCCTTCACAGTTCTAAGGCCATGCAGGCCCTTTTAAGAACAGGTTTTCAGGAAAGTATTACTTAACCCTTCAAGGTCTGTTGTCACATCTCTCTGGTGTTGAAGAAAGCAGTCTACAGGGGGTGGAGCACTTGGTGTCAAGCTGCTATAGTTATTATATTAATTAATTGGACATTAAGTATAAGGACACTATACCAACCAGGAATGTTTTAAAGAAGAAGCAATTACAGAACTAAGAAATTTATCTGGAAGCACACAAAACAGCTCAGCTCTTGACTACAGGCTTGGTCTGACTCTCTCAGCATAAACTGTGCCCCCTTCTGCTTGAAGTTTGAAAACAACAAAACATGCAGACCAATAGAACAGGATATAGAGCTAGAACCCAGCCCATGCATACACAGCCAACTGACATTTACAAAGATGCTACGAATAGCAACTACTAAAGGATAGTATTTTCAGGAGATGGGGCGGGAGTATTAGACAGCCACATGCAGAGGAATTAACCAAGGCCTTTATCTCTCACCAGTTACAAGAAAAAGCTCAAAAACGGATAAAGTTCTTAATATAAAATACAACATCATGAAACTACCAGGGGGTGGGGACAGAGAAAATGCTTCAGGACATTGGCATGGACAGGAGTTTTAGACATGACCTCCCAAAAGCTTAGGGACAGATGGGGTCATACCAAACTAAGAACTTTTGTATAATAGAGGACACCATCAAGTTCAGAGATTGGAGGATGTTTACAAACGTTACCTGGTGAAGAGTTATTATCCAGAATATACAAGGAACTCGAAAATATAAACCCAATTGAAAACGGCCAGTAGGTCTAGTTAGGACATACAGGTGGCCAATAGGCACATGGAAAATGATGCTGGACATCCCTAATCACCAGAAAAATGCTAGTCAGAATCCCA
This sequence comes from Acomys russatus, assembly GCF_903995435.1. Lineage (NCBI taxonomy): Eukaryota > Metazoa > Chordata > Mammalia > Rodentia > Muridae > Acomys > Acomys russatus. Next base: position 43,157,189 of record NC_067151.1, on the reverse strand, counting down.
AGGTGGTACATCCTTGCTCTAGTAAGAATGGCTACTCTCAAAAAGTTCTGGTGAGGACATGGAGGAGATGGGACCCTTCACATTGCTGATGAGAGTGTAAATTAGTGTAATGATAAGGAAAACATTATAAAGGCTCCTCAAGAGATTAAAACTGTGATTATCACAATATCCAGTAATGTCATTCCTTGGACTATAGCCAAAGATATTGAAATTGATATGTTCAAGAGACATCTACAGTCCCTGTTCATTGGTGAACTAGTCATGAAGGGCAAGAGATGGAAAGAGCCTAAGTGTCCATCTGCTGAGGAATGGATACGTGTGATACAAATACACAATGGAATACTATTCGCCCATTCAAAAAATGAAATCCTCTCATGGTGTCAATGTGGGTGGAATTGAAGATTGTTAGGTTAAATGAAATAAGCTGTAGGGGCAAAATTAATGCCATATCCTATATGTAATTTATATTCTGCAATTAATGATGGTCCTTATGAGAACTTGTCCTCCCGGTGACTCTTCTCCCTGCGTTCTGGGAATGACACCTGCCAGCACTCTCCAGAAACTCCACCGGGACAATTAGATACAATTAACGCCCAATGATCCTCTGAGATAAAACAGCTTCCCTGGAGATTGAGCCTCCTGGACCCAACCTGCCTGAAGGTCAACATTCCTGAGACTCAAGACCCCAGCTTATGGTTTTTTCCTTACTTCCCTGTGACCTGACTCTTAATTATAGTTTTTCCTTATAAACCCATTACCCTTGAAGCTCCGGTCTCACTCTCCTATCCTGCTGCATCAGGACGAATTGTGATCCGAAGCTCTGAGCCCATAATACAGGACCTTGTGTTTGTTGCATCAGTATCGAGTCCTGGTGGTCTTTTTTTGGGGGAGGGGGCATCTCACGATCTGAGTAATCTTGGCATAACAAAGCCAGGCACCGAAGGAAAAGTGCAATGTGATGTCACTCATACAAGGAACCTAAAAGTTCATGTCATAGACGTCAAGAGTGTTTATCAGAAGCTGCAGAGGACTGGCTGATGGGGATACAGTTTCAAAGGAAAAATGGGTCCTGCTACTCTAATGGACAGAATGGTGACTGTAGGGAGAAAAAAGATGCACTGTGCACTGTGGGAAAGCTAGACCGTGGGATTTAAAGGTTTTCACCATAAAGAAATGACAAACAAGGAAATAAACATGATAATCCTGACTTAAACATTGTGTCATGTGAGAAAACATTAGATGCTGTTCTATAGTATATGTAATACTTGCTTTTATGTATTGGTTTGACAAATACAAAAATCTGAAAGAAAAAAAAAAAACTAAGCAGAAAAGCAGGTGTCGTTTTTTGGCCTCAGTGGATCAGCTGCTCTCAGCTGTTGTATTCTCTGTCGTCAAATGCTGATGACTGTTTCTCTTTTCAGAATACATATGGTGCCCTTGCATCATAAGGCTTCTTACTTGAAATCAACTTCTAAAATAACCAAGTACTTAAAAACCAACTGACAGCTGATGTGGTTACAGCACGGAATTGCAACGGGAACTGCATGCAGTCCAGGAAGCCTGTTTCCTGAAAACCTGGCAGCTAGGCAAGTTCCCTGAACTATCCTCTTTGTTTTCTAGTTTGAAGGTCAAATATAACATGCAAAGGGCTGGAGAGATGGCTCTGTGAGTCAGATCACTGGCTGGGAAGGCAAGAGGACCACCTGGGCATGGCCAGGGATGCCAGTAACTCCATCATCTCAAGTCAGGCCAGGCAGATCCCAGGAGTTCATCGGCCAGTCTGCCTAGCCAAATCAGTGGAGCTTCAACTTCAGCGAGAGAGGGTGTCTCAAAAGATATAAGGTCTAGGGCGATAGATTTTTGGCATCCTTCTTTAATTCTGAATGCACTAATATGAGTCTGTTTTTTTATTAAACTTTGCCTGCTTGCAAAAGTCGTGAAGGACCTTTATAAGATTCCCACTGCCGCAGCTGAGGACCGCTTTCTTTTCCTACTCCCATAAAGAGCAAGTTGGCTTGGCCATAATACAACTTTTTGTCATGCAACTGTGCAATCTCTGAGAATGGACCTCAACTCTAACACTCAACAGGCACATGCATGCACGTGCACACAGGGATAGTCAGAAGCTAAACTATGGAACTCCTGCAGTCTTAGTGTTTTAAAACCACATGGCTGATGGCTGATTGTGTTCCAGGTTCACCATGGGTTCTCCTTGGGTGCTGGGATTTCACTGTATGGATGGTGGAAGTGAAGTGTCCACTCCACCATCAGCACTTTCCATCCCTTAAGGCCGAATAAACAAGCAACTGCAGTAGCTTGCCTGGGCTCCTTTAACAAAATACAATGATTTTAAAAACATTTATTTATTTATTTATTATGTATACAGTGTTCTGTTTACATGCACACATGCAGGCCAGAGGAGGGCACCAGATGTCAATATAGATGGTTATGAGCCACCACGTGGTTGCTGGGAATTGAACTCAGGACCTTTGGAAGAACACCCAGTGCTCTTAACCTCTCAGACATCACTCCAGTGATTTTTTTCATAGTTCTAGAAGCTAACCATCCTAGAGGAGGTCCCAGCAGGCTTCCTTTCTCCTGAGGCCTCTCCTTGACTTGCAAAGGATTGATCTGCTGCTCTGTCCCAGCTGGCCCTCCTGCTGTGTGCATGCTTCCATTCTGTCATTCTCTTTTCTTATTAGGGCCGCCAGTCTTGCAGGCTCAGAGCCACATCTTCTTGGCCTCAGTTAAAGCCTGTGCTTAAAGTCTCTGTCTCCAAATACACCATAAGATACTGGACTTAGGAGGCAGCACATGAACCTGAAGGAAACAGCTCAGTTCAGACACCCCAGGCACACAGCATTTCACTGTCTCTGTCCCATCAGCTCCCTCCCCTGTGTACCGGCTGCTGAATCTGCCTTTTAAAGTCTGACAAAGTGGTGGTAAAAAGGATTATCAAAGACTCTTAAGGACGCACATGTCACAGAAATCTGTGCTGTGGGAAGAAAAGAGGCACACTGCCTGGATGCTGGTCTCTTGTCCATTAGGCTTCTTTTGTGCCTCAACAGGGAGGAATTTCACAACCATAAAGGACAAAGAGAAACTTGTCAAACTTCTGCGGAGAGGCAGCAGCCAGCAAGCAGGAAAGCATCTCATCAGGTGGCTGTTTTTTTAACTCTCTTGCCTGGGGCCTTGTCATCCAGCCTGCTGCTGGCAAGGCAGAACTGCAGGTCTGGACGTGAAGTAGAAGCTATGAAGTCATTTCAGCCTGGACCACAAAGCATTTCCCAGCTGTGAACACACGAGTCCGCTAACATCACTGACCTAATAAGCACAATCCCTCCACACCGTTAAGACAGGACAACAGGCCCAACATCATCAGAAGGAACGTATTAGGCTCTCTAGCAATAGAGAGTTATTAATAGTTTACTGTCAAATGTTGTTCTTTTAAGAGATCTTGGAATTGGCCTTTCAAAGTTTGGCAATTTACAACTAGAAGCTTTAGTTACACCTTTTCTGCTGGGTATCAAGTGATCTCGTGTCTTCTAAATAAATGTCAAGAGAGTGTCCCTTTTGCTGACCACTCAGTGCTTAGAGAGGGCCCTACACTGTTCTCACATAGAGACGCTCTGTACAGTCAAAGCACAGTGTCTCTTCCCCTGGCTGAGGAAGAAGCCTGCTATCCTCCTTGTAACACATCTCCATTGAAGAAGGCTTTCCCTGATTAAAATCAAAGTCTGGAGAAAAGATTCGGAGTCCGCCTTTGTTTTCCACAATACTCTTCAAACTGGCCCACTAAGTGGGAATAGCTGTTGATCGGAGGCATTTTTCCTAGTCATTTTGACTGGTGTTTCTAGGAAAAAGCGTTCCCTTAAGCATAAATGTGCAAGGGGGCTTTGTAGACACTGAGATACGGCCTGCTGTGATCACAAGAGTTCATATACGATGGCAGAGAGGTCTAAGTCAGAAAGAGCTAGAATGTCATATAGTCCAATTAAGCCACACGTGGATGCTGACACCGGATCTTACCTACTATATGTGTAATAAAAATTCATGTTATACACAGTACCACAGTGCTTCCTGTCTGACATTCAGGCCACCACAACCATTCCCCAAACGATTTCCTGTCTACTCATGTGTTCAAATTGAATGTCCGCACTGAGTCCATTAAAAAAGAAGAAGAAGAAGAAGAAGAAGAAGAAGAAGAAGAAGAAGAAGAAGAAGAAGAAGAAGAAGAAGAAGAAGAAGAAGAAGAAGAAGAAGAAGAAGAAGAAGAAGAAGCAGCTGTGAAGTTGGGAGTGGAATGTGTTGGAGGGAATGGAAGGGAGGAGAAGAGGGGAAACAATCAAGATGCACTGTGTGCACATCTCGACCATTTTAAAAAGTAAAATGGCCACCTAGTTCCTTAAAAGATGAAAAAATATTTAGTGCCCCCTACACATGTATGAGTCTCTATTGGGAAACCATCTACCACTATACCTAAGTTTCAGCATACTCTCTAGGGTAGTCCTCAGTGAAAGCCATACACTGTGTCCCTAGGCCTTGTGATGACTTTTTTTTTTTCATACAATGTTTGTACAACAGTATGTAAGAACCCATCAGCTTTGGGGCAAAATGCTTGAATTTGGATCTCAGCAACTCTAACTGATAGCTCTGTGCCCTACAACTAGGGAAGAGAGAGGTGAATACTCCTTTTAAATGGGAAGAGTAGCAATTATTACTTCATGGGGTTGCTGTGGAGGCCTATATAGACAAATAACTAAAAGTACTAAGAACTGCAGCTGCCTTGTAGTAAGCACCACCAGATATTTTATCTTTATTTATTGTTGTTGTTAAATGCTGACACCCTGCTCTATGGCAACCACCAAAGCTGAAGTAGTGACATAGTTTAATCTCGGTCAAGTCACCTTCTAGAAAGAGAGAGACCTGAAAGGAGATAAAAGCCAACATGACCCAGTGAGTGTCTCCATGTATGAGCAAGCCCTGCAAGCTTGTCTGTGGACACAGAAGCAATGAGGTGAGGAGAAGAACGGGGTGGAAGTCAGTCTGCAGAATGCTGTTTCAGTTATGACCTGGGAAGAAAAGACTTGGTTGCTGTGATAGCTTAGACATAGATTGGCTCCCCTAGCACTAACGTTGAATACTTGGTCTTCAGCTGGCAAGACTGTTACAGGAGGATCTAGAGCCTTTAGGAGGCCTAGTTGAGTGACGTGCACCATTGGGGGGTGGGCCTTGTGGTTATGTAACCCAGTTTCATTTTTCTGCCCCATTTCTCAGCCACCCAGTTTGTCTAGATAAGGCCAGGCAGCCTCAAGCTCCCATTCTCTGCCACAAAGAGCTGCATCCTCAAGCCATGGATCGGTGGTTAGAAAAGTAACTAACAGGAGAGAAAAACAGAGATGGCTCAGCGGTTGGGAGCGCTGACTGCTCTTCCAAAGGACCCAGGTTCAATTCCCTGCATCCACATGGCAGCTTACAACTGTCTGTAACCACAAGATATGACACCCCCACACAGACATACGTGCAGGCAAAACACCAGTGCACATAAAATAAAAATAAATTATTTAAAAGAAAGAGTGAATGACAGGTTGTAGAAAGAAGGTTGTGAGGCAGCCTGGAAAATAGAGAAGAACGTTCTGGTGGGGAGAATGAGACGTGGGGTGCTGCTGAAGGAGGGGACATGCCTTAGGTAAGAGGCAACTCTTGATTTACTGAAGCCTCGCAAGACGAATCCTGTTTTTATTTCAACATTGCATATTCAAGATCATTACTCTAGATAATATGTATAAGGAAGGTCCAGACTGCAGAATAAGGCCAACTGACCATGAAAGCATGCCCAGCAGACACAACAGGCAGAGTGCAGCTTCTCCAAAGAGACATGGCTTAAAGAGCCATTTTGAAATTTGGGAGAAAAAAATTTGATAATAAGAAAATAACAACTAAATGTTATAAGAGTGGTACAAAACAAGTACTTGAAAAAAATCCAACCCTGGGCACACACTAAAATCATGTAGATGCCTATGGAAAATCACAGCTTCCTATCCTAGGCCTCCCATGTAAGAGTATGGATGCATGGGGCGTGTTCAAAAGCATCTGTGATGTTGATACACAGCTACTGATGAGACTGCAAGATTGATGCTGTCTGTAATGCACTGAGGGTCTGGGAAGAGTCCCAGTTTTTCTACTGAACAATCTAACTCAGATTAGTGCTTGAACCCCAACTTATTGAGCAAATTTGAAGAAATAATCAAGCTTTCAAATTGATAAAAATGAAAGAAGGTACGTTGTCAGTGACTGAATCGACCCCTCGGATCTGGGCTGTCTCCTTACCTTCACTCAGACTCTTGGGTCGCTGGCTTCTCTGTTTACCTCACATTATTTTGTTTTTAAAGATAAGCTTAGAAGTCGTTTTGATAATTTGCCTGTGACCTTTTATTGTATGGACAAAGTGAGCACACCATTAACTGGAGATGGAAAGTGTGCTACTGTGCAGTCATTTATTTTGAAAAAAAAAAAAGAAAGAAAAATGCATGTATGTCAGTCAGGAAACAAGTCACAGGCTGCAGAGGAAAGAAAAATGTCCTGCTGAACAGAAAATTAGGCAATGGTCAGGAAACAAAGGGCACCATAATGGAAATCTTTCAAGCTTGAATTAGGTTACTGACTAATGAGGCTCCTGCAGGGAACGGTGATAAGGGGGCTGGATGTTTATTAAAGAACTATTCATGCAAATTACCTGACTGATGGTGTTTCTGGCAAGGCCTCTAAGATTCCCCCCTGATAAGGCAGGACCTAAGGGGCAGCAGCCATTAGGCAGTTTAGACATGGAAGCCTCTGAAAACTCAAAAGGAATTAAGAATTTTCTTTCCAACTCAAATGGTATATACTCACTTATATCTGCATACTAGCCCAAGGGGCATGTCCCACGAAAGCCTTCACTTACCAGGAAACTGGGACAGAGGGGAGGACATCCTATTGGGACTCTAGATGAGAGAAGCATGGGAGAATAGCTAAGTAGAAGGATCCAGAGGGTCCTAGAAACCTACAAGTAGAACATTATAATAGGCAGATTTGGGCCCAGGGGTCCTGCTCAAACTAAGGCACCAGCCAAGGACAGTACAGGCGGTAAACTTTAAACCCCTACCCAGATCTAGCCAATGGGCGAACATTCTCCACAGTTGAGTGGAGAGTGGGGTATGACTTTCACATGAACTCTGGTGCCTCATATTTGACCATGTCCCCTGTTTGGGGAGACCTGCTGGCACTCAGAGGAAGGATAGCAGGTTACCAAGAAGAGACTTGATACCCTATGAGCATATACAGGGGGAGGTAATCCCCCTCAGGAACAGTCATAGGGGAAGGGAATAGGGAAAATTTGGAGGGAGGGAGAAATGGGAGGATTCAAGAGATGGGATAACCATTGAGATGTAACAAGAATAAATTAATAAAAAATAAAAAATAAAGAATTTTCTTTCCTTGTATTCCAGAGGGAGAAGATAGCATTATTTATCAAAAGAAGGAGATTTCAGCAAATGTGGCTTAAGAACTTAGACCCAACTGACAGTTTAAAAAGAAAAACCTTTCATTTTTGCTGTTCATCAACAAGAGCATGATAGATTAATGACAGGGTGACAGAGGCCTGTGGGCCAAGCCCTCTGTGTGTCCAGAGTTATCAGGAGAAGGGAATAAGGGAGAACAGAAGAACTTCTAGTTTCTTTTCTGTCACACACACACACACACACACACACACACACACACACACACACTGGTGAGGAGAAAGCCCACCAGTTCCCACCAGAGCTGGGTGTGTTCATGCAGTCCCATGCACCCAGTGAGACACGCCCATGTAAGTGGTAAACTTCTCAGAGCTCGGGATGACAAACCAGCCCAGTTCCTGACATGACATTGGTTCTAGCTTAGTGGCAGGGAGAACTGTGCTTCAACCAGGAACCTGCATTGCAGACATATTCAGCACACTCTTCCTAGCTAACTGACCCAGTCGGTCATCATCCTTGAGGCATTTTACATCTCCATAGATCATAGAAAACTGGCAGCAGTGCAGAACAATCCTTCTCTGTAGATGCATACACTGTCCTGTCCAGTGCAGGGTCAACCAACTTCTCTCTCACTATGGAAAAAGGCACATTTACCTCTACTTGGCCTCAAATTTTTTACCTCAATACCCCTTCTACCCCATCCTCCTTGCCTTTTCACTCTCCAGCAGCTTTGACCTGGTGGTAATATTTTGCTAAGTTTTACAGTTTTGATTTGGATGAGAGCTATGGTTTTTCCCTTGATCAATTCAGGACACATTATCCCACCCTCCAAATATAGCCATGGAACATACTGAGTATTTTATGCTGAAGGTGTTTCAGGCACCCCTGTGGAAGAAGAACCTAGCACCCTTCCCTGCCTAGAGAGGGGCTTTATGCAGGGGAAGAAGAGGCTCAATTTCTGATGATGAAAGGACATAGAGGAGAATTCAGGCAAGCCCTGCTATCCACCTGCTGGTGTGTCACACCTGAGCAAAATCCTTCCCAGGATTATCCACATCTTCAGGGCTTCATTCCATAAGGTCCTTGGGTTATATAAAATTTGTATTAAGTAAACTGATATACTTTCATTAACTGTCCATTTTTACTGGAGTCCCAACCATGGTCCACAGCACAGTGAATATTTTTGTGCTAGAGGAATTCAAGAAAAGAGGATATTATAGAGGAAAGGGGTGTTTTTCATTCCAAAGCCTTCTTTAGAAATGGTCTTAGATCCGTAGCTTTCTCAGCAGGATGGCAAACAACGGAGAACTAGCAACACACCCTCTGGGCCCAAACAGGAGGACTGAACCTGAAGAAAAACCACAGATACATAGCAGAAACTCAAAATGAAGAAAAGGTAGACTCTAGGTGCCAGAAAAGGAGAGTGGGGGTGGAGAAATAAGAGCCACAGTTAGGAGCCATTGCTCAAGTCCTGAGGGTCACAGAGGAGCAGCAGGCACCACCTCTTACTGTGCAGTTGGCTACTTGCTAATAAGGTGGGAAGGGTTTCTTCCGCAGTCTGGAAACCAACAAGCATGTTTCCTGCATGCAAAAAGGTGCAGAAAAATGGCTTCCAGAGCTGCTTGCCTTGGTGCCCAGAGAAATGGAATCATCATTAAAAGATGAAGACATCCAGCCTGGGTTTTGTGTTTTGAAAGCTTGAATTTGAAACAGTAGTTAGACAGAAATCTGAAGCTGGAAAAATAAACTGAAAAAAAAAGGGGGGGGTAAACAAGTGAACGCTGTGTGACTCTAGCAAAAAAAGCTGTGAAGAGTTCAGGCAAGACAGACTGAAGGTGGAGGCGCTAAGCCTGTGACGGACAGGGGAGTATCCAGATCAGGCAAGATGGAGTCAGGTGCTCTGTGGAAGGCCAGAATAAGCTAAACTAGACTGAAGTATGAAAAAGGAGAGTCATCTATGGCATCTGAGTTTGACTCCACAGATACAGGAATAATGAATGACATTAATACCAGGAAGAGAAAAAATGAAAAGACAGGGCAGCCTGTCACTAGAGATGATAATGGCCCTGTTTTGCATTTGGGTCATCAGGGAGGTCTGCAACTCAGAGACACAGAACTTGTGGAAGCAGAAGATTGGGTCAGGAAGAGTGGGATTTCCCAAGGACAGCCAAGGCAGCACTCTGGATGAGGAAGGAAAGACTCGAGCCACCAAACTGAAAGCACGGTCTCTTTAGACGAGGAGACTATAATAACAAGACTACATCTAGGCACACATGGAAAGCAAAAGCTACATCTCTGCTTTCACTTTTGAGGAGCCTAGATTCTAACTAATGTATCTTAAATGACATAGTAGGGCTTTAAAAAAAAACCACAAGATCATTCTGTGTTAATGATACCAATTGTTTAAGACAAAGTCAAGAAACCAGGCCCCCGGAAACACTTTCTAATGCCTGTTTCAAGCTTATCCTCCACTAAGACCCTGGTTAACCATGCTCTGTGCTGCATTATTTACTTTCTATAGAGCTTAAACTATTGTCACTATAGATTGATATTTAGATTCCTATATCCCATTGTCTAGCACAAGATCCAGAGAAAATTTTATATAACCATAGTTATATAGACATGTAAAATAGGTATACAAACACACATATATTGATAAAAGTACCCAAATTTATTTTAAAAGAATTTTTTGGTATACATATAGCACTTCAACTTATTAAAATAAACCAAATTATACCTATTGATTGATGGGTATGCTCGCTTATTTTCATAAACAATTAAATCTTGGTTGAATATTTGAACTGCAGGACACAGATATGATAAATAACTTGATCTAACCATTAATACTGAGAATGTTGTTTCATATTAATAAGTGATGAAATGTGGCAGAGATCTCATCAGGGCCATTACAGGTAGATAGTTGGAAATTCCCTCTAACCTCAAGTCAAACTCAACTTTAAACACTTCATAAAATTGAAAACAGCAAGTCAACCTGAAGTCTTAAAATCAAACACTCAAACACAATATCATCCAAAGACATACTTCTTCAATACATGCTGAAAATGACAACAGGAAAATACTAAGTTGTTGTTGACTGTAATAACCACAAGACTGCGTAATAAAGCATTGCAACTCGTAATATACAGCAGTCACTCATATGAGCTAGGCAGTGTTCATTAATGTTGCATGTTAAGATGCTGTGCGCAGTTGCATGTAGCATGTTTAGAACTAAATGAGGCCAGGAGATGCAACATGGGCAAGATGGCCAGAAGACACATTTGGGATTCATTACATTCTTGGTCTTGAATTCAGTTTTCATTGTTTTGTGTTCTAAAACATTTGAACATCTTATTCTACGTCTTCTACGAGCACCATATTCAGTTATGTGCTGCCACACAGGGCAACTTACAGTTCAAGGCACTGTGGTCTAAGCTCTTAAAAGAAGAAGCGAATAGTAAATATTTGAAAATGTGCTTTAAATCTTTAGTCATCAAGAAAGGGCCAATTAAAACTACTTTAAGATTCTGTCTAGCCCCAGTCTGAATGGCTAACATCAGCCAAATAAATAACAAATGCTGATGTGGGGAAAGAGGAGCATAAGCAGGTGAAACCTCTACGGAGGCTTCACAGAAACCTGGAAAGAGACCTACCGTATGCCCCAGCTATGTCATTACTTGGTCTACACACCAAAAACTAGGTCTTACTGGAGACATGGTTGTTCATAGGTGCTTACTGCCACACTATTCACAGTCACTAGGAAGTGACAGTAGCCCATACCCTTGGACAGATGAAAGATAAGGAACATGCATTTCCCACAAGCTGACTGGGCTAACATTAAGTTTGGGGAATGAACATACAATACACCACTCCTCACCTTCTACTTCCTGCTTTTTCTCATCCACAGAATGGTGGGTCCCACATAGTTAAAGCACACAGTGGATCATTCTAACAGGCCTGCTTCACACAATAGCATAATTTGTTGCAGTAACTATTTGATAACCAGTCATGCTCATATTATCTTCCTGTGATTCTTATTCTTGAACATACTGAAGCTCAGTAAAATATTTATGTATGAAATAAAGTAAATTGTCTTGTAACCGTGTTTGATTTGATTATTTCATTCGGTTATAAATACAAGCCTTAAGGGGCCACACAGAATGATCTTGTGTTTTTTTTTAAAGCCCTACTATGCCATTTAAGATATATTAGTTAGAATCTAGGCTCCTCAAGAGTGAAAGCAAATTGGCATCTCTTGGCTTCATAGTAAAGTCATCTGAGTTACGTTTTTCCAAATGCCACTGGAGGATGTCTGCTTGCATTTACTGATGGCTCCAAGTCTTCCTTGTCTTGTCTGCAGAACTCCAAGTTCTTACTCCATCTTTCTTTGTCCCTTTCTCTGTTTCTCTTCCTTATGTTGGTCTTGTTGATTATAAGGAAACTTACCATTGGATATAAGACATTGTTTAATCCAAGATAATCTCATAGCCAGACATCTGCAAAGATGAATTTTCCAGATTATACCAGATTTATGTTGCTTGGGTTGGAACACAGGCATATCTTTGGTAGAACCATTATTCAGTTCACTTGAATTAATTCAAAAGCTTTTCATGAACAGAAACTGAGAGAAAATGAAATTGCTCTTTGTAAGTTGAAGGCCATTGTCTAAGAGGGATAAGTGTCCTATGAAAGGACTAAAAATATAAGGAATGCAAGGTGTGGAAAAGAAAGATTTCTGCTTAGTCTGATCTCAGAGGAGTGCAGCAGAGGCAAGAATACCACAGAGATCATTTCATCAGGCAGAGGTGCACAGGGCAATTTGAGAACTGTCAGGCATATGAGCTAGGTTCCTTCTGATAGAAAGAGGGTAGAACTGCTTAGAAGCCCGAGGCATCAGTAGGACCATTTAGGCTGAGCATAGTACAGCTACTTTGGTGATGGCTTTGAGAAATAGCCTGGGCCCTTTTATATCATCTATCAGGAATTCTCCAGCAGCACCCACACAGGGCACTTTCACACTGAAAGGTCTCTGGACTTGATGGTCCATGAAGATTCAATGAGCTCATTTTTCCTCCCCTCTAAGTTGTTTCACTCCCACACTAGCCAATGCACATTCATTATCTTGTCAAAACTGTGCTAAAGGATAATTTTTAAAATAGTGGTACAGTGCACCATAGCCCTAATTGCCTCCAAACTACTGTATATTTGCTTTCTTAGTGAGTGTACAAATGAAGTCATACCTGGCAGCATTGGTTTTCGGCTTGTCCGCTGAGGATGCTCACTGGAAGGAAAAATAACCCAGTATGGTATTCAAGCATCTCAAAGGTTCAAGGTAAATTTAGTTATCACTGCTCCCAATGCCAACCAGATGGAGAACAAAAGAACCACAAATGTCCCCCAAAGATGGTTCTTTTCAGAAACATCTTTCTATCTGCAGTTTACTCCATTCCCCAAACAAGAGCTTCCCTTCTTATCAGTGTTTGATGAATGATCAGAAATCTTATTTACAACTTTCATTAGTGAAAATGTAATGCCTTACTCCCATGACACCAAAGCAGAAACAGCTCTGAAAACCGTAAGTTATAATAGTCGAGTGATTTTCAAAGTCATCTTTTTATTTTTTATTTTTTAATCAAAATAGAATACTGGACATTTATTTTTGTCTTTGATCATTTTTTGGTATCTTGACTACCCACAGATCTTTATTTTAAAATGACATAGCTTTTAATTCTCATATTTTATTGATAAGAAAAATGCCAATTGACAAATAAAACAGTAGAGCTATTGTCTATATTTTTTGAGTACACTCAGATGGATGCTTAAACCACTAGTTCTTTATAAGAGTTTCTGAAGCAGGCAAAATATTGCACACTATTAACTATGAGTTAACTATTTTACTTTATAGCACAAAACCGAAAAGGGCATCTATCTATTTAGATACTGTATTGGTTGGTTTTATTGCCAATTTGAGAAAACTAGACTCAACTGGGAAGAAGAACCCTCAGTTGAAGAATTGCCTGAGTCAGAATGACCTGTGGTCTTGTCTGTGAGGAACTGTTTGATTGGTAATTGATCTGGGGTAGTCTATTTCACTGTGGGTGGTGCCACCCTTAAGCAAATGGACCTAGCTCCATAAGGCAACTAGCTGAGCTAGGGGAGCAAGCCATTAGGCACAATGATTTTAGATAGGTGGTGCCCAAGGATGGGGTGGGGCTACAGATAACACCATGAAGGAGAAGGTGGGAGTGAGGGAAAACACGAAACAGTTGGCAATTTGGAAGCTGAAATATTTAAGTTTCCAGAATTTGTGTTATACTGAAAAACATGTCATCCTTGTTCCAGGATGTCCCAAAGAATATCCACATAAGGAAATGCTCTGGCATTGCTGTCTCTTTGTGAGACTGGGTAACAAATACTTAGATATCACTGAAAAGGAAGTCTTAACATTTGACTCAGCTTCTGAGGAGTAATTTCTGCTTTCTGGGGTCCTTGAGGTAATCAAATTTACTCAGTATTATGAAAGTGGAGGGTGACAAATTCTAAGATTTGTTACTTAGGTAGGGGATTCTGATCATACATAAGTTGACTTGGAGAGTGTCTCAAAGACATGCAATTGAACTTTCCAACATAATGGAATCTCAATAGATCCTCTGAACATAGGTGTTGGGGTAAGTTTTTCTTCACTGGAAATATTTTGTGCATTGTCAGACACTGAAAAGTAGTTTGCTGTACCGTAGGAGGGTACAAAAGCATGCAGTGGTGCTTTCTCAACTCTGCCCTGGGTGTTCCTTCTTGGCCAATTTTAACCTCGTCTTTTCCCTAGACCATAAGAGCTTCTGTGGAGTTTTGTGGCACCTCTAAGAAAATTATTGAAACTGACAGTGGTTTATGGTGACCTCCAAACTTGCAGCTGATTTAAGGGGTAAAGGCAGTCTTGAAAACCATTCATTGTACCTTGGAAGTTGACCAAAATCATCCCAAAGAAACACCACATGATACTGAATGTCTTGCTGCTTGTCAACCTGACACAAGCATGTGAGGCCACTAGGACAATCTCAGAGTGGAAACTAAGGAAGTCCTTTCCCTTTGTTTCTGTCACTCCCTATAGCATCTGGTGCTCCCACAAACATAGGAAGCAACAGGAACAAAAACTACCAACAGAACACTGAAGCACGTTATTCAATCAGTCCTACTCAGAAACCTCCATGCTCTCTGACCCCCTCCAGCCTCTAGTCACATGGTCACACAAGTCCTTTATTTCTAAAGTCTACCCTGCAAGAACAGAGGAGAGGAAGTGTCCTTTTCCACCCTTACAAATCTTGCTTTCTCTATATCTGAGGACTCAGCTGCCATTTATAGACCCATGAATCATTCTGGAGATTTGAAGATGGCCACACATTTTCCAGCAATTATTTCATTGTTAAATGTGATACATGCTACCTCCATTTGGAACTGGGCAGGTTCTAATGACTGATCCAACTGAATACAGTGAAAGTGACTCTATAACCTGGGGGATCAAAGCTCTAGACATTAATAGATTCCATTCCTTATACCTTGGAGCACCAGGTTCAAAAGTGTACAGCCACCTAACACAGGTTCAAGATGACCACTTGAAAAGATGGCTGGCTAACTCCAACTCAACCATTCATACACAGTACCTCTTACAAGTCCCAGACTCTGAAAATGTAATCTAGAGGTGAATTGAGGAGCATCATACACTGAAGGGCCAACCTACCTGTGGTCATTTGAACCAGTTTACTCAAGAATAGAGCAATGCAGAAGCAGAGGTTATCCATTCCCCTCTGTGCCCTACACTTATATCAAATGCGCAAAACTGTGAGAGATAGTGGATGGACTCAGAGTCTGAGGGTTCTGAGGGTGAACACCCTAGGATGCTAGTTGCTCACATCACTGTGGATCAGGCAGCAGAGACAAGGAGATGCCATTGCTTAGCTGGCTTTCCTCCTTCACCTTTTATTCAGACTAGTATCCCAGCTTGAGAGGTTGTGCTGTCACACTAGGGGTGGGATGTCTAAGTTTTAATCTTCAAGAAGATTCTGAGTAAACGAAGGAGGTTTATTGCAACATTTGGAACCATGTTGTGACATCAGGACAAACTAAATCGGAAAACCTAAGAGCTAAAGCGCCCAGCCTTCATCACTGAGTTCTTGTTACAACTTAACAGAGAACACCGACTTTGTCATCGGAGGCAGGCATAACCTCCTTAACTGTTGCTGACATGCTTAAACTCCCACCTCAAGTCTTTTAGGAAACACATTTAAATTAATTGACTTGTACAAAGAGAGAATACCCATGCCAAACTCACTCCATGATGCTGGAGGCTTAACCTTGGAATAAAAGAGGGACAGTCCACATAAACAAACAAAAGTCATTCAACTCGTTTGTAAGAATAAACTGCCAATACAAAGAGATTTAGCTAATGGCATTTCTCAGAATGCTAGATACACCAACAGTTAGCAAGTGTGGGTCCAAAAGCAGTTAGCAATGTAAGAGTCAATTAAAAATCCATTGAACCTTACAAAAGACAAAAAGAGTCCGTTACTTGTCTAGGCTCAGCTGTGCTCACTGGGCTGAAAAGAGTGCTGATGAAGGCAGCGCCCTCTCCTACCCAAAGCCTCATACAGCAATCTGTACAGTCCTACTCAGCTGCCACTTAGTTCCATAACAAATGCAGCAATTGGGCTTTTATGGGTTGCTCGGTTTGCCACTGCACAGCCTCCTATACTGTGCCAGCCAAGAGGTGGATCGGGGAGTGCCAACAAGACCAAAAGGAACCGTGAAGGAATTGCCACCATTTTTTCCCACATTTCAAGAGATAACCAACCTGCACCCTGAGGAGGAGGAAGAGGAAGAGTCATCCATAAGAGGCATGGGGAAAACAAAACCGAGGAACTTGCTATTAAATCACCTGTTCTCTTTCCATCTGGCCTTTTAGTTTTCATGTTTAGAATATGATAGCAATCTATCAAATAATTTCTACCCCTTCAATTCTAGCCTATTCTACTCTTCTCTTAGAATATCCCAAAAGAGATAAGAAGAGACTTAATGACCAGAAGCTTACAGTTACACACACACACACACACACACACACACATCCTTACATATAATTTCAAATAACCTCTAAATTAATATGAGTCTAGAAATAAAGTGACTCCCTTGAGACTGTAAATACCTTGAGTGGGGCAACATCCCATTTCCCAATGCAATGTATTTCGTGATCCGACACTATGCATTGGCTGGGGGTAGGAGAGGGGGGAGCGTCGTTGAGTCCACCAACCCATAAACTCCATGGAGGTAAGTCCTGCTTGCCAATGCAGCATCAGTGTGACAAAGGAACAAGCAATTTATCTCTTTACTTCATTGATGAAGAAATGAGAAAGAAAAAAAGGAAGAAAGAAAGAAAGAACAGATCAAAAATCACTATAACCTGGATAAGATGGTGGATTAGGAGACAGGCCTGTGTGTGATCTGACACGCTAGTTACTTTTCACATTACTGTGAACAAAGGCCCGATAAGAAGCAACTCAGGAGGAAGGGTTTGCTTGGACTCGGAGTCTGAGGGTGAACACTGCAAGATGCTAATTGCTCACATCACTGTGGATCAGGCAGCAGAGACAAGGACATGCCATTGCTTCGTGGGCTTTCTCCTTCACCTTTTATTCAGACTAGTTTCCGAACTTGAGAGATTGTGCTGTCACACTAGGGGCGAGATGTCTTCATTAATCTTTGAGTAAGGCTCCACAGACACACTCAAAGGTGTGCTTTCCTGGTACCCTGGGAATGTCTTAGTCCAATAAGTAATATACAAAACAAACTATCTCAAGGAAGGAGAGATAAGAAAACAAAGAACAGACTCCATTACAATCAAGGAAAAGAAGAGCACTGGGGAGTGCAGGGGAACCCCAGTAAAGTGCAGCAGATGGCTCTGAACTGCCTCCTAGACATTCAGGATTACATCAGCAGACAAACTCTACCTTCAGCCTCAATCAGAGAAGCGTGTCTTTGTAATGGACAGTGGGGAATGCAGAGATTCATGGCCACTCTGGGTAAGGAGGAGCAACATTTGCTCAGTCTTAAAAAGGGCATTTATACCACCCTCTCTAAGGCTCAGGGACCACCCTAGAAGAGAGGACAGGAAGAATGTGAGATCCACAGGTAGGAGGTGTATTGTTTTTAAAATTACAAGTATTATCTGTAGGCAGACTTGTTATATTTTAAGATAGCCTTAGTTAACCTGGGGCAGGGCCGATATCAATCCTCTAAATTGCCTCCCATAGTGCAGCAGGTATGGGATCCCTGTCTCAATCCCTTGCCATCTACTTTTAATAACTTTTATCAAGCTACCTCCCATCCATAATCCCAGATACTTGTTCATGTTCTTTATCTGGGCTGGATTCTCCATCCACGCCATGGGCCATGTGCTTCTCCTCCAGCTAACCCATGACGGCCTTCCTCTCTTCACTTCAGGTCTCCTTCTCCTGGTGGCAGTCCTTCTTCTTCCCAGAATTCCTCTCTTTCTTAGCCCCACCTAGCTCTTTCGTCCTGTCCAGGTGGAATGGCTTTTTATTAAGCAAAAGGTTGGTCACAGAGACAGTAAGCACTAATTAGCATAAAAATACATCAGACCATCCCCCAACATCTCCCCTTTCCTATTTAAATAAGTCATTTTTTATATATTCAGTAAGTACAATTATGAAAAATTATAAAAGCCAATAGGTAAGACTTACAAATATAATTTTTAATCAAAATGTACTTGACAACCTTATAGAAAATATTATCTATTCTATCTTGGTAAATCTAAAGTTTTGAACCTAAATCAACATCTATTGAAGCTCAAATCTATCAACCTAAAAGTATCTATCTAGACTTAATAGTATCTTTTTCATTCTTAAACAACTAAGCCTAATTTTAAGATTAACAATCTGGTCTTCAACCCCATCAGAGACTTGAGCAGGAATAAATTTATCTACCCGAGTAAAAGGGAAGTGCAGGTTAGCAGCTTCCAAAATGAAAAAAATGACAGAGACAGTTTGCTCCCTGAACAGTCACCCAAAACTCTCTATAATGTTGGAGCATCTTCTTCAACCTTCTGGCCCAGTCTATCTGACAGACACATTTGTGAAGCAGGAACCATTGAGGACTTGCTTACCCTGTCTTGGCAGAGTCTGGCTGTCAACTCTGCCTGCATCCAAGTTTGCCCATTTTAGGCAGAATTCTGTCTTTGGGAGAAACGAGGACATTTTTATCCTGTGGCTGTTTTGCCGCACTCAAAGCCATCTCCACTAGGAGATTCTTCAATGCTCATTATCTTCTTTGTGTTAGGCTGGGCACTGCCAGGAGTTAACTTTTTTATTGTCAAAGAATTTTTAAAACAATTAAAATATTTTTTAAATGCCATATTCTGTAGGTCTCTGAGGTTTTTGAAGACCTTATCTAACTATTTTATCATATCTAGCTATAGAATCATATCTGTTAAACCTGGTGTCTATATTTTTACACTTGATATGACTATGAATAAATCAACAATTGACTTGTATTATGTAATTATCCTAAACAGCCTACGATAGCAACCATGTATGAATTGAGCTGTATATATACAATACCTCATACTAAAGTAAAAATATAATGTGTGAAGAACAGTACCAAATTTGAATTCCATTTCAACGTATCAAAATTAAACCTACTTTGTATCAATATACAAAATGCTATATCAATGAATCAAAATTAACCATATTTGTGAGTAACAATTAGGGCCTCAAGTTGAGGAGTAGAGTCAATAATCTACTTTTTGCCCTATCATCCCTACATATCTCTATACTCCTCTTTTTTTTTTACAACCCCTATCTCTATACCTTTTAATAACAATATACATCTATAGCCCAAGAAAACAACCAAAAACCTATCCAACTCCTGCCCCCCCCCCCCCCCCCACTTAAGGGAACTAGGGCGTCTTTTTTTTTTTTTTTTTTTTTTTAAGTTTTTTAAAGCTGATTTGGGGCAGAGAATACCTGAAGGGACCCAAATTAAAATATGGGTGTGTGTGAGGGTGGGACTTGGAGGAGAGAAGGGAGGGGGGCTGGGATCAAACACTAAAGTGATTAAAGAAACAAATAAATGAAAGAAAAAGTATCCAGCATTCTTATCTATCTAAAACATGCAAAGAAAAACTACATCAAGATTCCATCTTGTAACATGATCCACGACTCAACTGACTAGGACTCAACTGGGCTCACAGAGATCAGGGAGCCTGTATGGGTCTGACCTAAGTCCTCTGCATATATGTTATTGTTAAGTAGTTCCATGTTCTTGTGGGACTCCTAACAGTGGGAACAGGGACTGGCTCTGACTCTTTTGTCTGCCTTGGAGACCTTTTTCCTTCTACTGGGCTGCCTTGTCCAGCCTTGCTGCAAGGATATACACCTGGTCTTATTGTAGCTTGTTATGCCTTACCTGTCCCTAGAAGGCCTGCTCTTTTCTTAGGGAAGGTCAAGAGGGAGGTAGATCAGGGGAAAGAGGCAATGGGAGGAGAACTGCCGTCAGGATGTAATATATGAATGAAAAAC
Organism: Acomys russatus; assembly: GCF_903995435.1. NCBI lineage: Eukaryota > Metazoa > Chordata > Mammalia > Rodentia > Muridae > Acomys > Acomys russatus. The sequence goes on along the minus strand of NC_067151.1, from coordinate 43,137,112 downwards.
AAATGAAAAGAAAAAATTTAAAAATTCATCTTGCCTGGTTCAGGATAGCTATCATGAAAAAGAAAAAGGTATGGCAACAAAGCAGCTGAGAATGTGCAGTGAAGGGACATTTGATGCCATTTGTGGGAGTTGTCAGTTGGTTCAGACCCTATGGAAATTAACAAAGGTTCCTCAAAAACTGAATCTAGCATATGGTTTAACTATGTCACTCCTGTGTATACACTAAAAGAATCTAAGTCAGAAAGTTATAGATATTTGCTCTTCTAAGCTTGTTGCTACACCACTCACAAGAGCCAAGATGCAGAACCATCAAAACATGAATAGAAAAAGAAAAATGAATATACATATAAACACATATGTGTGTGTGTGTTTATAAATGTAGTTTTATTTGGTTATAAAGAAGAAGGAAATCCAATCATTTATAAGGAAGTAGATAAACCTAGAGATCATGTTACTAAGCAAAACAAGCCAAATCCAGAAAGATAAGTATCACATAATTTCTCTCATATGCAGATCTAAATTGATCATTTACTCATACAAATATACATGACATAAAATAGAATGGAGAACATTCTGGACAATGGGAAGAGGGTCTAAGAGGTGGCTGGAAAGCAAATCTCTATAGCTGTTCTCAAACCTTCTTCTGCCTTTATTCTAACACCGTTTCATTTGTATTAATGCAATTTTGTGCTTCCAACTCTTTGAAATTCTGTTTGTTTCAAAGCCAGTGATTTCAAAATACCGTAAAATTATATTTTAATGACATTTTAAAATTCTGTTTAAACTAACCCAGCATGCTCCTTCTTGAAATCTCTCTCCTCATAGATAAAACTGTCCCTTGGGGTGGTGTAAATGAAAGTGGCAGCAATAGGTTCATCAGCACCATCAGGAGGTGAGGCCTTCTTGGATTATCCGTGGCTTTGTTGGAGGAAGTGTGTCACTAGTGGGCTTTAAGGTCTCCAATGATCAGGCCAGACCCAGTGTCTCTCTCTCCCTGCTGCCTGGCAATCTAGATTAGAACTTCCAGCTATCTCTCCAGCATCATTTCTGCCTGCATCCCAACATGCTTTTCCCCATAAAGACAATGAACTAAACCTCTGAGCTGTAGCCAGGCCTAATTAAATGCTTTATAGGAGTTGCCATGGTCATTGTGTCTCTTCATAGGAATTCAAACACTAACTATGACATCCTTGGATTGGAGACAGGATATTTTGATATTGGAACTGTATAACCAATAACTAGCTAAGACTCCATGCTTATCAGCTAACCAGCAGGAGATCACCTTACAGTCACTGGATATTTATCATGTGCTGGGCATTGTGCCCAGTAATCAACATAATGTTTACTTTCTCCTCACTGCCGTCTGATATGGAAATTGTAGCCACATGCATTTTCTTTTTACTATCATGTTAAAACCCACACAGCTGGAAAGAAGCCTCACTCTTAAGATATATGCTCCAGCCTCAACCCTTTGGGTCTTTATCTTTTTTTCTTTAAGCTTTAACGGTGACCTTGAGAGGACTAAGTTCCTAGTTGGAAGACGTGTGTGCGCTAATCATGTAACAGTACCAATGTGACTCAGTAACATCACCCAGGAAGGCTCGGCACAGAGTTCTTCCCTTCAGTAATATGAAAGTGTCCAATCTGAGAAACACCTACAAGACCCACTCAGTCAAGACAGAGAAAATTTTTTGTTCTTCTTGCCATGTTAGTAATAGTTATCATTTTAGCTGTCTTCATGTTTGGGTTGTTACTACCACACATTGTCATATAATTAGCAACTCTGAACAAAGCTACTTTGTTATCTTACAGTTCTGGCCCTCGGAAGTCTGACATGTGTAGGCTCAATTTTCTTAGCAAATATATTTTATTATGAACTTGTTAACCAAGAGTATCTCACTTATAACCCGACTAACCTAAACAATAGGAAAAGGAGATTAAAGAATACAACAATGAAACAGTAGGGATATCAGTTCCAAGGAACGTTTCTCCTGGCAATAATCAGCAGGATTTCTTCTGCTGGAACCTGGAGCAACCAGAACCCAGAACCTCAGGAGGAGCTGGAGCCCCAAAGCCCTCCCTCGAGCAGTTCTCTCTAGGAGCGTCTCAAAGTGGAGCAATGAACAGCCAAAACTATCCCAAGTCTCCAAAGGCCCTGCCTCTTGTTTTTGGCTCATTTTTATACCTCCTCTCAGAATTTGTTCAAGGATGGTTTTCAGCTGGTTAACAACCAATCTCCCCCACACAGTGGTTCGACTTCTAAGGGGATAAATATCACCTGCTCTCTCACAAGTCTTTTCTCATCCCCCATTTGTGATCTAAACAACAACAACAAAAAACATATTTATCTCTCTTTCTACATGAGTCTCACTTTACAGGGTGTGTTTTTCCTGAAGTTTCTACAAGAGAGATGCTTCCTTTCCTTTTGCAGTTTACAGAAGCTGACTGCACTCTGGCTCCTGGTCCTTTCCTCCAACTTCTAAACTAAAACCGTAGCAACCTTTATAATTCTGACACACTGTGTTGCTTATCACATATTCTACGATTCTTTTACAGAATCTCTATACTACACTTAGGGTCCACTTGCATAACCTAGAAATCTCCAGTTCTTTAACAATCACACATGCAAAGTCCCCTTTACCATTGAGTAGTAGTTTGAACAAGAATCTGCTCCCTGGGCTTGGTCCCTAGCTGGTGGAACAAGGGAAGATTGGGAAGCGTGACTATGTTGGAGGATGTGTATTACTGGGGCTGGGGGTGGGAGGGTGGACTTTGATGTTTCAAATGTCTGCTGCCATTCCCAGGGTTCTCTCTCTCTCTCTCTCTCTCTCAGCCTCCCACTTGCACATCAAGATGTGGGCTTTCAGCTGTTTCTTCACTGTGCCATCATTGACTCTAACTCTCTGAAACTGTGAACCAAATTAAATGTTTTTTTTTTAATGTCTTGGGCATGTGTTTTATTACAGCAATAAAAAAGTGACTAAGGCACATGTGCATTCCAGAGATAAAGATAAAGATCCTTTTGGGTGAGTATTATTATGACTATTGTGTCATCTGTATATAAAGTCACCTACAATAATGGAAACCGCTTCACAATTCCATCTCCATATTCTTTGGGGGGAAAAGTCCTTGTTTCTCAGGATATTCCAAATTAATATTTCCCTCTTTTTGTTTATTGCTTATTTGTGTCTGAGTCTTTGCCTGTGTGTAGACGCACCTACGTGTTCAGGGCCGCATGGGTACACATGCACGCGGAGTCCAGAGGTTGATTTCAGGAATCCACCTCAGTAGTTCTCCACCTCATGTATTGAGACACGTTCTCTCATACTTGAACCCAGAGCTGTCTGGTTCACTCAGCTGGCTTTCTCCAGGGATCCCCTGGCTCCACCTTACAGCCTAGGTGCCATACTCACCTGGCATCTCTGTGGGTGCTGAGAATTCTGTGATTCTCATGCCTGCAGAACAAGCCTTTACCCACTGGGCCATCTTCCTAGGCTGTAAGGTAACACTTCTTAAAAGGTCTAATCCTTCTGGGTTTAGAGATAGGCATCCAGAAGATAAGAGGAATGACAAGTTGGAAGTCTTTGTGTTTTATCATTCAATGTACTCTTTGATGCACATTTTATGGCATAATCCTAGTGAAAAAATGGTTTTTCCAGCCCATTAAAGACACACCTTTTCTAGAATTCTCCACATTACTTTTTATTTTAAATTTCACATTGGCTTTTGATTGAATACTGGGTGTACAACAGAACAGAACGCAAATGCACAGCATCACTTAGCTTGTTTTGCATACAATGCCCGTAACATCATCTCCTCAGACTCATGGCCCACCTTCCACCTTACATGGAACCTCTTTCCCAAATGTTCTACCCCCAAGTCTCCTCCCTTCCAGTCTGAAATCCCAAATCCTTTCCAGCCTGGCTGCAGGTGTAATGGACTGTGCACAGGACGTTTGCTATCATCACGCTTGGCTGTGGCATCAACTTTTAGTCTGTTATAGTAACGGTTGAATCTCAGTCATCTAACATCTTCTATATGACTGAAATTTACTTCTTGATGACACAAGCCAATATAGACGTTTCATGTTAGTGATTGGCTTTCTTTCATGTGATGATTCAGTGGCCTGGGCTTGGTTTCCATCTTGTGGGAATACTATTATATTCCATTTATATCCAGACAGCCACATCTTAGAGTTTTCTTTTTATCTCCTAGAAAGAGCTCCCTCACTCTCTTTGTCTCAGCTTACGTACAGTTAGTGCTGTTATAGAAGGCTGAGAGATGCAGTCTGGTTGTGTTTCTGAAGAAAGGGAGTCTGTGTTCTGATGGGCTTCTGTGCTTGGCACAGTCAGATGTTTGAGCTGCTTGTACCACTTGTACCACTCGCTGTACTGTGTGAGACGTACGGACTTTCTAGAGTTAGGACTCATAGACTTTGCAACCTATGACTTCATTTGCATTTTCTCTGCATCATTGAAGTTACCATAGCATTGTTCAACATTCAACCTCCTTCATTAGAAAGAGAAATACCAGAGAAAGGACACAGATTTTAGTATTCTACACAGTTGTACGTGAATCTTATTACTACCTATAACTAGCTTTATAGTCTTTGGTGAGTTATTTTATGCCCCGCTCTACCTCTTCACTAGTGAAAGAACCCAGAACCTGATGGATATACACCAAGCCTACCCTCTACTGGGAAAGAGCCATGCTCCTCACCTCAACTCACAACTTTCCCAAGGAAATGATCTTTTGGAGACATTTATCTCAGAACTAATCCCTAACATCTGATTGGCAAAGCTAAAAGCTCTTGGTAATGCCAGTCTATTGTTACATGGAAACACACCTAGAGGAAGAATGTTCTCCATCATTGAAAGTTCTGCCATGCCAGTGGGAATGGATTGCTTACTGTATTTGTGGCATGCCTTGCCTACACTAGATGCCCAGTTATGTTAGATACCATCATTTTCTCCTTCCCTCTTTCTAGTTGTTGAGGAGAAATGGTGATGCAGAAAAGAGCACGGTTTACATGCTTTTCTCCTTGATTAAAATGTCACAGACCATCTAGTTAGGCCATAACCACTGAGAGAACATCTCTGTTTCTGCCATACGGTCTTTGTTTAATAGGATAATGCTCATTTCAAAGCCTGCTGGAGAGCACTTTTTATCAGAATTTACAGGATCTGCTTTTAAAATCCATGGTCTTAGGGCATTTACAACTCAACCAGAGGGGAAAACAACCTTCCCTGGACCATTGGTTCTCAACCCCACAGAACAAAATAATACATAGCATGGTTTCTTTACCTACACTATGATAGTAACATATAGGAATGAGTTGCCAACATTTAAAGACCAAAACACTGCATTGGAATTTCTGGCTTGGCATGGGGGGCACAGGAAAAGCTGGCACGGGGTCCTCAATGCCACAAAACAATAAGTTTTGTGGTCACCAGGGAACTGCTGCACTCTTGTACACCCACACCACACCAACACACCCTGTCTAGAAGTAGCAGGGTTTGGCTTTTGTTCTGTACCACATGACCCTTAGGTTTTTACTTTTATATTTCTGATTCTTGTTGAATGCACTCACATCCTTTCCTGAGTTCCCTAATGATGTTTTGTAAACTGTGCTCAGATTTGAGAATGCATCTCTCTCCAGCTGGCCTAACACAGGCTCGGATGCTCATGTCTCAGCCAGCTTCATCTGGATCAAAGACATGTGTGATGGTTTGGAAAACAAGAAATGTTGTGGAGCTAGGGCAGGGGTAATAGCCATGAAAATGACGGTGTTGAGAGAGTTCAAGGAGGATGGAAGGAATGGGAAGTGTCATCCGGGTGGACTTAGATTTCACATTCACTCACTCACTCCTGCCTCCAGGAAGAGCTGAGCAGACATCCCATAGTCTCACTCCTACTTCAATCAGCTTCACGGTTCATAGTTTTCTCTCTGCCTAATGGTTTGGTTATATACACGTGGCGAAGGGAGCATAGGGGTCAAAGTTAAACCTTACATTTTAAGTGAAAAGATGAAGCTGGCATCTTTAATGAAAGAAAACAAAAAGAATGTTGGAAGATAAACAGCAATTTTTTTTTCCTTTTTAGCAGACTTGGAGCATTAGAAGAAGGCTGAATGTGAAAGCCAACTTCAGCTTAGCAAACAAGATTCAAACCATGGATACAATCAGCGGTGTGTGGGTTAAAGGTCAGCCACAGGGACTCTAAAATCAGGACGCTTAGGTTTGAATCCTCCTGCTCCTATTGCCCAGCTGGGTGACATCTGAGAAGTCGCTTAACCTTTCAGTGCCCTCAAAGAGATGACAACAATCGTGCCTGCTTCAAAAAGCAGTGCAGAAATGAGACTGGGGCCTGAGAAAGACAAGCGCCATCACAGACATAGAAAATGAATACGCCCCCTTGGGAAAACACCCCTCACTGAAGAGGGAAGCAAGCCAAACACCAAGCCCTGCAGTGAGGCAGAGCTGCCAGATGAGTCCCAGAACAGCAGTTTTCAAACGTGACTGCGTATTGCAATCAACTTGAGAAATTCCAAAACTACTGGCACTGGGAGTCTCTTGGTCCCAAAGATTCTGACTGAATTGTTCTGGCATGTGGCCTGAGTTTGGGAAGTTTTAAAAGTGACTCAGGTGATTCTAACATGCAGCCCGTTTGGAAGACCATGCTTCTGAAAGTCATACCCAAGCTCTAGGACCCTCATGTCAAATGAGATTGTTCACCTCAGTGTCGATCTAAATGGTAATACTCCTGAGTCCTCTCTCATCAGGTTGCCATATGTCAGACTTGCTGGAAGATACTAAAAGTCATAGCTGCCCCTTCTTGGCAATCATAGTAAAATAACACCGTGACAGTGAGCACAGACTCTGAAATTGGTTAAGATCACAGCTCTAGCTCTTACTGTGCGGGTCTAAGGAAGTTACTTATCTCTTTGTTACATTTCTAATCTGTAAAATGAGAAGTCCATTCCTATCGATCATAGAGGCTGATACACATTAAGATGTGAAAAGAACTTAGAATGGTGCATTGGTACCAAGCAAGTGCCTTGTAAAGATCTGCCGTGTATGTCTTTGATGTCATTATTGAGTACTCTCTGATAGACACTACTGTACTATGTGCTTATAATCAACAGGAAAACAAACTGACATGTCAACTGGAGTCATATATTTATCCTACCAAAGGTCAATCAATAAAAACACTCATTTTCTCTTTTCCACTCAAGAGATAGTCTGATAGACCTTTGTGCAATAAGTCTTCTTATCTACGCAATAGGGGGTGCTTACCTTTGGATCTCCAGCCCAGCCATGTGTAGTGAATGCTGTAGTGTGTTTCCAGGATGCTCTTTCAGGACACCAAGTCACTCATTTTCCTGTTGTCATGGATGTTGCTTCTGCTGAGGGATCATGGGTCTCATCCTCCCTACGAACTGCCATTGGGTTAAAAAGAACTGTTTTCACACAAGACCACACCCCTTTCTTGAGACCAGCCAATGACTGGTGACTGTAGGGATACAGCAGTCTGGTTCCCTGACATCCGTGAGGAGCATCAGTACTCTGCAACTTTCACTGTGGATCAGTTTATCTATCTTTTTCTGGATTTTTGTTAATACTATTCTATCACTCTCTGATGGAAACCATTCCTGAGCACACTTAAGTTCACTTTGTGCACAAGACTCTTCATCTCAGATCCAGTTCCTTGGAATCTCACATAAATGTCATGAGTGACCCAACCAGAGACTCTTAAGTGGGATTTTTCAGGTGGCCCATCTTTAGTCACCTGACTGAAGTCACCTTTAGTCTCTTTAGAGTAGAAAGAGAAGAATGAACAGCCCCTGTAAAGATTTCTTAGTGCAGGGGTTTAAATGTTCAACAGTTGTGCGCTGAGTCGGAATGCAAGGGGAAAGGAATGACCTAGCAGATGCTGGGAAAAGAATCACTAACCCTTACTAATGCGTTGGATGTGTGTGCATGCCCAATGTGTCAGAAAAAGACTAGGGATGATTGGTTACTCCCTTAAGAAGTGTTTTCATTAATGCTAGAATTTTGGGGGATGTGTATGTGGGCGTGATCAGGTGTAGGAATTGATTCCAGGGCCAGACATGTCAGAAAAGTTATAAAATTTAGAATTCATTTTCTGAACAAGGAAGCAGAGTAGGAAAGTCATAAGAAGCCAGAAAGGCTCATTCATAAAGGAAGTGAAATTTCAAGGAAACTTGGGTTTACCACCTTGTAAATTGGCTGCTAAAGCCTTGAAGAGAAACAAGGTCCTGATATTTGGAATATGGGTATCTGGTTTAAAGTGCTTAACCATTTTGTAATTCAAGATCCTAGTGAATCATTGAGATTCTGAGATGTCTATGGCTTCCTATCACAGCTTGGTCATAGTGTGACAGAGATCTTGAACTTAAAACATGTGCTTCCTGGGTCTACTATCTCTCCATGTCCTCCCTTGGCTACCAGGCCAACATCTGGATTCCAATTCTAACAAAATCAGCTGATGAAGTGATGGTTCTCTAGGGAGAGCTAAAGAACCTAGCAGTGAATGTGTAGAACTGTATTTTATGGGTACTGCTTCAGGCTAGAAATGTAATAACTTATACATGGGATTATTCTCCAGTGCCGTAAGATTGAAAGACCTACTGATGATGCTGGGTGATGTGTTTGTATGCTGATAGAATGATTACAATGGCATAAAACAGAAAAAAAATCAAGTACCTCAGATCAGTAGTAGGCTAACGTGCATGGACTATATAAAGCTAGAACTTCAATAATGCAGTTATTTCACTCAGTAGAATCAGCTCAGAACACCCAGCATGTCCAGGATGTTGCTGTGTAGCTGATGGGAGTATAAGCATCATTAAGAGAACCAACAACGTCCAGCCTTTGTAGCTTAGAGCCAATGTAGAAGATTTTATAAAACTGGACTCCCTATAATAATGGATTTGATAAGATCCTAATATGAAAGAGACAGAGTGATGACATTTAAGCATCAGAAACAATGACAAAATCAGTGTCTTCAAAAGAATTTAACACAGAGAACTACAGTCATTGTCAACACCATATGCACTTCCAGAGACAAGTCAACCAATATAACACAAAGACATTAAGGATAGATTACCAGGAGACTCAAGGTGTGTGTGTAACTTTCTTGCATAATTTTCATTTTTGAGTGAGTTTTCATATCTATGACACATTAACTGGAAGAGAGCTAGGAGAAAGGATGTTGATACATCAAGGCAAGTAGATAAGTTAGTTTCCTCAGTCTCTTCTCCAAAAGGTCTTTCCCCAAGACCATTTATATGGTATCCAGAGACAGAAGAAAGAGAAGTTTCAAAGAATATAGAGGACCTCCTCACCTTATGTCATGGTTATACTGATTTCAGCACAGCAGTCATATAACCTAGAAGCCATGGTGGTGGGGACAGAGGGTACGCATGAGCTCAACAGCAGGGGTGCTCCCTGCTGCTAAGTTTTATTGAGCTCTTTCCACTGACAAATATCCCACATGCCAGTTAAAAAGAAAAGACCAATGATCTTCCATATGGCATGGTCCCTTGAGATGACTAAACATTCACTTGGTGGCAAGTTTATTGCACTGAACCGCTTCTAATTAAAAGGGACTAGTGATTCATTACAATTAAGGTTGACATGTGCACTGAGTATAGATTTGTCTTTTCTGTTTCCAGTGTATAAAAGCCCTCCGATATTTGATCTTAGAGCATGAAACCACATAGCTAATATCATACTGAACCACAGACCCCACTCAGCAAGGGACATCAGAGTATGCATCTGTCATATTCTGGGCAGGCTCGAATCTTCTGATCTCAGCTAAGCATCATAAGTCTCATGGAATTATCAGCATGGAGATGACATCCTTCAGGACAGTACAATAGCAAGATAGGATCTGTAACCAGTGGATGCAGCTGACATCCTGACATCATTCCTAGTGACTGACTTAGGGAAACTGGGTCTCATCGTCATCACTTTGGACCTTTTAGGTCTTCAGGTTTCCATTTGACGAGAGTGAATATGTCCCTCTAGCTTGGGCTGTAGTTCTTTCTTACCCATATTTAGAGGTCAGATGTAGCTGTCACAAACAGAAAAGCTGGTGACCCAACGATTCAGCCCCATCAGATATGAGAGCTTGGGGTGTCTCATAACATCAGGGCCACTTTGGTTGGCCAACATCAACCACTGTATTTCATAGTCCATATAACACAGAGAAGTCAAGGATAGATTACCAGGAAGCTCATGGATGAATGAGTGGCTGGGAGTAATTAGATGTGCAGCAGCCTTGCCTCTAAGAACAGCTATACTACAAGGACTTGAATAATTTTCTAGCCTTCAGCTGATGAGATTCTCCTGGATTTTTCCAAATTGCATGTACTTAATATTTGAACACAGCAGATCCACATATGTAAGGGATGAGCAACAGTGTGGAACGTGGTATGATTTTAAAGTCTCACTTCAGGATCACGACATTCATTCCTTCAATTCAGCCTGTGGGCCTCTGGTCATATGCAATTGTCTCTTCTAGACATTGTTCTTGCCTGAAGAAAACTTCCTGGTCCAGGTTCATAACCTCCTCCATAGGTAGTCAACACCCAATGGTTGACTTTAAAAACCCTTCTTGCTCAAGTCCAAATAAATATGAAGGCCCTTTCCAGCTCCAGAGTTCCCAGTGGGACTAGTCACAGGAACCTCACAGTTCAACTTATATCTTTAAGCAGGCCTTCCTTCTTGCATCCAGGGTACCATCGCAAGTACCCTGTCTGCAAATATCTGTCTTAAGTATGGAAGCCTAGATCCATAGCATCACAATCAAGGAATTAGAGCAAGTAAGATAAAAGCCACTTCTCCCAGCCCTACTTCACCCTTGATGGTAGCAGATGCTTTGTCTGCCTGCTAATTGTGCTATTGTTAAACAGGGGACAAGTGTGTGTCACAGTTGTAGAATTTGTGGTAGTACTTGGACTACAGGAGGCCTGGCTACAGTCTCCAGCACGAAACAAGTACAAACAAAACAAAACAAAACAAAAAACCCGGATAACAGAGTGTGTCTAAAGAAACCAAAATTCTGATTTTTTTCCAAATGCAAGATTGTATACAAAGATACCTTCAATATCAAACTCCCCTAAATCTCTGAGTGTGAACTAAGGTACTTATTTAGCAAAAGGAAAGGCCTTCTTCTTGCTTTCTTCAACTTAGAAGACACAGTATCATACCTTTGGGAAAGCAGGCACGCTTCCTAAGGGAAATAATTTCCTGCTGAAATCTGAGAAAGGGTTCCAAACAGCCTCCACAGTATCCTCTATGCTGAAATGTACTGGAGATGCTGACAATAAAATCATCATAATGATAAAATATAGAACTCTATATAGTCCCTAATGGGGACAATGGGAAATAGAACTTGAGTCCAACAGCCTCGGTTTCCTGAAGAGAATTTTTAACCTTGGCCAGAGTGTTTTCACAATGGCTTTATACTAACTTGTAATAGAGATAAAATCTCCCTGTTAAAATATCTATAATATTAGTCACCTCAGGGGGATGCTGTCAGGCTTCGTGAAGTACTTTGTAGTTCCTCAGATAAAAGCAGAGATAAAACTGCAGTGTTATTATTTTTCAACTTGGAGGGCTATTTGGCTCACCCTCTGCATGAACTTACTCCAATAAACCAACTCGCATGCCTGCAGAAGCTATCAATCCTGTTGCCCACTTCATTTCAGTGGCAACAGGGCAAACAAGATGACTGATTTCTCCAAGGACCCTGGGAAATGTCACAACCTCACCCTGGGGAGCATGAGGAACTGAGCAATGAGTGCTACAAGGTGTCTAATAGAAATGGCCTTGCTGTCCTTCAACATTCTGGGGCAAAGTCATTTTAGGTATCGCAGTCTGGGAAGCAAGAATCCCACCATCCAATCCTAACCTCCCCTCCTCTTCATCTTCTCCAGAGAGCCAAGGATGGCAACTACACCCAATGTCACTCTTCCCTGAGCAGAGCCAGGCACAGGATTGCTTATTTCTCACTGGATAAGGTATGGCTGAGGGACCTGTTCTCACCAAATAATTACTGTTCTCAGGCCTGGGTAAATGTTAAAAGAAATTGAATGTTTTCCCTCACTACTCCCTTCTAACTAAATAGTATGCTTTCTGGGATCCTGGGGACTAGTGAATTGAAGAATGTTTTTCAGAACAGGAGCATTTGTACAGGATGTTACATGAAGGGGGAAAAGCTGACTTCTAGTTGTGTTAACATTGGAATTTACTTGCCACAGTGTTTGGCATTACCTGAAATTACACAAAAATACTTTCTGAACTGCTGAAATATAGCAGATATGTTCCCAAATAATGAGCTTGTGTGTACTTTTAATTCTGATGGTAGGCTGGAAGTCAGCTACTCTAATTATCTTCTCTTTTGTTTGTTTGTTTGCTTGGTTTGGCTTAGATTTTTGTCATTGTTGGTTATTTGAGACAGGGTTTCTCTGTGTAGCCTTGGCTGTCCTGGATTCTCTTTGTAGACCAGGCTGGCCTCGGACTCACAGAAATCTGCCTGCCCCTACCTCCCTGAGTGCTGGGATTACAGGCACGTGGGACACCATGCCTGGCTAATTATCCTGATTTTATAAGCGAGACAATGAGGCATTTACACACACACACACACACACACACACACACACACACACACCAAAACAAACCTCAGCACAAGCTACAGTGCATATGGGCTATAAGACCAAAGTGGGGACCAGGTTGCTCTGAGCTCAATGCTAAGCATTCCTCAGCCACAGGTCACTGTGTTCATTTATCTCCCTTGTTTTATCTTTTTATTTCTTGTGTCTATGGCTGCAGCCTTACCAGGTCACACACCTGTGGATAACTTACTGTCTATAGTAGTCCTTTTGCATATAACACGATATCTGCCAGAAACAATTTATGGGAAGGAAAGTATATTTTAGACCACTTTAGCTCACAGTTTCAAGGGTTCAAGGAAAGTGTGGGGAACAGCTCAGAAAAAGGAGCAAATGGCAGCCATTCATATCCTAACAGATCAAGAAGTATAGACCACAGTGTGAAACCAATGGCCAAGGGTCATCGTCAAGAGCCTTACCTTAATTATCTACTTCTGTCATCTAGGCACCGTGACTTAAAGGTCTTCACCCTGAGCTGTTGCTGTTCTGTTCAGGAAGTTGTCTCCTATGCCAATGAGTTCAAGGCTTTTCCCCACTTTCTCTTCTAATATATTTAGTCTATCTGGTTTTATGTTGAAGTCTTTGATCCACTTGAACTTTAGTTTTGTGCAGGGTGATGAATATGGATCTATTCACACTTTTCTACATGTAGACATCTAGTTAGACCAGCACCATTTGTTGAAGATGCTATATTTTTTTCCATTGTATGGTTTTGGCTCCTTTGCAAAAAATCAAGCACCCATAGGTGTGTGGGTCTATTTCTGGATTTTTATATTTGATTCCATTGATCAATCAGTCTATTTCTATGCCAGAACCATGCAGTTTTTTTTTTATTACTATTGCTCTGTCATATAGCTTGAAGTAAGGGATGGAGATACTTCAAGAAGTTCTTTTATTGAATAGGATTGTTTTAGCTATTCTGGGTTTTTATTGTTGCTGTTCTTCTTCTTCTTCTTCTTCTTCTTTTTTTTTTCATATAAAGTTTAGGGACCTTATGAAACTGAAAAGCTTCTGTAAGGTCAAGGACACTGTATAGAACAAAATGTCTGTTTACAGACTGGGAAAAGATCTTCACCAATCCTACAAATGACAAATATATAAAGAACACAAGAAATTAAAAACCAACAAACAAACTAATCCAGTTAAAAAATGGGATAGAGAGCTAAATACAGATTTCTCAGTGGAAGAATCTCAAGTGGCCAAGAACCACTTAAAGAAATGTTTATGTCCTTAGGCATCAAAGAAATGCAAGTCAAAATGACTGAGATTCCATCTTTCACCTGTCAGAATGGCTAAGATCAAAAACTTAAGTGACAGCACATACTGGTGAGAATGTGGAGAAAAGGGGAACACTTCTCCATTGCTGGTGAGAGTGCAAACTTTGGAAATCAATCTGGTACTTTTTCAGCAAATTGGGAATAACATTACCTCAAGAAGTGGCTATACCACTCCTGGGCATATACCCAAAAGATGTTCCATTATACAACAAGGGCACTTGCTCAACGATGTTCACAGCAACTTTATTCATAATAGCTAGAATCTGGAACCAACCTAGATGGCCCTCAACTGAAGAATGGGTAAAGAAACTGTGGTACCTTTACACGATGGAATACTTCTCAGCTACTAAAAAACAAGAAAATCATGGAATTTGCAGGAAAATGGGATGGAACTGGAAAAGATCATATTTAGTGAGGTATCCCAGACCCAGAAAGACACACACATGGTATGCACTCACTTATAAGTGGATTTTAGCCATATAGTATAGGATAAACATACTACAATTCACAGATGTAAGAAGATAAGTAACAACATGTACCAAAGGGAGGATGCTTAAATCTCACTCAGAAGGGGAAATGGAATAGTCTGCAGAAGTGGCTGAAGAGAGGAAACAAGTGCAAAGAGAAATGAGGGTGGCGATCAGACCTAAGGAGAAAGGGGGCAGGAGGACAGAGGCCTTGCCAAGAAAAAAGAAATTGTGGGCCGAAGTATTGCTGTGAAAAACCGGAGACCTAAGACAGAGTAGGCTTCTGGGAGAATATTGAGGTAACTCTAGCTGAGACTTCTAGTAGCAGGGGTCATGCAGACTAATGAGGACACTCTCTAACTAGACAGGACTTTTAGTGGAGGGAGGGGAACACCAACCTACCCACAAAAACTTTGACCGAAAATTTATCCTGCCTACAAGATGTACCAGGGATAAAGATAGAGCAGAGATTGAGTGAATGTCCGACCAAAGCCTGGCCCAACCTGAGACCAGCCCTATGGGAGAGCACCAACCCCTAACCCTATTAATGATACTCTGCCATACTCGCAGACAAGAGCCTAGCATAGCTGTCCTTTGAGAGGCTACACCCAGCAGTAGATCGAAACAGATGCTGAGACTCACAGGCAAACATTTGGTGAAGAATTGGGAGTCTTGTGGAAAAGTTGGGGAAGGATAGAAGGACTTGGAGGTACAACAGAAGCAACTAGGCAGGTTCCAGAGGGGCTGTGGAGACTGAAGTACCACCCAAGGATCGGACCATGCTTGGACTGGACCTAGGCTCCATACACAGATATAGCCAATGGGCAGCTCAGGCTTCATGCGGACCACCTCGTAAGGGGAGAGGCAGCTATCTCTGACATACACTCTGTTGCTTGCTTTATGTTTACCTCCCCCAGGCAGGACTGTCTTACCAGGCCACAGGGGAAGAGGAGGAGCTCAGTCCTGATGGGACTTTATGAGCTGGGATGGGTTGGTAATGGGGCGGGGCTTCCCTTTTCTGAGGAATAGGGAGGGGGATGGGAGAAGAGGGATGGAGAGTGGGACCGGGAGGAGTGGAGGGAGGGGGCTACAATCAGAATGTAAAGTGAATAATTCATTAATTAACTAATTAGCTAATTAATTTTTTAAAATCCTCATAGCCTCCTAGAACAGCAACACCAGCATTGAAACTCTGAGTTCATGGGAGAGATTTCACATTCAAACTAAAACACTGTCTAAAACCTGTCAAATCCAAGAGGGCACTGCTGTTTCCAAATGGAGATAAGAACTGCTTCCTGGTCCAGATCACCCTCTCCTTGTCCTCACTGCATCCTTTGCACATCTGTCCATCACCAGGGAAGAATGGACTTCCTCATGGGCTTCCCAACAGAATGACTTACTCAGTGTTGCCTTCCCAGATGAGAATGCAAGCATAAGAAGCCAGCTCTGCATCACTTCCAGAGACCTTCACATATCACATGACAGAAGCAGTTCCCAGGCACTAGTTATTAAATGAAATGCTCGCACATGAATACACAGTACTAAGCAAGTAGATGTTTTCTTAATAATTTGCCGGTAGAACTTTGAGACCACTGGACCAACGGATGCCACAAACCCAAGAGCCTTGCTCAGCAACAGAAGAGGTTTCTCTTCCTTGCTCCCAAGTACAGTGATAACTTCCATTCCCATGTCTATTCTTGTACAGGGTTGACTGGGATGCTCAGGGCCATCCACTACAGAAACTCAGGGGTGAGGCTGACTCACTTAACACTGTATCTACCCTTCACACCCTGGCCACAGTCTCTATAATGCTTGAAACTCCACTATTAAGAGTCGAGCTTTGACAAAGGTTGAGAGTTTTTTATGTATTCTTATCTGGATACAAATACGTTAGCTAGATCATTCCTTTAATATGGCATTTGAGGGGTTGAGGAGATGACCCCTTCTCTTGGAGGACTCAATTCAATTCTCAACACTTATGTCAGGCAGGCCACAACTGCTTGTAACTGAGTATTGCACACGGGCATATACATAATGTTAAAATAATAAAATAACCATTTAAGAGAGGAAGTTGAAAAGGAGACAGCAGAGTTTTAGGATTCTAACATAAAGTCCTGCTTTTGAAGGAGGAGGCACGTGAATTCAGGGTGAGGGCCAATGTGGAGACAGAACATAGAATATCATGCTTGCCTGCTTCATCCATAACCTCAGAGAGTCGGAGCCCAAGATGATTGTATTCACAGAGAACCAGGTGCCTGTACACAGAAGGGGGACAGTGCAGCAGCCTCTATGCAGTACTCAAACTTGGATTTTCTTGAAAGGGACTCAGAGCATCCAACCCTTTACCCAAACTAAACACTAATATCTTTGGGGAAATGCCATAATTGTTAGAAGTGCCTCGGTCACCAGAACTGATTACACCATTTCTTTCTAAAGCTTCACTTACTATTCTATTGGTGTCAACATTGCCTGTCTCTAGCCTCCTCTAATCCTGGAGGCTGAGGTCTGTTCAGCATAAAAAAGATGGAAGAGTAAAGATTTGCTAGAACAACCTGACTTTGAATGTCCCAAGGCCGACTTTAACTAGCTATTAACTAAACACTAAGCCATGATTGTTAATTACAGATAGCTGAACTTGGTAAGAACGCTCAAGCCAAATCCCTGGTCTCACAAGTGAAGAAAAGACAATAGCAAAAATGCGACTCATAACGCATTTGAGCCTAGCCTCGACTTCCACCCTTCCCTTCCCTTTGACTGGAGGAGGTGAGGTACTCTGCCAGCTATTCCTCCACCACATAAGTTACTCTCTGGCTCTCTTAGGTTAAAGTTCTTCCCCGTGGCACGGAAGCTTGCATAGGCCTGTCCCACCATACATTGTGAATTCAGATGCACCACTGCATTTCAGAAGGAAGAAAAAATAATATGCCTTCTTCTAACTCCATTACTACAGCCTCGGTGAACCTTTATGCCGTCTTTGATCACATTCTAGTTTAAGATACAAATTACCCTGGAGAAAAATCCATGCCATTAAATAGACAGAATATGTAAATTGCCTTTTAATAATTTAACTACTCAGCAAATATTTCCTCAGCTTTTTACTATGAGCTGGATGCAGTGGCTTTGCAAAGGTCACCTTTGATTTAAGTCACAAGAAAGAAGAGGGTAGCAAGAAGAAAAAAATAAAAAAAGTCTGTCACAGTCAAGGGCATCTAAGAAGGTGGGGGGCAGAATCCTGAATGGATTCTTGGAATGAAAAGGGGGCAGTTAGTAAAAGTTAGATAATCACAGTAAGGTATGGCCCCTACTTAAGAATGCTTCAGTGTTGATCCATTAATTGTATTAAAAGTACCGTGAAATATAAGATATTAAGAGGTAAATTAGGCCTGCCATTAGTAGGAATTTCCTTGGTAATCTCTTACCAATTTTTCTGTCCATCTAAAAATGGTCTTTAAAAAGCCTATTTTATAAAAGCAAAGAGGAGAAGACCAGGGATGGCAAGAGCAAGACGAAGCATCCAGAACCACCCCCTCCTCTCCTTTTCCTCAGAGCATCTGAACTTTGTTTATGAAATTGTTTCTCACTAGGCCTGCCAAAGCTTGGGGGATTCATGCATTCCCAGTTTGGATAAATGCTCTCCCTGGCTTTAGCTGACAGCATATCCTACTCACCCTACCCAGGAATTTGGCTAAAATTCTTGCATGTGCCAGGTCTGGTGGCACCAGTTTATAATCTCAATTACCCCAGATGCTGAGGCAGAAAGACCGCAAGCCAGAAGTTAGGCCAGGCTAGAGTGGCTCAAGGTCAGCCTGATCAACTTAGTGAGACCCTACCTCAAACTAAAGAATTAAAAAGAGAATGGGGTATATGTTGTAGTGGACCACTTGCCAGGCATGTACAAAGGATTCAACCTCTTGTACCTCAAACCAAACCAACCAAACAAACAAAACCAGAAACGTGTACTGTGCCAAGCAGTGGGATTCCAGGAGGCCTCACTGGTGCCATTAAAATCCTTTCCTCTTCCTCCAGACAGGAGTGGGTGTGAGGACACCAAGCACCAGGTGCTTTAGCTTTCTTGTCTCTATAAGGAAAGCAAGGAGTGAAGGGATGTATGGGAGGGCTTAGAGGGAGCACAGGAAAGGGGAAATGATTTAACGACATTATACTCTGAAAGCTTAAACAAATGAAAAATAGAAAAGAGAAAAGAAGACCACTAGACACTTTGAGACTGTACACACCCAGAGGAAGCCAGGTGGAGAACGGGGCCTTTGGTGTCATCCTCGGAGATGTCCCAGAGGACAAAGCCACCAGAGACAGGCATAGAAAGTTCCAGCTAACCTTTTGGACCTACTCTGAGCCTTGGCCTCCAGGCTGGCTTGTGGCCACCTGACCAACCTGACCAGGGCATGAGGAAGAGAAACCCTGTCATGATGGAACCCTCCTTGTGTCAAAGACAAAGTCACTGAAAGGGACACTGTTGTCCCATCCTTTAAGGTGCTTGCTTACAAGTTTGAAAACAGAGCAACACCAAGGATGAAGAAATTAAGCAACAGAGGCTTGAGTTTCTACTCCGGGAAGTCTGCCTAAGCTTCGCTGTCTTGCAGCAGTGAAGGTCCAGGCTTACTTGATTCCATATTGAGTTTCTAGTCAGGAATAACCAGCTGGACTTAAGCACCATGGAAGAAAAAGCTACTTTCTTCTGTTCACTTCGTATTCCAGGGCTTAACACAGCAGCCAATGTTTAATCAGAGCTCTGTAAACATGTGTTGAATAAAATAAATGCTGGAAAATGTCTTGAACTGTAGAGCAATTATCTAATTTTTTTAAATGGTGAGAATTGCATATCTAATCCACTTTCTATAGAATAGAGGCGCCAAGGTAAGTAGGAGAACTCAGTACCCACCACGAGCCCAGGGTCTGAAAGCAGAACATGTAGCGTTTCTCAGGGTCTGTCTGCACACCATAGTGGCCTCACCCTAGGGCTTGCTTTTCTCAGAAAATTAGCCACGTGACGGAAGATAGCCTTCCAAAGATGACCGGTCTGACATTCTGTTTCCCTCACCCTCAGCACGTTCAGCCATGCAGAGCTGGCTCAGACCTGCTAGCTCAGACTGACAACTGAGAAACTGCTGCTCTCTCATTAGCTGTATCTTGCTAGACAGGAAACAGCTTTTCAAAACAACCAGCAGTTCAGCACACTGAGCGGGGGAGGGGAGAGCTAATACAGAATGGTAACATCACCTTTTCTCCCATCCTCTGAGTCTGCAGAGCCTGGAGGAGCACACGTCCCAATGCTCCAGAGCAATGCCTCCCTCATATGCGAGTCTCTTGATTGGAGCGTCTATTTGATGCTTACAAACACAGGATGGCAGGTATATAGGTAAGCTCAAACTGCTTTCCCTGGTGCTTGAGTTTTTGCAAATTATTGCGTGGTGTGCTATCTTCATGTTAAAGAACTGGCTCGCTGAACCTAAAATATACAGACTCACCACATAAAACACTAATACTTTTAAAAATAAAATTAAAATGTATTTAACTATGGCACAAGATACTTAAAATTGGGACAGTTTTAAATCTAGCCGTCATCCTCCTACTCAATCAGTCCTTCCCTCATTACTCTCTTGATAGTTGAGAGCAGGGATCACAGTGTCACACTGTGCTGGGATCTGGGGACATTCAGAATCCTTGGGTTGATGCAGATCCATTGAGCTAGCCCAGACCCTGAAAGCTCTGTCCTCAGTAGCACTGCCCCTCACTGCAGTGTCACCTCAGTCCTGGCTAACTCTTTTCAGCTCCCTTCTCTGTCCACCCTTGATGGGTATATCTAACTGGTGATTTTAAACCTGTACACAGGTACTCTGGTACCCCTGGCCTCATAAGGAGGTGTCTGTAATTCTCTCCCTTTGAGAGTACATTGCACTTAGTGGCTTGCATCTCACCACAGAAGTGGCAGCAAGTGACTTCCAGAAAAGACTTCAGATATTTGTGGTCTCCTAGTTTCTTCTCTTGTAACTCCTGCTTTCAGGGAAATCCGCCACCATGGCATGAAGACAGGCAAGTAACTGCATGGAGTGACTTACGTGATAAGGTACAGTGGCCACATGCAAATGGTCAAGTGACTGTCTCTTTGTATGGGAGTCGGTCAAGTTTATAAGCACTGTATATCAAGTAATATTTGCCTGTACCCTAATCACATGTGGTGAACTACAGACACCTTAGATGCTTCCTATTTACAGTCATAGGGCTATGGTTCTGAAGGTGGCAGAAGTTGGAGCTTCTATATTTCTTTTTTCTTTTTTTTTTTTTTTTTTTTTTGACATTTTTAAATTAATTAAACATTTTTTATTTTTTACCTATACATTCATATTATTACATGTATATACAATAAACTACCTATAGCAATAAGAACCATGACACAATCAGGGATTATATAAATGTTAAATTCTTAGTGTTTTGGCTATCTCATAATTATCTCATAAGTAACTTTTTGTCAGAGAAAAGCAATAGTTTCTATTGTAGTTTGGCTTCAAGGTAGGGCTCTTATCTTCTGTATGCCTTGTTTGGACAGCACAAAGAAGACAGGAGTTCCATAAGGGTACTGTCAGGTGAAGCCTAAAAGGCAGACCAAGATGGATGACAGCTTCTGTAGAACACACTAAAGAGTTTATTTGTTTTAAGCCCATGCAAGTCACGGCCTGACTTGGGCTTTGCCCTTCAGCTGTGGCCTAGATAACTGTACGAAAGTGAACCCGGCCAAGAAATAGTGGTGATTGGAGCAGGAGCAGGAGCAGGAGCAGGGATGATGACAGTGCACAGATACACGGGACGTTTTGGTGGGCGTCTGATGGTGTGTGATAGCCCAGGACAAATCAAGCACAGCTGCTGGGCTCTGAGCACCAACCCAATGGACAGCGTCCGGACAGGTCATGTGGTCTCTGAAGCACACGCCACAGAATAACAAGGTGGACGAACTTTGTGTCTCCACGTTATCTCGTAAGAAAAGCCACTGAAGGAAGGCATGGAAAGGAGGCATCATTAAGAAGCAAAACCCGCTGCAGGTTTTGAACCTTTGAAAAGGTTGCTATCTTGAGCCATGTCTTTGAAATGTGAAGACTTTTTTTTTTTTAATAATGAATCTTGGCCACTCTGGCAATTGACAATAAAAATCAGGGGATCAGGTCTGGTTGGGAGACATGAAAGTAGAAGTCAGTTGTGAATCCGTGACATTTCAAAGATTGGTTTCTGAGATTGTCTAGAAATAAGCTGCATCACACTGTAGACGGGCCATGGCGATAAAGACATCACTTTAAAGCACAGCCGTAGAATGTAGGGAAACCTGTCAGGAGAAAAAAAACCTTTATAGTGCTATGAAAAATCTGTATAACGAGCTGCACAAATATACATTATTATTGTGTATAGCAAACTCTAAGAAGCAAAGCTGTGAAGAAAGCTTGACTCGTGCAATAGAAAAATGAATAGTGGGGGTTGTTTTGTTTTGTTTTTTGGTAAAGGTTTTTCAATCTCTCCTAGCTCTATGACATTTTTCTCTTGACTTAATCTTTGCCTCACAGTTACCCCTGTGGCAAGCTAAAGGACCCTGCGGGTAAGTGCTTCCCCAGGCATGACTCAGAATTTTATGCATCCCATCACACTCATGACCTCTTGTTCCACGTGCCAATCACTTAGTTCCCTCATTACAGCTACCTGGCCAGAGACTCCATTCAGTAAGTATTTACCAAGCACCTGCCATGGGCAAATACTGTGTGGAGAATTCTCATTTGGAAATGAAGCAAGGTTGGAAACGAATAGCTTCCACATTTGTGCACATAGGTGCAGAGTTCTGTAGCTATGTTTATAATTGGGAGTATATGGAAGATTTCTTGTTGTTTTTTAAAATATTAGTGTTGATAAAAATTAATAAAATTAGCCAAATTTTTAAAGGTATGAAAATACCACTTTTTAAAAAGTATTTATTATTTATTTGTGTGAGTTTCTGCAGGTAAATTCATTCATGCAGGCAGGTACCTATGGAGTCCAGAAGAGAGTATCAGAGACCCTGTTGATGGAGTTACAGGTGGTTGTGAGCTACAGACCTCTGTACTGGGAACTGAACCAGCGTCATCTGAAAGAGCAACAAACCTTTAACTGCTGAGCGGTCTCTCCAGACCACTATTTTAAAATCACATTTATTTGTTTATTTACTTACTTATTGCATGCGTATTTATTTGTGTGTGTGTGCTTGTGTGTGTGCGCGCGCGCGCGTGTGTGTGTGTGTGTGTGTGTGTGTGTGTGTGTGTGTGTTCTACTTGTGGATGTTGGTTCTTTCCTTTTATCATGTGTATCCTGGGAACAGAGCACATGTCATCAGGCTTGGTAGCAAATACCTTGATGAAGCTAAGCTGTCTCGTAGGCACAAAAAAGACTATCTTGAGAGAGAGAGAGAGAGAGAGAGAGAGAGAGAGAGAGAGAGAGAGAGAGAGAGAGAGAGAGAGAAGCACTGAATTAAAATAGTTGTCGAACAATAAGACTAGTTATGTTGGAAGGACAGTTAAAACAAACTGTGGTGGGATCTGAGTTTAGTGAGGAAAGGATAACTCACATAAAGCTTTGAAATATATGTTAAGGCACAATACTTAGTTTGACAGTAAAGACAAGGGCCTGGCATTTAAAAGGATTTAAAGAGGAAAATGAAATAGTCAAATTCCCATTAAGCTGTTCACTCCAATACACACATAATAACGTATAAGACTGGAGGAAGCCACATCGATTTGGAGATTGTATAAGAAGAATGCAGGACATAGTAAATAGAAGTCTAGGCCAGGACAGTACAAATAGAGGACTAGACAGAGGAGAAATAGAAAGGAGCCAACAGGACTTACTGTTTTGGACATGGAAGGATTCTGAAGGATTCTGATGTAGGTAGATGATCCGAATTATGTGATGGCTAACTCAGGGAACATTTGGGCATAGAAGGGAAAAACCGAGAAGCATGGGGCAACGAGGATGTGCTCATTTGAATGACTATGGAAACCTCAGGAAGACACCTCCATCAGCCGTGAGATACGAAGATCAAAGTGCAGAGTTGGCTTGGGGAGAAGGATTTTGAGGTAATCAAGAATAAACATGGAAATCAGCAGGGAATGCCAGATTTGGAGACTTCTTTTGAAGAAGTGTAAACTATGAGGAGAAGAGGAGAGTTTAGAGACAGAGACTGATCCAGGAGAACATTGGTTGCATTGAGGGTTCTTACTGAGGTACCGAGAAAAGAGCATGAGGCACAGAAACATACACACAACTTGGTGACAAAATTCATCTAAATTAAAAATATAACTAGGCCCAGCGATATAGACCTATAATCTCAGTACTCATATAGGAGACTGAGATAGGAAGTTTGCAAGTTGATGACCAATCTAGGCAACTTAGTAAGATGCTGTTTCAAAAGAGAGCATTTAAAAAGGCTGGAGATGTTGGGATGGTGAGATGGCTCAGTGGTTAGGAGCATTGGTTGCCCTTCCAGAGCTCCTGAGTTAAATTCCCAGCAACCACATGCTTACTCATGACCACCTATAAAGGGATCTAATGACCTTTTTTGGCATGCACATATACATGGAGGCAGAGCACTCATACTTAAATAAACAAGC
Organism: Acomys russatus; assembly: GCF_903995435.1. NCBI lineage: Eukaryota > Metazoa > Chordata > Mammalia > Rodentia > Muridae > Acomys > Acomys russatus. The sequence continues at coordinate 43,113,030 of NC_067151.1, read as the reverse complement.
AAGTGAATATGCAAGTGAATTTAAAAGGCTGGAGAAGTATCTCAGTGATAGAGCGCTTCTGTGGCACATGGGGGACTCTGGGTATACATACATATGTGTGTGTGTGTGTGTGTGTGTGTGTGTGTGCGTGCATGATACAAGTATGAAAGTGCCCACGGAAGACAGACCAGGGCACTAGATCCCCTGGAGCTTCAGCTCCAAGGGGTTGAAAGTCATTCTGTGTTGGTGTGTGGAGCTAAACTTGGATCTCCTGGAAGATCAGTAATCACTCTTATCTACTGAGCCATCTCTTCTACCCCAACAAAGCCTTTAAGTTAAAACACTTTTAAACTGCTTTCAGTGTATGACTGAAAGAAAGTAAAATTATCTCATTAACTTTTATATTGAGTATGTGTTGAAATGGTAGAAATTTTATATAGTTCAATGAAATTTATATTACTATAACTAACTTCATCTAGTTCTTTTAATTTCTAAATATAGGTGAAATAAAAGTAAAATTATGAATATAGTTATATATATGCTCTGCAGTAGAAAATAAGGCTGTTATTAAAAAATAAAATAAAATTTTAGGCCAGGCATGGTGGCACATACTTTTAACTCCAGCACTTGGGTGGCAGAGGCAGGGATCTTCCTCAAGACTCAGCTATTCCACTCCTTGGAATATACCCAGAAAATGCTCCAGCACACAACAAGGACATATGCTCAACCATGTTCATCACAGCCTTATTCATAATAGCCAGAACCTGGAAACAGCCTAAATGTCCCTCAGTTGAAGAATGGATAAAGAAACTGTGCTACATTTACACTATGGAATACTACTCAGCTATTAAAAACAAGGAAATGCTGAAATTTGTGGACAAATGGATGGGACTAGAAATGATCATATTCAGTTAGTTAACCCAGAAGCAGAAAGACTCACATGGTATATACTCACTTATAATTAGACACTAGCCCAAAAGGTATGTCCCATGAAAGTCTTCACTTACCAGGAGATTGGGACAGATGTGAGGACATCCCATCTGGACTCTAGGTAAAAGAAATATAGGAGATGGGGAAATAGAAGGACCCAGAGGGTCCTAGAAACCTACAAGAAGAACATTGTGATGGGTAGATCAGGGCCCAGGGGGATCTGCTCAAACTATTGGACTAACCAAGGACAATACAAGTACTAAACATCGAATCCCTACTCCGATCTAGCCAATGGTCAAGACATTCTCCACAGTTATGTGGAGAGCGGGGACTGACTCTGACATGAACTCTGGTGCCCCATATTTGACCACTTCCCCTTGGTGGGGAGGCCTGGTGACACTCAAAGAAAAAATAAGCAGGCTAGCAAGATGAGACTTGATAGCCTGTGACCACATAGTGAAGGAGGAGATGCCCCTCAGTCATAGACCTAGGGGAGGGGAATAGGGTGAAAGCAGGAGGGAGGGAGGAATGTGAGGATACAAGTGATGGGATAACAACTGAGATGTAATCTGAATAAATTAATAAAGAGAAGAAGAAGAAGAAGAAGAAGAAGAAGAAGAAGAAGAAGAAGAAGAAGAAGACCAAAAAATAAAAAATAAAGTTTTACTTGTATTTCTCAAATCACATTGGTCATTTCAAAATCTACTATTCCTTTTAAATAAATACATACAACCACTAAAGGTAGTAAAATGAGTTTGATATTTAATAATCAAACATTAGGTTCTTTAAAAACCAGATATATAAGGAACTCCTACAACTGAGAATTAAAAAGATAAGCAAATTAGTTAATAGTGGTCAAACATTTGGAGAGAGACATCATTAAGGGTCTTATATGAATGGCAAATTAAATATAGGAAAAGATGCTCAACATGATTAATGAGTTATTATGGAAAAGTATGCACCAATTAAAATGACCAGCTAAGAAGACTAAATACATGAAACACCTGCAACCCTTACGCATCGATAATAGGATTATAAAATGGTAAAGCCCTTTGGGAAAGAGCATGGCAGTATGTTGTACATTGCACATACGGGTATCATACAACTCAGCAATTCTAGCCATATGCCTCCAATAATCCAAACAAAGACTTGTAAGAGAATGGTAACTCCAGTCATGGTAGCTCACACTGAAGCCAAACTCTCTTTCCCTTAGTTAATAGGTAAGTGTACTGTAGAACGTGCATATGCCTCAGTACTGCCTTTTGGCAATAAGTGGAAGGAAGCTACTAACTCATAACAACCTGAATAAATGTCAAAATCAAGATTCTAAACAAAATTCTAGGAGAGGGAAACCCTAGACAAGTGGCTACCAGGGCGCAGTGATAAGAAAGGGGACTGATCAAGAGAACTCTTGGAGTGATGAAAATGTTCTCTGTCTTGACTGTCATGGGGGTTTTACCGTTGTCTGCAGCTGTTAATGCATATAGAATTACATATGCAAAGTAGCCAATATGGGGACTAATATGCTCTTTTAAACCACAAATATCTATTTCATCAAGAGAAGATTTTACAGTCAATGAAAGGTAAATAGTTGAGCACTGAAATGTTTACATTTTATTTAAAAATCTTTAAAGAAATAAACAAGAGTTCCTTGTTGTTAATAACTGAGTATTATTCCATTGTGTGAGGACAAGGGAGGGTGATAGGGGAAAAGGGTGAGAGTGAGGGACCAGGAGGAAAGGAGGGAGGAGGCTGTGATCAGGATGTAAAGTGAAAATACAAATTAAAAAACAAAAGAAATAAGAAAAGAAAAAAAGAAAGAAAGAAACAAGAGATTCCAGCCAACAATTCTGACAGAAGTCCTCTGCTCTACTGTAGGCCACACTGCTACTCAGAACCCTAGGTAAGATCCTGGTCTCAGACATCCAGGACTTCCTCAGTGCCCAAACAGCTTTCTCCAATAGCACCCTTTCTCTTCATCTCCATACCCTGGTTTACAATTTTAGCAGAAGCTCCTTGCTCAGTACTGGGAACCCCACCAGCTCTCAGAACCCCAGAGTCAACACTGGTATTCAAAACCCCAGCAGAGACACCCTACGAGACCTGAGGACCCACTTGCCACAAGAACCACAAACTACAGAAACTAAGAATGCAATCAACAACAGCCAAAGCAATATGGCACCACCAGAGCCACAGCAAGCTCTGAATATTCCAACACAACTAAAGGACAAGAAAGCAACCTTAAAATCAACTTCATGAAAATTATAAAGTTCCTTAAAGAGGAAATGAATAAATTTCCTTAAAGAATTCAGAAAAACACAATGAGAGGAAATTAAATCTCTTAAAGAAAGTTAAAAAAAAAAAAAAAAGCAAGCAGGTAAAGGAAACTAATAAAACTGTTCAAAATCTTGAAATGGAAATATAACCAATAAAGAAAACACAAACCCAGGGAATCCTGGAGATGGAAAAATCAAGATAAGGGAAGAGGAACTACAGAAATAAAGAAAGATAGAAGACATTATAGAGGAAATTGATACAAATATTAAATCTAAAATAATGTCTGATGCAAAACATTCAGGAAATCTGGGACATTATGAAAAGACAAAATGTAAGAATAATAGGAATAGAAGAAAAAGCCCAGCTCAAAGACTCAGAAAATATTTTTAACAAAATCATAGAATATATTTTTCCTAACCTTAAGAAGGACACTCTTATAAAGGTTTAAGAAGCTTACATAACACCAAATAAATTGAATCAGAAAAGAAAGTCCTCCCACCACATAATACTCAAAACACTAAACATACAGAACAAAGCAAGAGTATTAAAAGCTGCAAGGGAGATAAGACGAAGTAGCATATAAAAGCAGACCTATCAAAATTTTACCTGACTTCTCAACAGAGACTCTAAGAGCCAAAAGGGCCTGGGCAGATATCTTGCAGACGCTAGGAGACCACAGATGCCAGCCCAGATTACTATACACAACAAAACTTTCAGTTACAATAGATGGGGGAAACAATATATTCCATGATAAAATTATAATTTAAGCAATATCTACCTACAAATCCAGCCCTACAGAAGGTACTAGAAGTAAAATTCCATCCCCAGGAGGCTAACCATACCAATGAAAACACAGAAAATAAATAATCTCACATCAGAAAAACTAGAAGAAGGGACACACACACACATACATACACTCTGCTCCTCCCCCTCTTCTAACAACAACAACAACAACAAAGTACCAGAAATTAACAATCATTGGTCATTATCCAAATAAAAGACACAGGCTAACACAATGGATGTGAAAACAGAATCCATCATCCTGCTGCGTACAAGAAACACACATCATTATTAAAGATAGAAATTATCTGGGAGTAAACAGTTGGAAAAAAACTTTTCAAGCAAATATACCCCCCAAAATCTGGTGACGCTATTCTAATATCTAACAAAATAGACTTTCAACCAAAATAAAGCAAAAGCAAAGGGGAAAAACACTTCATACTTGTCAAAGAAAAAATCCACCAAGATGATGTCTCAGTTCTGAACCTCTATGCTCCAAAGGCAAGGGTACTCATATTTATAAAAGGAAACTAAAGCTTAAATAACACATTGAAACCCATACAGTAATAGTGGGAGATGTAAATATCCCACAGTCACCAATAGACAGGACATCCAGACAAAAAATTCAACAGAAAAATAATTGAGATAATAGATGGTTAAACCAAATGGATCTAACAGCTATCTAGAGAACATTTCACCCAAACACAAAAGAATATGCTTTCTTGGCAACTCACGGAACTTTCTCCAGAATATGACCACATACTCAGTCACAAAGCAAGTCTCATCAAATACAAGAAAATTGAAATAACTCCCTGCACCCTAATAGACCACCATGGATTAAAGCTGAATTTCAACAAAAACAGATCAGAAACCCTACAAACTCATGGAAACTGAACAACTCATCGTCGAATGACTACTGGGTCAAGGCAGAAATAAGAAAGAAATTAAAGGCTTCCTAGAATTCAATGATAATCAAGGTACACATACCCAAACTTATGGGTCACAATGAAAATGGTACTAAGAGGAAAGTTTGTAGCATTAAGCACCTTCGTAAAAAAAAAATTAGTGAGATCTCATGCTAGCAACTTAACAGCACACCTGAAAACTCTAGAACGAAGGAGCAAACATACTCAAGAGGAGTAAATGGCAGGGAATAATCAAACTCAAGCCTGAAATCAATAAAATAGAAGCAAAGAGAATGAAGCCGAGTTGGTTCTTTGAGAAAATCAACAAGATAGACAAACTCTTACCCAAGTTACTTAAAAGGCAGAGAGAGACAATAAGCAAATTAACAAAATCAGAAATGAAAAAGGACACATAACATCAGACCCCGACAAAATCCAGAGAATTATTAGGTCACACTTAAAAAAACCTGCACTCCACAAAATTGGAAATCTAAAAGAAATGAACCATTTTCTTGATAGATACAACTTACCAAAGTCAAATCAAGATCAGATAAAGAATTTAAATGGACCTATAACCTTAAGGAAATAGAAGCAGTTATTAAGTCTCACAACAAAAGTAAATAAATAAATACATAAATAGCCCAGGACCAGATGGTTTTAGTACAGAATCCTACTATACTTTCAAGGAAGCATTAATACTAATACTTCTCAACACTGCCAGAATTATTCCACAAAATATAAGCAAAGGAACAGGGGCAAACTTACTCCATGAGGCTACAGTTACCCTGATACTCAAAACACACAAAGACTCAAAAAGGAAAGAAAATTACAGGTCAACTTCCTTCATGGACATTGATACAAAATTCTCAATAGAATCTCGCAGATGGAATCCAAGAACACACCAAGATCATCCACCATTATCAAGTAGGCTTCATCCCAGAGATGCAGGGATGGTTCAATAAAATGCTGAAAAAGCCCTGGACAAAATCCAGACTCTTACAACTAATATTGTCTCTCTCCCTGCCTTTTAGTTAGTTTGGTTAAGAGTTTGTCTATGTTGATTTTCTCAAAGAACCAACTCAGCTTCATTGATTCTTTGTATCATTCTCTTTGCTTCTATTTTATTGATTTCAGGACTGAGTTTGATTATTTCCTGCCATTTACTCCTCTTGAGTGTTTATGTTCACAGTAGCTTTGTTTATAATAGCCTACTGATAAACACCTTTAATGAAGTGGCTGGATACAAGATTATCTTTAAAAAAAAAAAATCAGTAGCCCTCCTATATACAAGTGATAAACAGACCAAAGAAGAAATCAGGGAAACAACACCTTTCACAATGGACACAAATAATATAAAATATCTTGAGGTAATTTTAACCAAGTAAGTGGAAGACCTGTATGACAATAAGTCTTTGAAGAAAAAGATGAAGAAGATATCATAAGATGGAACAATATCCCATGCTCATGGATCAGTAGGATTAACATAGTGAAAAATGGCTGTCTTGCTAAAAGCAATCTGCAGATTCGATGCAATTCCCATCAAAATACCTACACAATTCTTTACAGACAATGGAAGAACAATATTCAACTTCATATGGAAAAACAAAACAGAATAGTTAAAACAATCCTGTACAATTAAAAAAAAAACCCAAAACTTCGAAGTATCATGATCCCTGATTTCAAGCTCTGCTACAGAGCTATAATAACAAAACCTGCATGGTATTGGCATAAAAACAGATTGGCTGATCAATCAAATCAAATCAAACACCCAGACATAAATGCTGTGTCCACACATAGGTGTCCTCTCTCTTATGGTCACCTGATTTTTCATAAAGAAGCCAGAATTATACAATGGGGAAAAAAGCATAGTGGCTGTCTTCATGTAGAAGAATGCAAATAGACCCATAATATCTTGCATGAACCTCAAGTCTTAGTAGATCAAAGACTTCAACAAAAAACCAGAGACACTGAATCTGATAAAAGAGAAAGTGAGGAATAGTCTTGCATTGGCACAGAAGACAACTTCCTGAACAGAATAACAACAGTGCAGGCACTAAGATTAACAATTAACAAATGGGACCTCTTGAAACTGAAGATTCTGTAAGGCAAAGGACACTGACAATAGGATAAAACGATAGCCTACAGAATGAAAAAACAACTCTACATCTGACAAAAGGTTAATATCAAAATATATAAAGAATTCAAGAAACTAGACACCAAAAAACCAAATAAGCTAATTTAAAAGTGGGGTGCAGATTTAAACAGAAGTCTCAGCAGAGGAATCCCAAATGTCAAGAAATTCTTAAAGAAATATTTAACATCCCTAGCCATCAATGGAATGTAAATCAAAATGACTTTGAGAGTCCATTTTACGCCTTTCAGGATGCTGTAATAAAAAACTCAGGCAACAGCAAATGCTGGTGAGATTGTGGAGAAAGGGAAACACTCCTCTATTACTAGTGGGAGTGTAAACTTGTATAACTACTCTGGAAATCAATCTGGTGGTTTCTCAGAAAATTGGAAATAATTCTACCTCGAGACTCACCTATATGACTCCTTGGTACATACCCAAAGAATGCTCCAAAAGAATACTTGCTCAACTATGTTCATAGTAGCTTTGTTTATAATAACCAGAAACTGGAAACAACCTAGATGTCTCTCAATTGAAGGATGGACAAAGAACATGCTATGCATTTACACAATGGAGTATTATTCAGCTGTTAGAAAAATGACATCATAAAATTTGCAGGCAAATGGAAGAACCTAGAAAAGGTCATCCTGAATGAGGTAACCTAGACCCACAAAGACAAGTATGGCAGGTACTCACTTATAAGTGGACTAGTAAGCTGATGAATGAAAGATATTCATGCAACAACCCACAGACCCAGGGAGAATAAGTAACAAAAAAGGCTCAAGGAAGGGAAGCACAAATCTTCCTGGGAAAGGGAAATAGAACAGATATCAAATGTGGACTGCGGCAGGGTGGGGACAAAAGCAGGAAGGATCAGGTGGAGGAGGGTTGGGAGATGGGGCGAAGGGGGTGGGGAAAGAGTAGTGGGAGAAACAACTGCAATTGAAGGGACTTGGTGGGCAAGGCAGAAACCTAGTGCAATGGAAACTCCCAGGAATCTATTAGGGCAACCCTAGCTAAGATTCCTAATAACGAGGGATAGAGCCTGAACTGGACACCTTCTGTAACCAGGCAAGGCTTCTAGGGAAGAGATTAGGACTCCAACCCAGCCACAAAATCTTCAACCTACAATTTGTTTACCTGCAAGATGTGCTTAGTGTAAAGTTGATGCATAAATTGTGGTAATGGCCAACCAGTGACTGGTCCAGCTTGAGACCCACACCATGAGAGGGAGCCCATGCTAACATTGCCTGGAAGCCAGGAATAGTGGCTGGATAGCCCAGAGATCTAGGATGGAACCAAATATGAACAACAAAAGAAAGTCAATGAAATGATTCCTAAGGAGTCTCTGCTATGTTCAGAGTATAGCAGGAGCCTAGCATAATCGTCACCAGAGAGGCTTCATCCAACAATTGCTGGGAGTGGATGCAGTGATGCACAGGCAAACAGTAGGCAAATCCTTCAGAAAAGGGAAAGAGGATAGGAGCCAGAGGGGTCAAGGACACCACAAGAAAAACCACAGAATCAACTAACCTGGGCTGGTAGATGATGCAGGAAATAAAGCCAAGAAAACATGATACCAGATCAAGTAGATATAGAACAACAGCACTTTATGCTTCAAAAATGAAAAATAAAGTCATGGAATTAAAAAAAATTCTCAGTAGATTGGTTGAAAATTAATGAGACAAGAATGAAGTAAAAGCTTAAATGGGGAAAACTTTGCAGAAAAAAATGAAAAAAATGAGAATAGTGAGAAAAGACAAAGATAGGTGTAGCAACTACAGAAATGATTCAGGAGGAATAATGACTTAGAATTTTTTTTTCAGTTATAAAAAAATAAGTCTTCAGGTCAAAAACCCACAAATGCATCAAATATAATATCTGTCTACACATATGGTAGTCAAATTGTGGAATTTCAGGAAAAAAATGATGCGAGGACAAGAAGGATTTCTCACAGGGAATGACAAGCAGACAACAGTAAGTTGAGATGTGCAGAACAGTGGGGAGCACCTTCAGAGTGTGGAAAAAAACATGCAGAATTTTCTGTCTCAGTTAGCTGAGGAGCATGAAAATATTGAGAGAGGACTAAGGAAATAAAATTTTACTCGTGATTTCTGAAGGAACTATCATGAAGGACTATATTTCCATAAAAAGGGAAATGGGAAAGAATGAAATAAACAAAAGAGGAGTCAGCAAAGAAATTTATAAGACTTGTTTATAAATCTAAATATGTTTTTTATTATAGGCATTGATGATAGTAGAAAATAATCCCTCCAAAAATACAGTAAGTGGTTTGGTTGATGATATTTTAAAATCCCCGTTCTGAGTTCAAAGACAATTCATTTCTGAACAGCATTGAGGCAAATAGCTTTGATAATAATCTATAACAACGCTTGGTATAAGTTTCTATTTTTATTTTAGGCATATGAGTGTTTTGCCTGCATGTGTATATGTGCCATGTGTATGCAGTAACTGAAGAGGCCAGAAGATGGTATTGAGACCTCTGGAACTCGACATACAGAACGTGTGAGCTATCATGTGCATACCAGGGACTGAACTGGGTTGTCTGAAAGAGCTGTGAGAGTTCTTAACTCCTGAGACATTTTCTCCAGCCCTAGTTGGTACAATTTTTTAAATCCTATTATTTAGTACTGGTATTCCAGGGTGTTTAATGAGTGCAGAGGACAATATAAACACATTTTCCTCAGTCTACGCTCTGAGTGTCACTCAAGGCTAGTCCAGAGGATAGAATGGTCAAAGCTGGATGAGGCGTTATGACAGGTAGTCTAGTCTTAACAAGGTCTTCAAAGTAAGACTGGAGAGCTAATTCTTAGATCTATTGCAATACAGTGGGCAGTCTTATAAAAGAATATTCCCAGGCATGGAAGCTGATCTGCTACATTGTCTTAAGTAGTGACACGGGGAACTAAGTCCTACCTCCTTTGTGGACCCAGCACAAAAATCAGGTCATAATTGGCATGTTTTGTAAGGTCTTCAGATATTGCAAGCATGGTGAATAGAGATACATTTCATTGGTATGCTCATAACTCAACACACACACACACACACACACGCACACACACACACAGAGAGAGAGAGAGAGAGAGAGAGAGAGAGAGAGAGAGAGAGAGAGAGAGAGAGAGAGAGAGAGAGAGTCCCACTGCCCTCCTTTGGCTGTTCCCTGCCTAAAATGGAACCTTTAAACTCTATCTGTGTCACCTGTGAGGTAATTAGCATCACTCAGAAAATACCTGAGCAGCCCCCACCCTCCCGCAGTGCAGAGGACACATGCTGTCATTCAAGAAAAGCTACAATTAGGAACTGGAGCAAGTGTGAAATTCTATGGATTTTTATTTTGAACCAAGAGAAAGCTACCGTTCCTGAAGAAAATGAGAGAATAACTCGATGCTAAACACACACACACACGCGCGCGTGCGTACACACAGTGCTAAACACACACACATGCATCGTGCATTTAAACAGTTGTAGAAAATTTGAAAATGGGAAAAGACACAATACATAATCCTATTTTGGTAATGTGACATTTATTGTTTTAGTTTATTTCCTCGTGCTGTTTTTCTACACTTGTTTCATGGTTATAATACAGCTCTTATGTATTTTTAAATCAGATTTAAATGACAAACATTTTTCCGTGTTGCTAACTTCCACAGCTATGCCATTATGGGGATATACCATGATTTATGAAAGCAACCACCTACCCGTAGACATTTTTAGCTATGTCATATTTTGACCATTATAAAAACCAGTTTCAGAAACCAAGCATATAGCTACTTTCCAGAACTACCTTATTTCTTCAGATTGAGTTTTCTAAATGGAATTACTAGATCAATAGCCACAAAGGTATTCATGTATCTTAGCATTTATTGCTACAATATTTTCAAACAATGTGCGCTAGCAGTGAGAGCACGGAGGTTATGGCTCAGCCTGTTCTGCCTCTGTTAGGGCAGTCGCTCTAAACATAGCAGCCGCCTCTCATTGTTGTGTTGTTCCTAGGCTTCCAAATTCCCTGGCTAGCCCCATGTACACTGAGTTAGATCCCTGGGTTAAGGACAGAAATCTGTATTTGACAAGCCTTCCAGTAGGTGTGGAAGGTGACCCAAATCTGAAGACTACTAACCTGACAGCAGTGGCTCTGCCTCACCCCCACACAATAACATTTGGAATTCTACAACCCACCCAAGGCACAGTCCCAAGAGTTTAGATTTGACTCTGTGGAGAAACCAGACATTGGTGTACTCTCGGGGGATGCTAGCCTACCTCCAGCGCTGGGGCCCACCAGTCTCAGGTAGCGGTGTTTGCTCCTGACTCCGGCATCTGTGGCATCAGGATCACCTAGGACCTTATAATAATAGTACGGTCTCTCAGCACACACCTGCAATCCTTTGTGGGGGCCTGAAAATCACTTTTGTTTAATAAACTGATAGATGCTGAAATCTGAGCATCTGATACACGCTCACTTGTCTGACTATTTAGATAAGGACAGTACCTATGCAGCGCAAGTACCTGTGCAGCTGTAATTACACCCACACCCCTATTCTCTTCGTATAACTGTGATGAAAAAAAATCTGACAAAACATTCAAGAAAGGAGTGATTTCTTTTGGCCTTTAGTGTCAGAAGGTTTAGCCAATCATAGTGAGGAGGGTATGGTGGAGTTCACAGCTGTGGGAAGACTCCTCACATCAGAGCACACCATAAAGCAGAGAGTCCCCAGGGCTGAGGGCAGGCTATACAGTTCAAAGACTTGTTTCTAATGACTTCCTTCTCACACTTGACCTTCACCTTCTAGAAATTCCATAGCTCCCAAAATCTTCGCCACCAGCTGGAAATCAAAGGTTCAGAATATTACCCTGTGGGGAAGCTTCTAGAATGTTCTGTCTACTGTCTGTCTGTCTGTCTGTCTGTCTGTCTGTCTATCTATCATCTGTCTACCTTTCTTTCAATCTATCAATCATCTATCTCTATCATCATTAGTCAGTATCTACAGGGAACTGATTCTAGGACAACTGGGATCCAAACATCCACAGATCCTCATCTTTTACTTAGCAAAAACCATAACACTTACAAATCACCTGTATTCAAATTCTGAGATAGCATTTTTTTAAAGTCAGAATCTCATGTATCCTAGGCTGGCTTTGAACTTGTAATATAGTGGAGACTGACCTTGAATAAGTTCCTCCTCTTCCTCTTCCTCTTCCTCTTCTCCTTCTTCTTTTGTTTTGTTTTTGTTTTTTGTTGTTGTTGTTTGTGTTTGTTGTTGTTGTTGTTTTGAGATAGAGCTTCGCTGTGTAAAACCTGGGCTATCCTGGAACTCACAGAGATCCACCTATGTTTGCCTACTGAGTTCTGGGATTGGATTTCTTGATCCTCTAGTCTGCTGGGATTATAGGTATGTGCTACCACATCTGGTTTATGTTGTGTGGGCTAGCACAATAAAAGCTTTATGCATGCTAAGTACTTTACCAACTGAGCTACAACTCGACCCCTCCTAAATACTTTAAGTCATCTTCAAATTACCAATAATACTCATACAATGCAAGTGTTATGTAAATGGACATTATGCTGTATTGGTTAAGAAATGATGACAAGACAAATATTCTGTACATACTCAATATGTGTGCACTTTAAAATGCTTTCTTGTGTGTAATATATACACTTATACATACACAGGTGGAGGTAAATATATGGAAGGCAGAAGTCAAAGAAGGTTGTCCTTTCTAACACTCTCCATCTTAGTTTTGAGAAGAGGTCTCTCATGGAGCCTGGTGTGTACAGATTGCCTAGGCTGGCTGGCCAGAAAGCCTCAGGAATTTGCCTACCTCACCCCTCCAGCACTGGGGTTACAGAAGTGGCACCTAGCCTGGGCTCCTGAATTCAGGCATTCACATTTGCACATGAAACACTTTGCACATTAAGTCACCTTCCCAGTCCTCCTCAAATATTTCCAATCAGTCTGCAGCTATTGGAATTCAATGGCGTGGAATCCACAGACACCAGGGGACTGTGGGTGCATCTGTGCATGTTATTATACACATACTGTCATATATGCTGACTAATTTCATTAGGGGCTGGTCTTCAATAGTGCTTTGTTACTGACTTACTATATTTTTTACTTTCTAACTCAGCTAAACATTGTCCATATTTCTTCACAAACTGATACCCAAGAATAATGACTTTAAAAAATAAAGTTTGAGGGTTTGATTGGTAAAATATATATTATAAGGAACTGGCTGGTTATTAAATTAGCAGCTTAGAAAGACCAAAATAATGGCGACAAAGCTTTCCATGGGCATAAGGAGAGACCAGAAAAAGTTATTTAAATATAATCACGCCTAGGAGAATGACTAAAGAAAACACTGCACCTTAATTAGCTGGACTGGAAAGCTAATATTAGACGAGACTAAAATGATGGATGACTTCACTGCTCTCTTTTTAAATTGGGCTTTGGAGAGAGGAACCCACAGCTGAGGCTTTGGAGCCAGATGCTTGTGACTAGGATATGAGAGAAAGCCCTGGCTGGCTTTAGCCTCTGTGGTCCTCTGCACCAGACCCTCTCACAGGGTAGCTTATTGGCTGTGATCTTCATTTCAAAACAATGAAGTGAACAACATGAATTCCAATGCCCCTCCTGGAGTCTTTAGAACTGCCCTGCTTAGTTAAGCTCCTTATTTTAGGGGGTCATCCTAACTGGAGACCCATCTACTGGCTGCTTTTAAAGATGCCATTGAATTCTACAGCTGAGATTCAAAGGCCCCCTAGAAATGTCATTTTTTTTTTTAACCTAAGCAACCCAATGAGGATTTTAAGTGTTTATTTTGATGTCGCTAACTCATCCTGATTGGAATTAAAACTTTTAACTTCATGATTGTTCAGAAAGAACTTGCACCCTAATGGAATTGTACTGAGTTTTGAGTTTTGATCTACTTTCTAGTGATCTGCGCTAGAAGTGCTCCTAACGACGGCAACGGGGAAGCCACTTCTCTCACTTGCTACCTTGTTAGGAGAGCAGCAGATCCGTAGTCTCTACAGGATCAGATGGGTAAGACATTCCGGAGCTTAGGCAAATCAAGCTTCTGCATCACATATTTTCAATTTACAGAGCAAAGTTACCAGTCTCTTGGAATCCGCTGAAAAAGAGACATAGCACAGAGGTGTGTGTGTGACCCATACCTTGGTTAGACCAGCCCTGCCGAAGGCAGGAAGTTCTCAGATCCAAACTGAACTGCGCTTGCAGATGACCTGCCGTCCTCATCAGAAACAGAGAATGTGTCCTCTGCCCTAGCCTGGAAGGGTTGCTATGGAAGCAAGTGTTGTGAGGAATGGGAAAACTCATGACAAAAACTTCATGGAGGCACAGGACTCTCACAGGAGATGGAACCTGTTATTCTGTGCATTCAACCAGCAGGAGAACTCTGTGCTAGGGTTTCTGGGCAGCGGGGATGTCAACAGAGGACACTTTGAATGGAACAGCACAGGGAGAAATCAACATGGGTCAAAGGCAAACTATGTTAAAACTCACTTTGTTCAAGACCACTAGCCAAACTAGGAAATGCTAGTAGGGTCCCTTTCAGAAGGCAGTGACACTATGAGGAAGGTAATGAATGACTCCCGCATCTCCAACATCTGGACATGCATTAAACACACGCCCCTTAGCAGCAGGTCTGCCTCAGCTTGCCAGGCATCACTTCCAATGGCCTGTGGGCAGTCATGATGATGGAAGCCCACTAGGAATGCCAAAGTACTGTTTTGTCTTCTTTTGGGGACTCAGTGGATATCACAGTCAGCCACAGGCTGACTTGAAGAGGGCATTCAGTTTTCCCTTTGCATAAAATATGTCTGTAACCTTGGTAACCATCCTCCATGCCTCAGGCAGCACCATAGCTGATACATACATGTAAACGGCCCCCCTAACCCCACATGGCTGCCCTTGGTGCAATGACCAGCAGTATTTTCAAATCCTTGAACTTATTCATGGCAAACCAATTGATTTTATTTTTTCAGAGTAGGGGAGGGGAAGGAGGTCAAGGGATTTGATATCAAAGCTTAATTACAACCCAATGCCTACAATGAATTCATTTTTTCTGAATTATCCAAGACTCAGCACAGGCATAATTTTAAATCCAAGGACATTGCAAACAGCATGTAAGAATCCTCTTGTCAATAGACCTCAGACTTACAAAGCTATAATTGAAAGAGGATCGAGCATTTTAACTCTATTTGCAGCATTTCTCAGCTAGCATGACCCATGTCTGAAACTGCCTTTGAAGAATGTACTGTCACTGGTGGAGGCTGTTACCGGGTGGAAAACAGGACAAGGGTGCTGCAACTTTCCCAAACCTTTCTTTTAAATATCAGAAAGATTAGTTATTTTGAAGCCGACTTTGAGTGAGACCTTTGTGGCGTACAGAAGTTGCACACCACAAAAGTCTCACTCAAAGTCGGCTTCAAAATAACTAATCTTTCTGATATTTAAAAGAAAGGTTTGGGAATTTTCTAAACACTGAAAATAGTTGCCTAGCAACTCTTTCCTGCCTTGCATGATTCTGTTATGATTTCCACCTGCTAGAGAAAAGCATCAATAAAATTATTCCTTTGCAAATCAAAAAAAGTAGGAAAATGAGCCAGTGACTCAAATGAATGCATGGTGTGCTTGCTTGATTCCAGGCTTCCGAAGATATATGCATGTTTACTTTCTTCAAAGACGCTAATATTTCTTTAAAAAATGCGCTTGAACAAATTTTGACAATGGCCCAGGCTTTCCTAAATGAAGCTTATTTCCATAGAGTTTCTGTCATAAATGAAAATAGAGAAACAACCTTCTGTTCAAGCTGCATGTGCAACTGCCTGAGTGATAGGACTCAAGAAATAAGCAAAGCCTTCCATCCACGCATCTCTCAAGGATACAGAGAACCTGGTATTACCACCCTTTAGGGTGCTGTCTCTGTAGAGGATTTGCTTGAACTTGTCACCCCTTCACAGTATGCTGTCTAAGAGGGCAGGTACCCTAACACTGTGGTATATGACAGCATTACACTGCCATATTTGGGTTTGTAGATATAATGTGCAAGGCATTAATTTGCCTTGGAAAGCAACTGAGCTTATGATGTGCCACTCTAGTGGTGTCACTAATCACCATTAAGATGCCCAAGTAGTGTGTGTGGCTAAGACTGTGACTGAATACTTACATCCAAATGGAAGGATAATGTAACTACGATCTTGGAGATGCCCTGTCATCGTGCATCTTCTAAAATGGCTCTGGAAGATGTACAGGGAACTGTGTATGGTATGTAATATAGTCTACGGTGATTGGGGGTTTGTGGTCACACACAGCTAAACCTAATCCCAACTGGAATAGGCTCATACAAAGGATTCAACAGGAAAGTTAATGAGGATTTTTTTCGTAATATTTAAAAAATAATAATGAAGCCAATCCTCATGGTGCAAGTTTCCAAACTGCAGCTACTCAAGAAATGAGTCAAGAGGATTTCAAGTTCAAGACCACCCCAGAAATCTTAGGGGTACCCTGGTGATACACATCCATAGTTCTAGCAGGCAGTAGGCAGAGGCAGGAGGATTCCCATGAGTTTGCGATCAACCTAAGCTACAGTCAAGGTTACATAGGAAGACTGTCTCAAACACAGCCCAACAAACACTAGGACAGAATATTATGTCTGAACATCAGTAGCAAAAACACCACAGCCACTCCGACACTGGGAGCATATGACACTGCATGTGAAAGGTGAGTGGAGAGAATGCCTTAGATCTCAGCTTCTTTCTTTCTGAAAACAAAAACAAGCAAGCAAGCAAGCAAACAAACAAACAAAAACATTAGCCCCTGATCCCCGCTCTGTCAGAGATGTCAGCCAGTTCCTCTTCATTTGTTTTCCGAGACAGGGTCTCTCTGTGTAGCCTTGGCTGTCCTGGACTCACTTTGTAGACCAGGCTGGCCTCGAACTCCTCTTCTGTTTTAAGGTCCCTGATCAAGTCACATGCAGTGAGTTTCAAGTGGCTGCAGCTCAGGTGAGCTTAATTTAGCAAACAACTTATTAGCAAACACAGCTGAACTATACCATCAATTCATTTCCACAGCTGCCTTACCTAAATCGCCGTTACCTAAATCGCCGTTACCTAACTTTGATATGTGCCTTAGAGCTTCTAGACTAAACACAGGTGCTTGCTAGATCTGTACCCTCACTGGCTTTCCAACCTCTATACACACAGGTTGTCAATCACCCAAGAATCCCTTTACCCAACACCATACAAGGACAAATTAATGGACACATACACCAGGCATGTCACATCCAGACTGCCCCAACGCCAGCACATTCCTGCCACTAGTGTGGGGCCTTGGCCAGATGGTTAACATTCTGGACCTTGTTCCTTCACCTGTGAAATGAGAGTGAGAACTACACATACTGTATAAAACTTCCATAAGGAGCAAATGAGATGATATGTGAAAAGCATATCGAGGTATTTGGGGCAAGTAGGAAAGGATCAATAGATCACAGCTGTGACAAGTATCTTTAGCCAGCACAGGCGACAAGTGGTGTGGTGATGTCGATGGAGGGACTGGGTGGCATCACAGTGTGTTCTGCCCCATGTGTTCTGAACGTTAGTCAATAAACCAATTTTAATGAGGAAAGACACCATCTCTGCCTTCAGAACCTATGATTGACGCAGCACAGTGGAGAGCGTAGTTTCTATGTCAAGACAATGCAACTATATAAAATCAACGATGAAAGAAGCTGATTAGGTTGAAATACTAAGATCCCAGTTGTGGTCACAGCTTTCCAATGTCTTTTTTGGGATCACACCTTTTCAATGTCTTTTTTTTTAGCATATAATTGAGCTATTAAATTGTTGATTATATTTTCTTCATTTTTTTTTTGAGACAGATCTCGGTTCCAAGTCTTGCCTGAACCTTACCCTCTGCATCCCAGGCTCGTCTTGAATTTGAGATCCTCCTACCTCCTCCTCCTGAGTATTGGGATTATAGGTGTAGCCACACTTTGCTTATTTTCTGTATTTTTGATGCTCTGACATCTGAGGTCTTGATCCCTGAGTTCCTGGTCCTCCGAGAGTTAAAATGTGTCTATGAACAGAGTCATAACTGCAACTGTCCCTCCATCAAACTTGCTTACCAAGCCAGCCAAGGTGAGGTACAACTGGGGTGTCCCCCGTAGTTCAGAGTCCATCAAACTACACAGACCTAAGCTCACTCAGCCTCTCGACCCTGTGCCTTCTGAGTCTTCCCATGAAAACCCAGGAATGGTGGAGGACCATGCTGCCCCCTCTCTTTTGCCTCACATGCAATGACCCCCCCCAACCCCGTGCTCTCCTGGAGCTTTGCACAGTCCACTCAACCTTCTGCTGCCAGAGGCCTGGGAACACTGACCTCTCAGACGGCCAGGGCCATGCACACGTCACCATTCCTGACTGAGCAAGCCCAAGTCCACACTTTAGGACAGCACTGTGTGCCTCACACCAGCCTCAGTGAGTGTGCGGGCCGCCAGGTGATTTGCAGGGTAGTGAGCCAAGGCTGCATCTGTGATCCCTTCAGTGAGAAGGTTGCCTGTGACTGATCTGGCTGTGCTGCACCCATATTCGTAGTGGAAAGCAATGCTTCAGTTTAGACAGGGATAAGAAAATGAATGTTTTCCCTCCTATGTGATCCACTGATACTTGAGTTGCATACTGCAAGGATCCCAAGTTAAGAATTGCCATGAAGAGATGGGGCTGGTATACAGTGATGGCAAGACCACCAACTTTGCCAAGATCATTTCAGGTTTGAGTTCTGACATTTGCCTTCCAGTCAGCCACTAAGGACAGCTGGTGACATAAGCAAGCCCCACCATGTGACTTCTGACTAGTGATGTCAATCATGAGGGAAATATTCTTCTGTCTCAGAGATATTCTTCTGTCTGTACCTCCCAAAGTTTCCTTTATTCCGTAGAATTCTCTACCCACTCCAGTGCACACTTGGCACTCTAGTGCACAGTCAGCAATCTAGTGCACAGTCAGCATTCTAGTGCACAGTCAGCACCCTAGTGCACAGTCAGCACTCTAGTTCGCAGTCAGCACCCTAGTGCACAGTCAGCACTCTAGTTCGCAGTCAGCACCCTAGTGCACAGTCAGCACTCTAGTTCGCAGTCAGCATCCTAGTGCACAGTCACTACTCTAGTGCACAGTAACCACTCCAGGACATAGTAACCACTCTAGTGCACAGTCACCACTCCAATGCACAGTCAGCACTCCAGTGCACAGTCACTACTCTACTCTAGTGCACAGTCACCACTCCAGTGCACAGTCAGCACTCCAGGACACAGTCACCACTCCAGTGCATAGTCACCACTCCAGTGCACAGTCAGCACTCCAGTGCACAGTCACCACTCCAGTGCACAGTCAGCACTCCAGTGCACAGTCACCACTCTAGTGCATCAGTCCCACAAGTCACTGAGCCACTGCAGCTATGGTTCAGAAGGGAGAGTCACAAGACACAGCCTAATGACACATGTGTTGGTTGGTCACAGAATGGTGCCTTATAAATATTTTGAGCAGAAAATCCAATTGGCATTACCCACTGGGTGCATCTATCATTAACACACACACACACACACACACACACACACACACACACACACACACAAATAAGACAGAGAAGCTTTGATATGAAAGGAAATCTTCTGTATACTAATGCATTGTATTAAAGCAAACTGTCTCTCTGATCTAACAATTCTTCCAGGAAATGATGACTTATACTAGTACAGAAATATTCCTTTTGGCACTGGCTGTAATGGAGAAGAACTGGAAACAGTCCAAATGTCTATCTGTAGGAAGCTGGTTAAAAGAGCCAACCCACCAAACAAACAAACAAACAAACAACAACAAACTAACGTGTATTCATTCATGCGATTTAGATCCTTCAGAAAAATAAGGTTTTATGCATTGAAATGGAAACATCATCAAGACATGCTATGTGAAAGAAAACATGCATCACATGTCCTGTGCTGTGTATATGTGCCACTCATGTGTGTGTGTTGTAAAAAAAAAGAAAGGCCTAAGAAACCGACTGCATTGGAGATTTGAATGTGGACCACTGGGAATTCTGCAGACATTAGAAAAAGAGAGAAAAAAAATTTCATTTTTACGCTGCTGTATCTGTCTCTACCTACAGATTGGCATTTCTGCCAAGGCCATGTGATGTAATACCTTAGCCAGGACAGATTTGTTACAATGCCATTATAGTTGTACCTGGCACCCATTAATAGGCCAGCATATATCCACTACTTACATTATGTAAAGACAAATGGCTAATTACCAAGCCGTGTTGCCTAAGGTTTCCTTTGACCAGAAACATTAAATGTCCTGTTTGTTTGTTTGCTTGCTTGCTTGCTTATTTTCAGCCAATAAAGCCAATCACCAGAAATAGTTAACTGCAACACAGAAGCGAGAAATGCATTCCTGCACTCATGAATTTCAAAGGCAGCCACTTGTAAACACATTTATTTGGAGCGGACCTACCACAGCTTGTCAACGGAATAGTCAGTTTTCTAGACCCTGGTTGATTGTAATTACCCGGGAGGGATTGCCCACAGAGCAAATTATGTGTCTAATTCCAAGTCCTGAGCCAGCTCCCTAGAGAACAACCTTCCTCTCCATTTCTTCCACTTATTCTCTCCCACCCTCCTCCTGCTGCCCAGACTTGTGTTCAGGGAACACAGACTAATGCCAGAATTGAGCTAAGTAAAGCACAGTTAGGGAGGTAAATTTGCCAGAGGAAAGACCAGATAGGGCCACCCAAAGTTAAGCATTTGAGATTTTCTGCTGTTCTAAAGCACCCAGGTATATGCTATAAAGACTTAAGACCACGAAAAAACAGTCCAGTCAGGCCAGCCTGGCTTCCTTCTGGCATCCAATCTGGGAGGCAAGTTCTTAGTAACTAAGCTTTGGGTGTACTCAAAACCCTTTGTCTTTTTATTGACTTGGCATCGGTCTCTGTCTGTACTAACCTTACCACTAGGAGCCTTCTTAAAGAAGCTTAATGCACATACTTATGAGTATGTAAGTTTAAAAAAAAAAAAAAAAAAGCAGGGCACTCATCTCTGTCCTCCCACCATCCCCTCTGCATCCACTGTCTTCCTACAAAAGAACCAGAGCCAACTTCACAGAGGCTGTGGTCTCCTCAGACGTTTCTTTTTTTTTTTTCCTTCTTGTTTTGTTTTTGTTTATTTTTATTTTCTTTGTTTGTTTAAAAAAAATCAAGTTCAATTTGCTCTGCCTGCTCTTCAAGGCTCTCCAGAAACAGGTTCTCACTGCTTGCCTCACCAGCCACCACCGTGAACCATCAAGTGGATCTACCTGTTGCCCCTGAAGTACATTGTGAAACCAACACATCCTTTCTGCTCAGCTGAAGATCTTTCCCTGCCTTGCCAGTGAGTCCCTCACAGGCTCTGTGGAGCCCAGTCCTTCAAGGCCTACCTCCCTCAGGTCGCCTTCCTTCTGAATCAGCTCTTCCTTGGCCTCCTCGCCCCATCTTACTTATTTTTGTAAAAACTGCATTCAGTTTTCCAACAAATTAGCAATACCTCCAAAAGAGAACCTAGTCTGTTGACTCCTTTCATTTCTTTGATCTACCACATAGCAGAGCTTAAGGAATATTAAATGAAAACACACAGGAAACTAGATGAAAACAGGAAGCTCTCAAAATGTGTGGAATGCTAAACACATGAGTGCATTTAGAACTGAGAAGGCATGCGTTCAGTCCCCACCGTCCTTTTCAGGTGCACATGTTATGACAACAATTCAACTTTCGAAATGTGTGGTCGATTCCAACACTGGACAAAAGAGCCAAATTTCACTCCTCCTGAAATTATCTGCAAATCACTAGATAAATGTTTGTGGATGCCCATCTGCTGTCTGTGCTACTTGGGTGCATGAATATTACATGTTTTTAAAGATTTCAGGATCACTTCATTTTTGTAAAATACTATCGGTCTTCTGGAATTAAAATTGACATTTAAGGCTTCTGGTATTGAGTTTGCACAATAATCTGCAGGAAAGCAAAAGAATATCGATATATTACAGCTATTGTGGAAGACTGGAAAATTAGTTAACATAAACTTATTCTAAGGAAGTGGAGAGGAAGAAGGAGGAAGAGCGTAGAAGAGAATATGACCTATGCATACAAATCTATGTCAAATCCAATTTGTGCTGCCCATACACTGCTGGGTGTGTGGCTATGCACTGGAGCTTGGTTGACCTACTGGGGGAGGGCCCCATCCTTAAAGAGTCCTAACTCTCCCTCCCTGCAGCAGCTGACAGTTGCCAACAGCTCCTCAGCTAAGGGGGTGGAACCTCATCCCCACTTCCCCTCTTCACACTGAGGTTTTGTGTGAGCATCTTCAGGAGCTGTACATACTGTCCTAATCGCTACAGGTTCATAAGAGCAACTGCCGTGCTGTGCCCGGAAATTATCGTTACCACGTAGTCACACCACATCTGACTCCTACAGTCTATCTGTACCCTCTGCTGCAATGACCCTGGGAAGAGAGGGTATGACACAGAGGTCCTATTTAGTTACTTTGAGATTTTAAAATGTTTTTAAAAGATATTCTGTACTTCCCGGGTTCTTTAACATTATTTCACCTTTTCTTAATGACTCAAGGTTATGAAAATGATGTACTATTATGGGACTCAAAATCTTTGATATATGTATGAAGTATGAAAATTTGCACTGGCGCGTGTGTAGAGTGGTCCAGGTTGTGCTATGGTGCCTGTAGCCTGTGATGAGCCATTTTTCCTACTGAGGAAGGAGAAGGAAGATAAATATTACTGGAATTTGTTTCTATGAAAATGAGTGATATGTTTTATTTATTGTTACTTTTCAGACTAGGTTGTCATTATTATTTCTATGTCCCTTACTGGAATTTGAGTTAGTGAGGAAGCAATAACTATAGTTGATTTTCTCTGTGTCGCTTTTCCATAAATACATATAAATAATCTGGGCAACAGTAAGTTCTCAATTAGCACTTATGGAATTAATTTCATATAATGCTAAAAAAAAGCAGGTATTAGCCACTTGTTTTAAGTGAAGACAACGAGATTCGAAGAAGCAAAATTAAGCACACACACTCAGTGAAAAACAGGGTTGTGTTTGACAAGATCCTCAGTCTGGCTTTGATGTCCATGTTCGCTGTAGGTGCAGGTACTTCAGAACCCTGTTCACCCCTCTAATGCCATGGTCCTCAGAGAGTGTGACAGCGGAGAGCAGCACCTCCAAGAAAAGAAACCACAAGTTGCCAGAATGAACAGCCGTTTCCAGTTCATCACTTACTTCTGAGCACAAGACAAACTCCACAAAGGCAAATATGTGCCACAAAAACTCTACAGGCGTCATTGTAAAACACACATGAGCATCACAGGCTGAGTCTTCAGGAGTGGTGTCACGTCTGCCCACCACATGCCTTGGGGAGAATTTTGTACCATTTGAAGTTCAACACATTTAGGATGGATAACATACCTACAAATAAGTTCCCCGTGGCTATAGTAGGGACAACCTCAAGTCGTGGAATTTGAATGCAAGACTTGGTCGGAGTTTTAGGAATCACTCAGTTTAAATTTCTTCTATTTTATTTTGTTTTCACAATGAAACTGAGACCAGAACAGCTAAGCAATTTGACTGAATTTTTCCAGAACCTGGACCATGAGAGACATGATGCCACAGAGGATAGATGTGGGGAGAGAGAGGGAGGATGGGGACAAAGTAGGCTGGATGGAGTCGTGGAGACATTCTGGCTTGAGAAGAGGGGATTGAGGCTGCAGCAATTTTGAGGACACTGCCCAGTGAATCAGGCCAAAATAGTAGACTTGAGCCAAGTTGGCTGGATCCAGGGAGCTCTGGCAGGATACCCTGGCTCCCAAAGACTGGCTGGCATTCAGGCTGGACACACACAAAAATGAGGCTTGGTTAAGGGAAATACTGCCTACCAAGCTAGGCAGTAGACATCTGCCTTCATCGGGAATTTGGGCAAACTCCTTGCTGAAGAGACATTCTGCTCCTTCCAGAGAGCCAGACCTCTGGGGCCTTTGGCCAGCCCATCCCAGTGCATTAGAGAAGAAGCAGGAAGATGCACCAATGCCCTCCCATCCCCACACCTTCTTGCGCATATATCCCATACTGCAGCCTCCTTTAGCCGAAACGCCCGACTGAGAAGTACCTGCAGAGAAGGGGATGGACAGGCTGCCATATTGCTCTCAGGGTAGAAACATAAAAACACCAGGGTAAGTGCTCAGAAACACATGCATGCATCGGACCCACGAAAGCTAGGTTAAAAGGAAGGAAGGAGGCACTTTAGTAATACATAGAGTAGGGTTAGAGGAAGGAACAGAAATGAAGTTCGGGTGGATCTGCTCGAAAGAGTCATTCGATTGCTTGTTGCTTTTGCCAGTGTTGGCTGATGAGTACCTGTGGCCCGGGGCTACAATAGGCCATAAAGGGTATGAGGATAGCTAAGTAGCTGTTGCCTTGGAGACACTCAACACCCAGTATTTTTGTACATGCATGTGCATAGGGATGGGAGTGCAATGACACAGATGCTCCTGGTGTCCTGTACATGTCTTGCTTAGTGCTTGCTGCTTCAACACATGGCTGCTGGTCATGCTGAGCCTACCAACAATTCTCTGCAGTTAACTGTTCAAAGCAGACCTCAAGCCAAGCTCCCAGAGTCCAGGTTGTGCCTCCAAAAACCAGGCTTCAGTCACATCCATTAACAGAGCTGCAGTACACTCTTTAGCTGGCTCCTCCCAGGCAGGCCTACCTCTGCCTGACTTCTCATCAGGGTCCTGCCTGGTAAACAGATCATAGCAGGCGTTCATCAGTTCCTTGCAACTTCATTGGCCTTTATCCACCTCCCTACCTGGAATCACTCTGAAGAAACTGCCTCCATTCTTGAGGGTTCATTCCTTGGGGAGGAGGATGGTGCCTGGTGGAGTTGTGCTCCAAAGCAACCCAGTGGGGGCTGAGAATATGAACTCATCTTCCTTTAAGGCAGTGGTTCTCAACCTTTCTAATGCTGCGACCCTTTAACACAGGTCCTCGTGTTGTGGTGACCCGCAACCGTAAAATGATTTTGTTGCTACTTCATAACTTTAATTTTGCTACTGTTATAAATTGCAATGTAAATATCCCATAGGCAGGCTATCTGGTGTATGACACCCCCCCCCCCACAAGGGAGTCACTTACCTACAGGTTGAAAACTGCTGATTTAAAGAACTGAAATGGAGGGAAAGCAGGCAGAAGGGGTATTGTTAGACTGGACATGTTGAGCATGTTAGGCAAATGGATCTGTGTCAGGAAAAGCAAGGGAGACTTTTCCTGGTACAGGAGAGACCACAAAGAACTCAGGCGTGGGGAGTGGGGAGTGAGTGCAGCAGGTTGGGAAGGGAGGGGCCTATCTCTTACCCTTGGAAGCCTCCCAGCAGAGCTTTGCCTTTCTCTTGGAAGTTGAAACCACAGATCCAAGGCTTGATGTCAAATGGGGCAGAAGAACAATAGGATCTGCAGAGTAAATCCTTTAAATCCAATTTACTGGTGCTAAGACTGCAATGAATGAAAACAAATGTTGACTCCCCTCTCTTCACTACACTGGGAGGCGACCCAGCGTTTCAAAAGCTGAGCCAAAGTGAGAGCTTTCCCAGGAATGGTGCATTCTCATTCTCCTCCCTTTTACCTAGGGAAGTCTTGCATTAGCTCTCAAACAGCTTCTTAATGTTTAATGTTTTTGGTAATATAACTCACCCGGAACTACCTAAGAGCTATCTGGAATAGGAAAAAAAATGTTCTATTTTTAAAAAGCCATAAAAAAAAAAAAGACCCTAGCACAGAAGCTGCTCCTATCCAATATCTGAGAGAGCTATGGTCGGTATGAATAATTCAGAAACAGCTTCAGACAAATGATCCTGGGATTATATGGAAATATGAAAAAGCCTCCAGAGTCTGCTGCTCCTTTTATTAAAGCTCGGCTCACATTGAAGACTGTTTTCTCTGGGGTCGTTTCTGGTACAAATGAACAGTCAATAAGGTGGGATCTGCTCAGAGAGCGTGCCCACGTGAGAGCAGGCAGAGAAGGCATTTGGAGTTTTGAGTCATTTGTATCTTGTAAATTATTAACCATTGTGGGCTGGGTGAAAATTAAAAGTAAGAAAATTAGCCTTCATTTAGTTGACTGTTTAGTGGAGTCCGAAGCTTCACTACAAAACATATAGGGACACGTGACTCTTATGAAGTGTGTGTGCTAAATGTGCACAGATGTGACACAATTAAACAATGATAACGGTGTCATCTAAAAGAACCTTGTCAGTCACCCTGCCGATGTGGCTGGCAGGATGTTCCACCCTGACTTTGTTCATTAAGATGTCTCCCAAGGTGAGCCCTCTGAGCCAGTGGCTGCTGGGAGCTAGACTTTGCCTGAAATTGCATATAACCTTTGGCATCTTCCTCCCTAAATGAAGGCTCTTTGAAGAAAAATCCATTGTTGGCAATCACAAGTGGCACCCCGTGTGTTGATAGAGCCACTAGATGGGTGTGATTTTGCAATGTCAAAAGGAGTGTCTTTGAGGCAAGGGAATCCTTGAGGAAAACTTTACTGCCATTAGGGAAAGGCGCTGCCAGTGAGAGGCAAAAAGACTTCTGGGTTTCAATGTATTTAAGCTAATGGATCACTTTGTATGTGGGTGCTATCAGACCAAAGAGCTCAGTTATCTACACCTATGTCTTGTAGATTCTCTTGAGAGCATCTCATCTCAAGTGAAGTTTTGACTTTGTATGCAAAATGAACCAGCTGAGAACTAGTGCCAGGAAATAGTATTAGAGTCTTGTTTATTTCCCATGCTGAGAACACATCCATTCACTTCATACAACATCTTTACCTGGTAAAATAATTGTATGAAAGATATTGAAGCAAAGGGAAAGTAAGGCTGAGAAAGAAACAGAGACCCAGGAAGGAGGGCTGGAAGACGACGAATCAAACTTCAATTCTGTGTGATTCTTAGCCGTCGAAAGTTAGGAGGAAAAGATCTGAGGTCGGCATAGTAGCCGTAAACAACGAACAGAGACGCACAATATAGCTAAGATACCTGTGTCCCTAAAACTAGGTGCTATTTCTAATTCAACAAGTTAACATAGCTAATAGTCACCAATGCCATGAACTGGTCCTTCTCGAGCCATAGCTTGCGTTAACAGACAGACTTGGAAAAACATGGCCATTTGGGTCTTACTGTCACTCTAATCCAATTCTAATTCAGTGGATTTGGCATGGAGCCTTAGTAGTTTTTCTTCATTTATTTCTTTAAAAATTAGAGAGAGAGAGAGAGAGAGAGAGAGAGAGAGAGAGAGAGAGAGAGAGAGAGAGAGAGTGTTTCCCAGAGGTGTGCAGGGGTCCAAAAAAGCCAGAAGTGGGTACTGGATCCCTTGGAGTCAGGGTTACAGGTGATCCACCCCACAGGGGTGCTGGAAATTGAATAAAGCTCCTCTGAGAGCTGTGTTTCCGGGATCAGTTAAGATGTAAAACTTATATAAATAAGCCAACCACAAAGATGATGCATATTAGTTATGTGAGCATAAACTGAGACATTTATCAAGAACTGAACAACCGTTGTTATTTTATAACAGTGCTTTTCCTACTACCCCTCCCTTTCAGATTTCCTCCGCCAGTCAAAGCTTCACCCCAAAGGAAGAAGAGATGGAAGCTTTACTCGCTGGATTTATGCAAGGCCACAGTCAATTTGTTGGATGGTTCAGGATCTGGGTCAAGGTCAGTCCCCAGTTCACAGCAAGAAGCTTAGAGAAAGCCCAGGAATGCCCAGAGTGGTTGGTGCTTGCTCTGTCTCTGACGGTCTTATATTTTCTGCCTTGATGTGAGAACCAAGTTTATTATCCTGCCCCAAGATGTACAGCTTGAGGAAGCAGAGGAGCAAAGGCTGGGATTGAAAAGCCATGTGCTGGCCGATTCCTTACAACCTGGTGAAAATGAGAGCCTTTACATCAGAGCCCAGATTTTAAGCTCAGACCAGACTCCAGGAGAAAATTTATAACAGTACTGCCCTTCGCACCCAACAAGTGTCTCTTCTCTCAGTCCTTCCTTAAGGAGCTCAAAGACAGCCTCCTTTTTCTATGAAGGCTTGACTTCATCAAAATTAGCATAAGTTCCACACTGACATAAGTAAAGAGAGATTATATAAATGTGAAAAATGAATCCAGTGTTCTCCAGGCTAAATTCTAGAATTGAATGGAGTGTGGATTTACAGATGGCGGAAACACCATATGAAAAACAGGAATACAGTCTTTCATTTATTTTAATAACTGACATTGAATTATTTATGATAATCACTCAAAGTATATTTTTAACATCAGTGAAGGCCGAGGAGGCTAATCCCACTAGACAGCCCTTGATGGCTTAATCTTGGCTGGAAAATGAGATAGAATCACAGTGTTCTTTTCAAGAATGTTCCATCTGATGAGCTGGTAAGGCTCAAATCATTCTATATAATTACTTCATACCTTGGGCTCTCATTTGCGTACAAAAACAAATGTTAAACCATCACAGTTCTTCTCAGACTTAAGAAATAAAATACCCCTAATTTTTGCCCCTCATTATCCGAGGTACTAGCCGTATGGGAAGGCAGGGTGAAGGAGAGACTGTACAAGAAGGTTATGTGTTTAACAACCTTCTTCTAATTCTTTTTCACATAAAGGAGATCTTCAGAGGCCATGAGGAGAGAAAAGGGCCTAAAAAAAGTCTCCACAACTGTCTTTTGTATGACATTTTGTTCTGTCATATTTCACTGCCTATTCCTGTTTTCACCCTTAAATTTCAAGAAGCAACAAGTGTTTATGAAAATTCCGTCTCACCTTTCCCTCCACCTGAACCGATGGCATCTGCTTGCCATTCTTTCAACTGCAGCTAACCAGCTGACATTTCTACAAATGCCATCAATATCTGAGTCATAAAGAAACCCAGTGTTATATCTTTTGAATCACAAGTGAATCCTTTTCCTACAGATTCCATTCCTTTCATCCCACTTTAGTGTGGGGGTCCCCTCATCTCTTTTATGTAGCCTTCTCTGACACAGAAATGTCTTCACAGTGGCTTTGATAACCAAGTTGGGTAGCACTGACTCTGGCTGTGGGTCTGAGCTTTCTGCCTGTTCATAGTCCTCAAAGCCACATCCCACTGTGATCTACCTGTTGTCTTGCATGCAGGAAAGCCTCGATAAGCACATGCTAACTTTACTAATATGTATTATGTTTGCTATTATATATCTAGAGCCTGTGAATTATGTTGAGTGAAAGGATGAGTGGAAAATTGAAGAAAACAAAAACCGATACAGTACATAAAGAATGACAGGCAACATAGTATAATGGTTGTACATTTTTCCCCTCCAGACAAGTTCTTTTCCTACTATTTCAGAAAATATCTTAATAAAGTATAACCAAGAAAACAATTTTTAAGGATCTAAATGATGTGGTCACACACAAAAAAATTCTTTGAAGTACATTTTCACTAATCTTTGGAAATTGTAAAGCCACTTATGGTACACTTTGTTACTCATATAAGAAAAATGCTATTTCCTAAAAATGAAATGGATTATTGGTGCTTGCCACAAGGAACTCCTAGAAAGCCCAAAAGACTCCGCCCACAGCTCTCAGGCCCTTCCTTGTTCTGACTCCTTGCCCATCATCCTCAACAGGCTCCTTTCCAGTCTTCATTTTCTTTCTATATTGGTAGAGAATCACCATGGCAACAATCTGAAATAAATCAATTCAGCTCCTGCTTTCTGGATGCCACAGCCTTGTTCAGGGGTCAGATTTCAAAAGAAAGCAAAGGACTGAAGCTCCTACAGATGAAGGAAGTAGAATTTCCTGCTAACCCAGACAGCACCAATAAAAGGAAGCGGAAGATGATCTCATCATCATTGTAGGCCCAGAGTGGGGGAGGGGGCGGCAGCAGGGTGGGGGAGGGGGCAGTGAGAAAGAGAAAGAGAGACTCAAACAATTTTCTTGTTAAGGAAACTTTTAAGCATCCCTCAAGCAATGTGGAAATAATTTAAGCAAAGTAAAAGAGCACATAGCTTCTTTATTTGAAATGAGGCTATTTCTTCACAGCCAATTATTTAAAGAAGATCTCTTTAAAGCACTCATCTATTTTCTTTTGAATTTACCAAGGTTATCTTTCCTACCCAAAGCCCCAAGCCCTTACAACATCCGAACCGTTCCATTAGGGTTGTTTTACATGTAATAGGAAGTGGTGTACATGTGTGAATGTGTGTGTATGTATGCATGCGGGGTGTGTGTGTGTGTGTGTGTGTGTGTGTGTGTGTGTGTGTGTGTGTAAGACTGAGAAGCACATCAGCAGTCAGGGGATCTAGGAATTAGCTGCAGCTCAGGTGTTTACACAGAAATGTGACCTGAATCAGGCCACTCCGCATTTCTGCATCCTGTATCCTTCATCCTGTATGCTCCACCAGTAGAGCAGGCTAATCATGTCTGTGAACCTACCTCACAGGATGATTGTGAGAATTTGTTGGGGGCGGGACTGTCAATCAAATCTCTGTTTTGCTTAGGGTCAATAGTAGAAATCTTGGTGATTCTTAAGACATGCCCGAGGCACGTGAGCTATTCTGTGCCTTTACACAAAACCAAGTCTAATGTGCTTGTATAACTAGCTGTAGATAACTAGGGGGAAGGATGCTGAAGTAAGGGGGGGAATCAAGGGGCTTAGATTTAATCCGAGATCTGCAAGCTAACCACTGCCCAACTTGTAACATCACCTCATCTGCTCTGGCATCATTTTCCTCTCCGATTTCTGTTGAGCTTTGCTTGTGTCCAACAATGTGTCCCCTCTAAAAAAGTGTATAGAACTCTCAATAGATTTATAACTAAGAACTTTGCCTTTGGGGAAGCAATGAAGCCACAGGGCAGAGCTGTTGTGGATTCATTACTACTGCCTGATCAAAGCTCTCTAGCTCACAGTGCTGTTCTTCTTCATTGGTGTCATCAATACAGCTATTCACTGGTGGCCCACAAGACCTGCACATGTGCTGTGACAAGCACCAGACCTTGTGGTCTCATGGGACACAAGCAACAGGGCTTTTAACTTCGGATCATTCTGAACCCTCAGGAAATGAGTTAAACCATGATCAGGAACAGATAGGTTTGAAACAGCAAGTGCAAAGTAAAACACAGCAAACCTGACATCCATCTCCCGCCCCCCCCACCCCCCACCGCAAGGAACTGTAGGATGACGTACAAGTGAAGCAACTGATGTAATGCCACCAGCACAGAGGCAGAACCCGGGAGGAGGATGCAAAGATATAAGAGAAACCATCATTCATGCCTGCGTTGCCAAGCCAACTGGAGGACACTGGCTTTTGTTTATTTCCTTTAGCTACAAAGAGGTATGCATCCATGGCACCAACTCAACTTCATGTGCAGCAAAGAAACGACAATAGACCAAGGACTAATGTTTCTTTCCCTTCTCCAACTTTTCCCAGGTCCTTCCCAGCTTCCTATCCATCTGACTTTACGTTCTTTCTCTCTTTCTCTTTCAAAACTAAAAACAAATAACAAAACCTCACAAAATACAAAAATGAAAAAGAAAAAGCAACAAACAAAGGATAATAAGACCAAAAAAAAAAAAAGCCAAAATAGAACAAAAGTCTACAAAAGTACCACTGAGTTGGTTTTGTGTTGGCCAACTACTCCTGGGCATGGGACAAGCCCTATAGTGTAGTTGAGATAACTGGTAACACTTCATGAAGAAAACTGATTTCCTTTTGCCAGAGGGATCAATATAGATAGTGTCTTCGTTAAAGCTAAAGGACACTGTGTCCACTTCCCCATCCCAAGTCCGAGGCTCAGTCCGGCTTGAACCTGTGCAGGTCTTCTGTGTGCTGCCACACCACGTACATTTTAAATATAGATGTCCTACAGGGTGAACTACTCAAGCTATAGAAGGTACCAGAGGCTTTCAACAAGCCAAGTGTGACTCACAGACACGTGCATACAGCTCCGGTTGCTTCATCCATATTGGCTTATCTCTGGTTTCCTCTCATTCTCCTGGGCTCACCATGCAGTGGGTCTGCAGTCAGAAGGCCGTTCTTACTGTGACCTAAAAATGCTGCCACTATACATTTTTCTAAACACATAAACTACACCATACCATGTGAGCCCTAATGCAAACTGAGACTTTGGGCGTGCACAAGGCACTGATGTGCATTCAGCAGCTGCAGCATGTATACCACTTGTTAGGATTTTAAAATGAGATGGCGCGCAGCGGATATGCTATGGAGAGATTTATTGTAGAGGCATGGGGAGAGAAAGAAGGGAGAGAAGAAAGGTGCCCCATAGGAACAGAAAGAGAGAGAGTAAGAGTAAGAGACTAAGCAAGAGAGAGACAAGGTGGTAGGTTGGCCCCTTTATGATCTGGCACACCTGGCAGTGGAAGGTGATGACTTCTGAGTCATAGGTTGCTAACTAACCTAAGGAAGCTGTTTATAGCCAACATCACTGAGGTGTCAAAAGTTGGCAGACGATCCTCTCTGTGTCCAGTGACATTCTACTGTTTTTTGGAGTATGTTGAATGCTGTACTTTCTGCTCCATTTTGCTGTCCCAAGGTTGCTAGAATGTAGGCTAGTCCATGTAGGGTTCTACTCGAACATTTCAATAACTTTAGGTACTCAGGTTTACCTCTTGGCCCTGTTGGTTCCCAGATGTGCAACTTCAGCCAGCATGCCTTTATTGTATTGTATCTTTGTCAGGGAAATAAGCCTGATGCGAGGTCCCCTATCTGATCTTCCATTAACATATGATACAATTCTAGAGCAGCACTGAAGAAATCTAAAAGACTAGGTCTTAGTACATGTCTGTTCAAGGCCCATCTCAGTGTCAGGTGCTTCTAGCAGGGGTCGTGGTGAGGAGAGACTCTCTCCTAGGAGCAGCTTCCAAGAGCTAGTCCAGCCCACCGCTTGGCAGGGGAGTGGGGAATTGGTCCCAAGCTCCTTGGTGAACTCTGGAAATGCTGTTCTCCTGGTTCTTCACAGTAGCAGCCCCAACAGATGGAAATGCTATTTCCCAGCTGTTAGGCATTGGCAGCCCAGCCAGGCAGGACTCTGGCAAGAGGAGTTCTGCCCCAGGGAAAGTGCAGTGCACCAGATATCCTGAAAGCAGACCATCTGGCCACTGGACCATAAAGATACATGTAAATCATATCAGGCAAAAGAAAACATCCATGATACTATGTGAAAACTGGGAATCTTCCAGCCCAGTCGGAGTCACAGTGAAAATTGTAACAATACTGCCACACAAATGTAGGTGTTTTTAAAAGTAAATTTGTTTGCAGACATAGTTCTACATGTAAAGGAACAAACACAAGCATAATGAATTCATTTCCTTTCCCTCTTTTTACTTCAAGTGTTGACAGTGGTAGCTTAGGGTCCATTTTCCCATCAATATGTCAGCAGACGGAAGTAAATAAAAATCCAGAATTCTCAATAGGCAAAGCTAAGGAAGAAAACATTTCTTATGTCACATCCTCCTCCTTCTCTTGCTCCTCCTCCTCCTCTTCCTCTTCTTCTTCTTCTTCTTTACACAAATCCAAAAATAAAAGGAGAGTTGAAGTTACAGAGCTGTGTGATGAGTGTAATTAATGTGCCGTAGGAATACAGCTCTGCTTTTGTTCTGTTTTCAAAGACACTGCTGCTCTATGATAAATCAGTCCCAGGTCTGAAGATCCAAGGCAAATGTTTAAAAGACTAAGCTTAGATTTCTTTTCCTAGATGGATCCGAGCAGCACAAAGGTCAGTGCATGGCTGGGGAATGCTCTTAAATATTCTCTGTATGAAGGTCACGCCAATAGCTCTAGGTGTTATTTTTCAACAATAAGTAAACTCGAATTGTGTGAAGGATTTTCTGAAGCTCATTGTATTTTTTGACATCAGTGGCTGCTGGCTTATTGTGACACAGAAAAGCCTTTTGAATCTGTGCGGCCAATTTATGCCACACTTAAGGCCCCATGACAGCTGGAAGTCTGAGGTAGCAACATCTGGTATTCATTCTTAGGCCTGTCCTTCCCTTCTTGGATTAAGTAAGCAGCTACTTAACATTAGCAACATTGCTCCCACACTGTTTATGTATGGAAGTTCAGTCCAGTAAAGTAATGGTCTGAGGAGGACTTTGGAAAGGTGATTAGAAGGTGGAGCTGCTCTGAATGGTTAATGTCCTTAAAAGGAGACCCCAGAAAACCTTCACTCATGTATCACATGAGGGCATAGAAAAGAGCCATCTGTACAGTGGATGCTAAGTAGACATAGAATTTTTCTCTGCCTCTAGAAATCTGAGATTTTTAAAAAATAAATCTCCTGGTCTATGACACTTGGTTATAGCAACTCAAGTTGACTAAAATGCAAGTAAGATGCAAGAATGCTCAGCTAGAGCATTCTGATTTTTGCCTATAAAGGAGCATCAGAATAGCATTTCTGCTGGGAGTACAAAGTTCCCAACCAAACCTGCATAAGGCTATGAGGAGCTCTGAGATTAATGAGAAGCATAAATCTTCCCGCGTGAGCATAGAGACTAATTGCCTCGGGTTGCGCAGTGTAGGGCATTCCACAAACATCCACGGATGGCTGGGTCATCTACAAAGGAAGGACAGTAAAGTCCTGGCTGAGGGTGCAGCACAGTGGCAGAACGTCTGTGTCACATGCATGGAACTCTGTTTAACACCCAGTACCACAGAGAGAAGGGGGTACCTTTCCTTTTTGGGTGAAGCTTACCAAGATACCCAATTCCCTTACCAATAAGAGTATCTTTCCCCATGTGTCACACTTCCTGTGATGTGCTGTCACCAAACACTGACTCTGAAATCAGGAAGTTCAGGTTCAGATCCTCCCTCTGGCCATCTACTGTCCTGCCAGATTGAGAAATCTTCTCGGTGACTATGTGCCTCAGCTTTCCACCTGTAAATGCAGATAACAGTACCTAGGCCTTTAGGCTCTATATCTTTATCAGATATATTATACCAGTTTGTAACAGAGAACGGAATGCACAAAGTTCTACATAAATATTTAGTGAATAAATCATTAGACACTGGCCTTCCCCCCAGAAAGATATTACCCAGGATGCTGGCTCACTGTGCACATGAATACAGCCTCATGATTGCCAGTGGTTCTGTTTGGCAGAAATGGACGGCTATGTCTTCCCTTCTCCTTGGTCACACAGACTATATATTGCAGACCCATTTGTACTTGGGGGTGTCCAGCAAAGGCG